>NW_026294584.1:117049630-117544571 GCF_007827085.1 Peromyscus californicus insignis | reverse complement strand
AAAATAATACAAGGCTTTCAGATAATTACTTCTCCACAAGTACATGCTAGTTTAAGAAAGTTCAAGAAGACCAAATTGTGGTACTGTTTACAAGATTCTCAGAATGAAAAAAAATCTGTTTAATTAGCATTTCCATAAGTTTTGTGACACACAAACATATATGTATATAGGTATGTATGTATGTGTATATAATAGGGGACCTTTCTGACTTGTCTCTGACAACAAAAACATGCTTAAAAATGGGACTTTGACAATATTTTGTATTTATTTGTGTGTCTGGTTATGGATTTAGAAGTTGAGGACAATCCTTGCTTCAAGAGATCTGCTTCTCTGTCTCCTTTAGTCTTACTAAAATGTTACCATTAGATAAAATGAAAGAAATTTGAATTCAGGTTAATATTTTATTTGTTGCAATTATCTAGCAAAAGTTTTAAAATTTAATGTGTTAATAGTTAATATTTTATTGCTGGTGAGTTTTTAAATTATATAAACTGCTTGCATTTTCCTGTCAGTTGCATAAAGTGTTTAAGTGTCTGCCTTTAAAGCTTTCTTCCGTTTTGAATAACAGCAAAATATTGTTTCATCTGAGGATGTGATTTTTCTGTGAATGATACAAAGTTTAAAGGAAATAAAATCTCTTTTTAAAAGGAACTGGTTTTTAAAAGTCTGAATTCCTTTTACATTTTTTTTTTTTTCAGATTAAAGGATTTACCTGAGACAAAGAATTCTATTCATCAGAGACTAGACAAGAGTTACTCTTGCTTTGGCAATTAAAGATGATGTTGTCATGGAAACCAGTTGATCCTGCTTTTGTTCATTGGCTGCCTGGCAGGTAACAATAAGCTATATTTCGTATGAATTATTCTTGAAGTCATGTGCTTAAATACTTTGCTTTTGTTTTTGAGACAGGGTCTCATGTAGCCTAGATTGTCTACAGACTTACTATTTTGATCCTGATCATCCTGCCTTCACCTCCCAAGTACTGGGATTAGAGGCATGCATGTCTATGTCTGCTTATTCTCAAGTTCTTTTTAAATGTTGATGTGAAATTATACCAGTGTTAAAGACAAACAGATCTTTTTTCTCAGAAAGAAGATTCATATTCCTTATTCTGATACTTGGATTCTCATGGTTCTTCTCCCTAATTTTTATGAGTCAATATATTCCCATAGAAACTATAAGAACACTTGATATTAATACTATATTGCTGAATTTAGGGAGAGTTCCCAGTATCACAACCTAAATTTGAGAACATTCATTCATGTCCATTCATTTTTCTAGAGAATCTGAAAATGAGGAGCTCCCTTGTATGAGGGAAATTCACTTATTTTATTTTATTTTATATTTACATATATTAGCATATATATTGATAAATTATTAGTATGTATGTATATGTGAAAACAAATAATAAAAAAGAAGGAGTTGGGGTGGGCAGAAGAAGTTTAGAAGGGGGGGAGGAAAGGGAAGAGATTATGTAATTGTTTATATATTTTTCAATACATTTATTTTTATAATTAAAATATAATTGTGTCATTCCTCCCCTTCTCATTCCTCATTCCAAGTTCTCCAGCTGACTTCCCACATCCCCGTCAAATCTATGACCTTCCTTTTCTTCAAATATATTATATATATATATATATATATATAGTATAATGTGCATTTATATGTGAATATATATATATTCACACACACACACACACACACACACACACACACACACACACACACATATATATATATATATATATATATATATATATATATATATATATATGCCCAAACACAAATACTACCAAGTCATTTTGGTGTTTTGTTTTTTTATAATGTATCTGATTTGAGGGCTGACAACTTGGTATTGGATAACTAATTAGGTGGTTTATTTTGGGGGAGAACTAACTCTCCTCTCTCAGCATTCTAGAGTTGGCTGTAGTTCTGTGTCTAGAGGTAGAGTCAATGTTAGAGGAAATATACTTTTTTAAAAATTATGACATTTTCCTATCAAGTCTTAGAATTTTCTTGAGACATTTTGTTACAGTTTCGGCATTTTTTTTTACAAAGGTAGACAAAGAAAAATGTTTCCTATTTATAGTAATGAAAATATTTTATGAAAATATTTTAATTCATTTGATACTCTTCCATTTTGTTCACTTTGATGCCATTTTTGGGGGAGTTGGCAAGAAAAATAAATTTTTAAATGAAGTATAATATAGAATATGAAATATGGAACTATGTTTTTGTTTTTTTCTTTCTTTTATGTTATAAAACATCTAAGGATGCTACATATATTAATATGGTGAATAGGAGCATGTCATACATTTGATTTGGTTGTTGTACCCTTTGGCTATGTGTGTTTTGTCTGTTTGCGTATGTGTAGGCATTGTTTCCTGTACTCATTGTTCATTTACTTTCTCTGACCCATTTGAAATTATATTATCATAAAAGAAAATCACTTCTTCCATGAAAACAAATCAGCACCCGTCTTCTGGAACCTAGGAGTTGCTTTTCTTTATGAAACCTAAAGCTTAACAAAGTGTAGCATGTTTTCTTTTCTAATGAATGAGGCAGATTTGAATGGTCAGTAAAACACATAGAATTTTACATGCATAAATATATTACAGTAGATGTCTGGGCTCTTGTATCAAAAGTCAGATGTTTTTTCATATATTTAAATGATAAAGTGTAAAAATTCACAAGCAGCCTTGGAATAGAGGTTTAAACTTTGTGAATGAATGCCCCCCCCCCCCAATTTTTGTTTTCCTAAATACTTAGCTACATTTCTAAAACAGTTTCTAGAACTGAAGAAAAAGGTGGTAATTATTTTCAAATTTCAGATTCGTGAAATGGAGTTTGGAGAAAGATCAATACGGACATCCAAACTAAAAAGATTATTTTCTGTCTAGTTATTTCACGAAGTTTTGGATTTTCTTGTTTTTGTAGACAGAGCAAAAATGACAGCTATCCCATATTAACAGGTTATCCCTCAGGATGGTAACTGTTGTAGAAGTCACCTTGAAATTTCACAAGTGGCAAAAAAAAAAAAAAAAAAGACATACTGAGAAAATGAAAGTGTTGTATGGTTAAGGAAAATGGGACCATTTTTCAAAAGTTTAAAATCTTATTCTGTTCCATACAAAAGTGTTATTCTATTCCACATAAAAAATTGCAATACACATGTGTCCAGGTTTTGACGTCTTCATGTTTTACACATGATAGTTCACAGAAAAAAGAAAGTGTACATTATACTAAAAATGTGAAAATACCTTTAAGAAAATTAAACACATCAATTTGAATTTATAGAAATGGTATTTAAAAAGCTGTAGAATATTCAAAGGAGAACTGAATTATTTTTTTTGTCCAACATATTCTGTGTAACATACTGCTTTAGAGAATTGATAATCTTCATAATTACACTATTGGGAATGATTTGGCTGTTTTTTGTGTTCTAAAAAATATTAAGTGCAGGATATTTATTTATATATTTAATATCAGCATTCTTTTTGTATTAGTAAAATTGATAAGGTTCGTTTCTGATTATGATAATCTACTAATAAATATTTTTGGTGTTTTGCATATTTTGAAATAAGTTTATGATTGAGGATGATACCAGCCATTTTTTATATGAATGAAAGCAGCTGAATGCCTTCAACCATGTTTAGCACAAGATACCCAGTATGTGCAACTGGTGCTGTGTAGATTTCTATCTTTTCCCAGTAAGGTGTTGGCTCTCCATTATTGTTTTGTTCTTTTCTTTCCCCCCTTTCTCTTTCTTTTTGACCAGTTGACACTCAACACTAACCATCACAAAAGCTGAGACAGGTTTAGGTAGAACAGAGTAAGAAAACAGAACATTTGTATTCTTAGAATTCTGACAGGAATCCAGAAACGGAAGGAACATCATTTGGGGTAGAACAAGAGCAATGTCACAAAAATTAATATGATTGATAATAAGGAGTAGAAGCATGTTAACTGAGTCCAGATGGTGGGATGGCACTACTTATTTACTAGTTGAGGGAACTGAAATAGTCTGTAGGCTTGAGTCTAAATGACTTTTCCAGTCAGTGTGGTTACTACAAGACTTCTATTTATTTCTGATGTCAAAGGATGAGTTCACTTCCTGAATCATTTCTTTGTGGAATAAAAGCCATTGGCTAAGAATCAATAAGAACTCAAGGAAAACGTTTTTCTACTTCTTCAATACCTAAACATTAATCGTTTAGCTGTAATGGCTGGAAAGGTGGACCAGTTGTTAAGAGTACTTGCTACTCTTCCAGAGGACCTGTGTTCATGTCCTATCACCAACTGGTGGCTCATAATCATCTGTAACTCCAGTTTCAGGGTATCTGATGACCAGTTCTGGCCCCTGCAGGCACTAGACACATACATACATGCAGGAAAACACTCATGTACATAAAATAAAACAAATTATTTGTTCGAGACTCAGATATTTTCTGTCTGCTATGGGAACTATTAGTCACTGGTGAATAAGAACACATGGAATGTAAGTAATGTGAGCTCTTCTGTCCCAGTAAATAAAATTCACCAATTATTTCAGATATAGTTGATCATTTTTTAGCTCAGTTTTCTTACTGATGATAGGAGAGAATAGGATTATTTATCTATATCAAAGTTAAAATATTGTTAATGTTAAATAGACCTTTATATTGTAATGATCAAGTGTTTATTAGAAAATTGGAAACATATGTGCCTCTTGCATTATATTGTAGTAGTATGGCACAGCTCCATACCTGTATGGCATAGGAGCCTGACCAGTATGCCAGGTTATGTATATGACCAGAGAGAAACAAGATGAACTAAGATAATGGAGACTTTTAATTTTCCCTTTGTTTATTATATGTCTGTATATATTTTGTGGGTGCTGTGCAGCTGTGTGAGGGTGCCTCAGGAGGTCAGAAAAACGGGTGTCAGATCCTCTGCAGCTGGAGTTATTGGCATTTATCAGTCACCTGACATGAGTGCCAGGAACCGAACTCAGGTCTTCTGAAACTGCAGCAGCAAGCACTGATTAGCTCCTAGGCCATCTTCTCAATGCCAGATACTAGAGACGTTGTGATGTCACGTTAAAAGTAGTAAATGTCCACTGGGTTTGTTTTATCAACAGGCACTGTGTATTTTATTAAGTAAGTCCAGGTTTTCATGTCCTTGTGGGGTAAACATGGTTAAGTCTTTAATCACTCTATGTGGGAAGTCTAAACTTGTGAGATAGCATTCTATATGTGTCAGTTTTCTAGAGGGGAATACTTTCTAGAGGGAAATACCCATTGCTAGTGAAAAATATTTGTGAGATCTATTTAAAAACATCATTTAGAAAGTTGCAATTTCCTATAAAGGTTATGAAACTTTTTTATTTTACCAACTTCTCATAGAATGATAGTGAATAACTGATTTATCATCATTTACTACAGCTTTGGTAATATCTGGGAATTACATGTCAAAAGGAGTAACCACTCAGCCTGAAATGGATTGGTTTTACAAGAGTAGACTGTTGGATTTCTTTTAGTATATTTTATAGTAGGATTTCCAATGCATACTCTAGTTGGCAATTATGGTGAAACCAGGCAGATTCTAAGACTGACTCCAGAAAAAGCCCTTGAGATGGAACTGCTCCATTTCTCCCAATGACTGGCCTAGTCTAGTTAACTAATCACATTTTCCCAACAAGATTTTCTTGGCTCAGGGACCACTCTTTGCTTAAACTATGTGGAACACGTCATATTTCACAATGGATCTTAGTGAATAATTATCAAATCTAAGTTGCTCTGGTGGCTGTTCTACAGTTATTTAGCAAGTTAAGTTCAAGAAAATCTTAATTTTGGGGATGTGGTAAGACAGGTCAAGGGCAAACTGGCTGCTTGTTGACATCTTGCTGACCTGATACCCCTGCTGGCTTAAAATACACAAAGGTTCTATTGGTGACTTTCTTTCACTGAGAATGAATTTAAAAAATGGCACATTTTTTTTCAGTTCATGATTTCAGTGGTTTGGTCCATGGTAGCCTGTCTACATGTTTGTGGGTCTGTGGTGAGGCAGAGCTTATGGATGTGAGAGAGAGCATTTGACAGGAGAGCTTTGATCCCTTCTGATGGATGGGAAGTGGAGGAAGGAATTGGAGGAATGGATCAAAGGTAGAACATGTCTCAGTGACATACTTCCTCCAAATAGTTGTCATTTCCTTCCAATGATAGTATCATGTTATGCATCTGCCAATGAATTAATGCATACACAAGGTCTATGACGTATCCTGATGACTGGAGAAGCCTTCACAGATATGCCCAGACTGTGGTATATTCCTAGGAGATTTTTCAGTCCAGTTTCCAACAAGTTTAAACATGTGTTGTGTGACAAACTTTTCCTGGGAAGATAAAACATAATTATTTAGTCACCCCAGATAGGGAACCCATGACAGACCAAATTACAGATACCACCAAAGTCCAACTTGGTGAACCAATGAGTTTTCTTGTGGTTACTTAAAGGAATGTAGGGTTGGGTTCACTACCAGAATCTGGGTGAAGGGTTATTTACAGGAGCAAAAGTGACCTGAAACATGGCAGCTCACCCCAGCATGTGTGGCAGCTCCCAAAAGCTGGGAAACCTGGATACCACCTAACAGCCTGAAGGCAGCTCAACAGGTTGGCAAGTACACTTTCCAGGTGCCTCAGTTGGTGGAAGTCTCGCAGAGTCTTAGCAGCTTTTCTCCTCTGACAGTCTTCTGTGAAGCTCAGCTTGTTTTCCCTCTGAGAGTGTGTAACTTTTAGCTTTTACAATTTACTCTGGCAGGGAGGGAGCTAGTGAGTCTGGTCAGTTTCAGTGAGTTCTTGATGCTATTTTTCAGTTTTTTGCCTACCTGCTTAAGAAGCTCCCCTCCTGGATGGAGTGTTTTAATCTCAGAGGAGACTGTGACAGAACAGCATGATAGACAATAAATATCCCTAAACCCAGAAGTGAATTTTTCAAGCTTTGACCCTTGAACTTTCTATTAGCCCATTTCAAGTGTAAAGAAAGCTGTGGAAGCCTATGAGTGTCTGCTTGAATGTATACCTAGAGCTATTGTCAAACCATTGTTATTGAGGTTAGACAGTACCTTTGGAAGAAGTGTAGATGGCATTTTCTAAATAATTTTAATAAAAATTATACACTTTAAAATTGAATGTGAAGTTCACAGACACCATAGTTGTACTCGGGCTTCCTTCAGCATTGTGTATTTATTCATGGGAAACATGTGCAGACTAAATTCACAGCTATAGCTATGTTGGGAACTCATCATCTCTATTTTTCTTATGCCGGTGGTTGTGTTTCTTCAAACAGTATTCACATTTACTGAAACATGGCTTTATGTGCCTCTAGCATAATGTCCATTGTGTTCAATGCTGCTATAATGCAATTAACTTGCTTTGTTAGTTTTCTATCCACACTGTAATTTCATAATGATATGAGAGTAAAATTAACTTTTCAAGTTCTCCCTCAAATAACTGTATGGTATTATTTTTCAATTGGTTTTAGTAGCACCACACTTGTCATCACCTAGAAAATGATTAAGGATGTTTACTGGGCTACAGTTAACCTTAACATATTTTTAGAACTATCCGATTTTTTTTTTTGGTATTAGATGTTATACTTCAAAAAAGCTGTTGTTTTAAGCAGAGATGGCTCTCATGTCTTCTGTCCTGTGGGTGAATAGTGTAATATGGCTTGATAGCACTGAGACTGGTAAAATGGGGAGATCACTGATCTCTGCCTACACATCCTGACAGCCTCCATGTTTTTACAGATAAATTTATTTCAGGTCATCCCCATGACTGCAGCTGTTGACCTCTAGAATTGTTTTCCATTAATTCCATTTAAATCTTCACAGGCCAGCCAAATATGCATGTGAGCACCAGTAAAAGATGTAAGCATGGTTGGTACATTTTGTTCCCATAACATTAGTCATTAACTGTACATGTTGGAGTTTTCTGTGTTTGACGTTGACTAAGAAAAGATTAAGTAAACTCAAAAAACATGTTTTGAAATATAATTAGAGTTCAGCAAACATATAATTTAAATAAACCCCACATTTCTGTTTAGCTCTTAAAATAGCTATTGCCACAAAAATATCCCATAATTACTTCACTAACTTTTCCAAATAAAGTGCTCATTCAAACTGATTTAATTTCTATTACCTAAGTGTTAAGCTGTCATAAAGTACAGGTCACATAAAAGCGTTTTAAAATGTGCCCATGTATGTTATGCTTTCCCACGAATTGAATCCTATCAGAAGAGCTTGCAGTAGTTAAGTATTAACTCATGAATATGAGGCGAGTGCATATACACACCCAGTCACATACAGATACACACATGCCTGCATTCATGTGAGCCACTGTTGATCTGAAGAAATAAATTGTATGTGTAGAGTGTGTCCCCAGACAAAGAGAAGGCAGAATTGATGCCAGGCACTATGTGTCCTTGTCCTTCTCCTCTTTCCTCACTCCTCTCTGTCCTTTCAGTGGGGAGCTCAGGTCTTTGTCCTCTCTCATCTTGTAGTGTTGCCCCAACCTTGCTCCTCATCTTTCTGCTTTATGTTCCTTTTTTTCTCCTGTGCATCCCACATACTGCAAACAAGGATATCTTTCTGAAGAGCCATTAAGTGGGCTGCATAGTCAGCACCAGATTTGTAGAGGTTATTGTGATAACTGAAGTGGAGGAGTCCAAGGTGAATCAGGCTGCTGTCAGTGTAGGAAGGAAAGGAGGCTCAGGTAAACAATAGAAGGAATGCTGTTACAAGAGTCCAATTTAACAAAAATACATTTGGAGTAGTGGAAGTTGTCTCACTTGTTTACTTGGAGAAATGAAGATTCAGAAAACAACAATGGAGAAGACACCATTTGAGTAAGGCACCCCAAAATTACTCTGATTATTTTTTGAGCCCTTACTATTCCTGAAGCATCATGCTAAGGAATTTCTCTGAGTTGTATCATTAATTCTCTAGTTGAGTCTCTGGCCCTTTCATTATTTTTAACCCTGTCTTACAAATGAGGAACCGGGAGTCTTGACACATTAAAAAAAAACTTCATAAAATTCACATACTTAAAGAATTCAAGCTTGAATTTAGAGTCTAAGAATTAGCTTAAACAACTGTCTTCCTATCCAGAGGGCCTAGTCCAGTCCCATGGGGGCTCCACAGTCACCAGTCCACAGTTCATGGTCTTCCACTAGTGTGGCCGGTCATCTCTGCACATCCTCCCATCATGATCTCGACGTCCCTCGCCTGCAGTATCTCTCCTCTCTCTAATCAATTGGATTCCCATGGGAGACCTCGATTTGGGGGATGTGGGGATGCGGGGTGGCTTGGGAAAGAGGACTAGGGAGTGGGAGGAGGGAGGAGGGGGATCTGTGGATAGTATGTGGAGTGAGTAGAAAATTTCTTAATAAAGAAAAATGAAAACAAAAAAGAATTAGCCTAAAGATGTGACTTCAGAGTACTTTCATAGAATTTATGTGCAAGATCCTGTGTTTAAATCCTAGTATTTTAATATAGAATCCTCTATGTCAAATAAGAAAACACAAACATATCTACAAGACAAATAGTCCACAGCATAAAGCATTATCATTATACTAAAGCTAGACATCATTTAAGACAATATGCCTAAGCAGGCAGTGGTGGTGCACGCCTTTAATCCCAGCACTCAGGAGGCAGAGGCAGGCGTTTCTCTGTGAGTTTGAGGTCAGCCTGGGCTACAGAATGAGTTCTGGGAAAGGCTCCGAAGCTACACAGAGAAACCCTGTCTCAAAAAATTAAAAAAAAAAAAAGACAATATGCTGAAAAGATAAGTTTAGAGAAAAGTGTAACACAGGCTTGTCTTCTTCTAATTTATACAAGGCCAGCATAGAATAACAAAGTAAAGACACTAACTAATATATATTTAGACATTACTGTGTGGCAATCCTGGCTCAAACAGTTGATTTTGATTGGCTCATTACTGAGTTTCAATATAAAAATAATATTTGTAATGACAAATAAAATTGCATATATTTATTGTATGAAATGATTTTGTGTATGTGTGGTGCAAACATGTGGTGTTAACACTTGAACTCAGGGTCCTTCATATGCAAGTCAAGTCTTCTACTATTGAGCTCTATGCCCTACTCTACGTGCACAAATATGTGTGATAAATATACATATATAGTATGAAATGATTTTAAAGCTTATTAATTTATCTATCACCTCATATGTTTTGAGGACTGTCTTGTGAAGTTTTTGGTAGACAGCTATACTCAACATGCTGGACAAAAGAGCTCCAGAAGCATCCTCCTGCCTATCTGAGGCTCTTTCAATCTTCTATATCTAGCTCTTCCTGCATTCCCATGTCCCTGGTAATGACTGTTCTATTCTCTGCTTCTAAATGCAAGGCTATTTGAGATTCAATAGACAAGTGAGATCATGTGCTATTTGTTTTTATGTGCCTGGATTATTTCAGTTAACATTGAGGTTTTCCAGCTCTACCCATGAATATGTTAATTTACATCAAACTACAATCCTATGAGATTGATAATTTTCTTGTTACCTCATAGGCAGCAACTGAGGTACAGATGTGTTATTACATTGTCTAAGGTTATCACCGTTATTAGTGGAGCTTAGGTTTCAAATCCAGGAAGTATCTTTTTTATTATTATTCATTTATTTAGTGTGTGTGTGTCTATACATGAATGCTCAGGAAGTATCTTTGAAGGTCTTCTTTTACTATTGTGGCAGTTACTGGCCACCTGTGGCCACAGAGAACTTGGAATATCATCACACCAAATTGAGACTTGGCATAAATGTAAAATGTATCCTGAATTTCAAGGATATAAACTTTAAAAAGACAAAACATACATTATTAAAAGTTTTTACACAGATTGCATGTTTAAATAATAAAATTGCACATTTGAAATTATATATATATATATATATATAGAAAAAGCTAAGTTGTTTTCTTTTTTAATTAGAAAAATTAATATTGTCTTATATCATGAATAAAATTTGAGTAAGTAGTGTGGATTAAAAGAAAGATATCATGCCTAAATATTGGTGTGTGTTACCGTTTTAGTTTTGCTCTAAAAATTTTGTTCCAATGGGGAGTTAATAGGCTAGAGCAGAGGGATAAAAGACAGAATTGATGCTTGGAGGGTACTGTTATACATCAGCCGAGAGGTAAATTATATGCCTGGTGCATAACTCTTCCTGGGGAGGTATAAAAAATCCTACTGATCCCATCTAGGGCAGTGATGACAGATCAAAAAACAGTCCCATCCAGGTTTACCTTGGTGAACCTCTGAGTTTTTAAAGTTACTTTCAGGAACATGGGTAACTCAAAAGCACCTTTATCACTTAAAAGTCTACCCCAGCATTGGTAAGGAGCTATGAAATCCGGATCTTTATTTGCAATCAGCTCCACTGGGAGTCTCTTCTCCTTAGCATGTGTTTTTGGCATACACAACCTTGAAATGGGACCTTCTGAATATGTCACTTTCTTGGCTCCAGAGCCTTATAAGTTTGATAGCTTCCTGAGTTTTCAGTGCACCCCTCCTCCTCAAGGATGAATTGTTTCATTTCTCAGGAAATAGCTGTACAACAATGCCCAACCAATGGCAGTTAGTTGGTATAGAAAGATAATACTGAACAGGAGAAAAATGAGAAAGTCAAAACTGAACAAATGTGACAAGCAATTGCATGGCTAATCTAAGTGGGGGAGAGGACTGTTGAAGGGAGTTTTTGAGGTTTGAAATGCAGTGGGAAAATAATGAAGCGATTAACAGAAAATAAATTACACAGAAGGAGACAGGGATTTGGAATTGTTTAAGACATTCGTAGTGTTGAAGTGGTTGAAGCGTATCTGAATGACAGGAGCTGGGGTCTATCTACATCAGAAGATTGTGACTCTGTGTCGATATCAGCATCTACTGTGTCATGGCAGGGGATCCAGGTGGGGAGGTCTTTATATAGTGACTACAATCCATGACACAAATTAAAGTGAGATTTGGAAAATTAAATAAAAGGAGGAAGACCAGAAACCATGCTCTGATGGAGAGGGAAAGAAGGTCTGAGCAAAGACTTGGGAAGTTCCTCAAGACAGCAGGAGGATGGCCGAAGATGAGACCTTCTCATTGCAAGTAGAGATAGAGTGAGATAATGTACTGGAGCTTGTGATTTGGAAGCCCTACACTATTTGAATGCATAACTTCAAATAATATAACCCTGCATGTGTATGTTTGTTGTGTGTGTATGTATGTTCACATGTTTTCATTTGTGCACATATTCTTGAGTATGGACAATGTTCATATCAGGTGTTGCAGGGCCTCTCTCAGTTTGACCTCAATCTCAGAGATTTGGTTAGTCTTAGCTAGCTAGCTTGTCCCAGGATCCCTTGTCTCTGCTTTCTTAACACAGGGGTTACAGGTGGCCACCATGTCCACCTAATTTTTACATGGGTCTTGGGGTTCCAAACTCTGGTCTTGGTTTTCGCTGTTGTAGGGGAGGTTCTGTATCCTATGACCCATCTCAATAGCCCCTTAAGGAATAATTTTTGGTGAAGAAGATATGAAACACATTAATGCTCATAATACTTTAATAACATTGAGTAACACTTAAATGAATGTGTGTGTGTGTGTGTGTGTGTGTGTGTGTGTGTGTGTGTGTGTGTGTGTGTGATTCTGGGGCTGCCTGTGTTGAAATGAGGTGTACATGTTTAGGTGCTTGATCTAAGTCACACAGCTAGTTATTAGCATAGGGGGGACTTTCTCTAGATTGTCTGAACTTCCATGCTTGACCTTTAAGTTACACAAAGGTTTTTATGAATATTGTATGCTCTAGGTACTTTTGCAGCAAAGTATTGCATGACTATTACTTGATGCTGGGTAGAGAAAGAGGTGACTTACATAGAAGAGAGGAATCTCTCTCTCTCTCTCTCTCTCTCTCTCTCTCTCTCTCTCTCTCTCTCTCTCTCTCTCTCTCTAGACCTCAGTGTATATGTGTATACACAATAAAATATCAGGAAGTAGACTTTTGGAAATATACTTGAGCATGTTCATTTCTGATTGCTTCCAGGTGAACAACCTTACCTAAATGAACAGAAGCAGAATTTCTGTGATAGCTTAGGCTATAGAAGGGAGGTTGTTCCTTGCAGATGGAGCAGTTCTTAAATCAGAAAACTCAAAGTTCAGTAGGCAACTGGCTATGGTTTTCTTTGGTGTGGCTTATAAGACATGTCCAACCATGGCCTGTAGTCTGTATACACCACAAGATAGCTGCGATACAAATAAAAAATTGCACACTTACTCAAAACATTACAAGATATTTTGGTAATCCTGTTGCTTGATTCTTGAATGTGAACTTGGTGGGTAAAACTGTCACATCTTCATTTCTAAAGTTTGGACATAGCTGAAGGATGGAATTAATTTGATAGTCAAATGAAGTTCATATTAATAAGCTGTCCTCATGGCTAATTGCACACTACCCTTGTCTTTCCTTCTTGAAGAATGGACTTCTTCAGAAGAACAGTGAGAATGTGCTATGTATTGCTCAAGTAATTCTTGCTGATACATTCCACCCATTACTCAAAGATTTGAAGACCAAATACTTTAAAAATATAAGATTCATAGTAAGCCAGATAGTTTGGTATGCTATGGTTTTCATTTTCATTTAATACTCTGTATTTATTTTCTCCTATATTTTCTTCAGTGACTCATTCAATGTTCAATACTTTGTTGTTTAACCTCCATGGGGTTTTCTATTTTCTGAGATTTCTTATGTTAGATAAATGAGATTAAAACTTTGGTAAATCTGTGTTGAGTGTTCTGTTAGTATTTAAAAAACTGAATGCAAATAGTGTTTTTTCTGGACATAGAGCATTGTTAATAATCCTTGCTTAAAAAGAAGGAAATCCTCTTCTTATAGCTGGCCATTAAACTTACTATCTTTTTTGATTTTGTCTGACAACTAAAGAATTAAGCTCTTGTCTCTATATTTGGGTTTATTTTCTCTTTACACCATCTGGACTTAATTTTTTTTTATCAAGATCCTGGAAACAAAGCTAATATTGCTAGCTGTTGATTAAAAAGAAAAAAAAAATGTGTGTTTTAACTGAAGGTAATGTTAGTGATTTGATTTTTTATAAAAGTGTGAGAAATCCCTATGTACTCAAGCTGATCTGGGCTCCTGGTCACCTGAGTGTCTTTGTTATGTGCTTTTATGGCAGTGTGTATAGTGATTCAGTTCTTTTTTTTGGGGGGTGGGGGTTTGAGATAGGGTTTCTCTGTGTAGCTTTGTGCCTGTCCTGGAACTCACTCTGTAGCCCAGACAGGCCTTGAACTCACAAGGATCCGTCTGGCTCTGCCTCCCAAGTGCTAGGATGAAAGGCGTGAGCCACCACCACCAAGCTGATTCAGTTCTTTTACTTGACCCTATTGTATGATCAACATCTTGTCATAAAAGATAGTCATAAAAGATAGAAAGAAGTGAAAGTTTGCTTTTGGGGGGTTTGTCACACTGTGCTGACTCATGAAATTACATTCTCTGAGGCTTTTGACTCTGTTCCAGTTTTTTATCTGGACAGGTTCACAGTGTGATGACTCAAGGGCTTGGTTGTTTAAGCTGCCATTATAAATTATTGTTGATATCTATATATCATTTATTGTAGGGATGTGAACTCTACCAATTTCACATACAAGAAGGAATGTTGAAGGTTGCTAATGTTGAAGATTAAAGCATCCAGGCAGTTTTTGGATCACCTGCTACCTTTGTGACATTGATTAGATCACCCATAGGCAGGAGAGCACTAATAAAATTAATGCATCACTCAAAGAGCACATAGATTCCAGGCATGGCACTTCCTTGTTCTACACTGACAACATCAAAGGCTCATTCTGTTCTGAGAATATTCCCAACATGAACAGCCATTTCATATGCCACCCAAGGAGCTTCAAAGGCTCATGGCAGCATTTATGTGTGCTTTTATATTAGTTCTAAGTTTTTGAAGTAAGGCTCCCAGCTTTTTAATCTCCAAATAAACTTTTATTACTGCCCCCTTTGCAGGTTCATACAGTACTGTAGTGACTCCCAGATGTATAGGAATGCTGAATTTTCCAGTCTACTAACATATGTACATATGGAAGTGATAGTCAAGTTCAAATGTGTGCAAACATATAGTGCAATGACGATAGATAGAGTGTAATTACATGAGCAAAGTGACTCATTGTCTATTGAACAACGTAGGGCATGGATTCTTGAGTGAACATCAGATTTTACCTAAGAGATATCATTCATTGTGATATATATATGGCCATACCTGGCTTTCTAAAATTTGCTTTATTGTGCCATGTAAAGAGTCAGAATATTTAACACCGTGGCCTTAAATTATTCTTATTTTTATAATTATTCCTATTTTAGGAGAATAGAGAAAATAAATATTTAGCTAATAACAGTAATAATAAGAATATGTATATTTCCCATGCTGGTGAGGTCTTTGAAAGTTATTACTTGTATAATTTGTGGAGTTTCTATAGTACTCGATATAAGGTGAAGACTAAATCCTTGTTGGAGAATTTTTCCACTGAGAACAGTTGCATGCTGTATTATTAATATATTCACCCCACATAAAGTTTCTACCCTCCACAGATTGATAGCCACCTTTTGCCTTAGGCATAATACTTGCAAGTATTCACTAAATTAGATAACTGAACACGGGTACCAGTGTTCACAACTAAATGAAGAAAAGCACTATTTATTCCATACTTACTTTTCTTGCCATAGAGATACAGAGCTGTGATGAATAAAGCCATTTATTACACTACTTTCTCATAAATTGCTTTTCTCAGATATAATTCAAAATTTGATGCAACACTAAGCAAAAAATATGCACTAATGTCAAATTCCATTTATTTCACAGTAAAAATACTGCTAGTCTTTGCACCAAAAACCTCATCCTAGTCACATCATTTCTATACTCGAGAACTGAGTGTCCCAGAGATATTGGCTAACAAGGTAAGGAAATATTGAGGAAAAATCATATCTATTTTGATCCAATATTATGATTGCTTCTAGAAATAAACCCATTCCTTCTAAGTAGAATGATTAACTGACTTATTCACCACCTTCTAGATAATAAATATTTTCACTTTTCTTAGGGTGTGTGGTCCTTGACGTAGCTACTCAATCTCATCATTGTGGAAGTTTTATGTTACTTTTTTAAGTAACACATGAGTGTAAATGAACTCCAGTGAAACTTGATTAATGGAAATGGAAATTAGCAGTTCACATACTAGTCAGACATCACTAAATATTATCCTTTTGATTTATCATTGTCCAAAACCACATGGCATACTCATATGACATACTTTTTCAACATTCATGATAAAGCATGACTATATATTTTTTGAGTTTTTTTTTTTTGAATAAAGTAGTTATCATGTTTTCAATTTCAAGGTATTTTTTAATTATTCTGGGACAGGGCACAAAGGACATAGATAGAAGAATAAAAGACATAGCATACATCCAAATTATAAACAGCTGAGGCTTTGAGATATGTGTAATACAATTTAGTGAACTGAATTTCTGATAAAGTTGCGTTATTTTAGGATTTACTCTCAAAACATATCTTGTGCTTGAAAAATAAAAGGCAAAGAATTTCAGGCATAAAACAGAATAAATCAGTCCAAGATAACTTATTTGATAAAGACAGTCATTTTATTAGTCATTTGAGGTGAATTGCTCTCTGATTTCCATGCATGCTTCACTCTCTGTCGGGCTTAGGCATGTGGAATTAGAGAGTCCCTTCCAGCCTGCTGAGTTGAGGATTGCTTAGTTCTTGTTTGGAAGCCTAAATTTGCCTTAGTGCTCAATATCTTCAAATGTTTAAATGGACGTTCTGCAATCCGAATCTGAGTCTTAGGATAAATGTGACCCAGTGGCCTAAAGTTGGACCTCTGCAAACCAGTTTCTACACACTGGTGATAGGTTATATTCTTTTCATATCATCGTGAAATTTCAAATTTGAAGAACCATTAAAGGACAGTCTATCTTAGCCCCATAGCTCAAAACATGAGATTTAAAAAAAGCAAACATGGGAGCTGGAGAGATGCCTCAGTGGGTTAGAGTACTGGCCTCTCTTCTAGAGGACCTGGATTCAATTCCTAGCACTCAAATGGCAATTCAAAACCATCTACAACTCTAGTCTCAGGGTATCTCATGTCCTCTTCTGGTCTTAATTGGCCTATATAGTACTTCAAGCACATGGTTGACAGACGTAAAAGAAGGCAAAACACACATACACATAAAACTAATTAAATCAATAAAAAATAATAAGAAACAATAGGGAAATATCAAGGTAGTCAGTTGATTAGTTTGAATATTGCCATTTTTACCCTAACTTCAGAACATTTACCCTAAAGTAAGAATTTCACGAGAGCAATGAACACCAGATACACAATAGTTGCCCACACTCCAGTTAATGGCCCTACACCCAGGCACATTAATGGGACATTCCAAAATAAAAAGGACATGGATTGGGAGTGGGGCCTGTTGGGGGAGATCCAGGGGCAGTTTGTGGGGGAAAATCAGTAGTGGACAGTACTGCATTTCATTGAGTATACTCATGGAATAATCAATTTAGAAAATAAGAAAATAAAGGAGGATTGGATGTCTGTTACTTTTTAACTCAATTCATAGTTCTCATAATTGATTTCTTGAGAGTTCAGTGTATTTTTCAAGACCCCCGTGTTTACTTCACTTTTGGAAAGTAAATAGCCACAGCAGACTTCCTGCAAGTCTGTCCACTGAAGCAGCCCAGCGGAGAAATGCAGCCTCTCGCATTTTGCTTTGTTTTAATGGTAAGGGCAGCTGCTACTTTCAAGCAAGTCATTAAAACCCAGAAATGGGGCTCTGCATCAGCACTCGGTTCTGAACTAGATTACTCGTGGAGTGCTGTCGCTATTGAGAGTGCGATTATGCGTGTGTTCCAGCAAAGCCACTCCTGTGTAGTACCGCATTTACAGTACTCAGAGGGGAGTGGATCTGGGGTGCATGACCCAGGGCCTGAAAACTGACAAACAGAAACAACCAACTAATAGCGGTAGATAACTCTCTTAGTAGATTACATTTTCTTTTCCTTTCTTATTTTTTAAAGAGCCATACATATGACATTTAATTAGCTTTTCTATGTAACAAGATGATTTTTATCATGAATTATCTTATAGTATAAGACATATATTTGTTAGAGGCACAGTATCTGCTTAGAGTTGTACTCTGGAAACTGCTGGCCAATCTTGGATCAGGTAAAAAAAAATGTAATGATGCTGTATGTAACGCACACAGACATAAGGGGTGACTTCCAGTCTAATGATAATTAACCAATATTTCTAATATGTACAGCTTTTAGATGTGTAGCTATGTCTGTTAGATATGGTTGCTATCTTCTGCAGGCATAAGTCCAGGGATGGACCATGAGAGTAAAATAAATAAGTGATGGTAGTATATAGTAATAAATATGTTGTAACTTTTAAGATGTATAGCCAGCTTTCTAAGAGCTCACAGTGGAAAGAGATGACTACTGGATAGTAATTCTAAGAAAGGATACACGTGAGAATGCAAGCTAGAGCTTCCCAGGCTCATCTCACACTCCTCATGTTGCTCATGCACTATTGCCCAAAGGTTTTCCAGAATAGGAAAGTATATCAAGCTTCTAGATGAATTTTCTTTGTAGCTCCAAAGATCAATTATTTATAGTCTGTGCTCATATCAAATAAAGCAATAATTTTTTTTTAAAGGAGAGTTTTATTTGAGTGGCTTTGGGTTGACTTGAAGTTGGGTATGTTAATAAATGCACTGTCTCACAGGGGGCTTAGTAGTCAATGGGCGATATTGATGCTTGAGAACATGTATGTTCATCAGCCAAGAACATATTGAGGAGGGACAGTTCCATACTGTGCAGCAGTGAGAATTAAATTAAAATGTGTCTCTTTATGTGACAACTTTGTAAGAACCCACAACAAATCTTCTTTTCTCCCTAAGACTGCCCAGGAGACAGCAGATCAGTAGTTTCTTGTATTTGGAGACCTTTAAGGACATTATCAACTTGCAGATGGTTTAATATTTTTATTCATTGCCATGGTTTGTTTTATTCATATATAAATCAATGTAGAAAATACCTTGCAATATTACTCACTCCCCTAAAGCACAATAACAATTGGTGATAGTGTAGGCAAGAGAAGCATGTGTCTGAACCACTGGCTGCCAAACTGACAATGAGAAGGTATCAATGAAAGTGTTAGAGAAATTGTTCAGTGGATAAGACTGCTTGTTTGAGCACTTGAATTCAGATCTCAGCAACAGGTGTGTCTCACATGCACCTATAACCCCAGAATTGTAGGGGCTTAAGGCAGGAATAATCATGGGATTTTCTGTAGTGTAGCTCTGAGTTCAGTGAGGTACCCTGTCTCAAAGAAATAATGCAGAGAGTGATAAAGCACAGTGCCCAATGTCCTCTGACATCTACACATCAGAGATGTACACACATATTTGTGTGCAAACACCACACACACACACACACACACACACACACACACACACACACACACACACTATACTTACGTAATAATAAAGAATATATTGGTGAGTGGTGATATTTATTTTTATCTTTATTAATTAAATTTATTCATTATTTTGCATCCTAATCTCAGTTGTCCCTCCCTCCCCTCCTCCCATTTACTCCTCCCACTTCCCCCACCACAACCAATCCACTCCTCCTCTGCTAGCCAAAGAAATAAAAAAAGACAAAGGAGGTTGGGCGTAATAGAATATAGTATGATTGAATAAAAAGAAAAAAGTCACTGTCTAGAATGATTTAAAGTTTTTATTGTTTTAGGAAAAATATTTTATGAGCTATGTGTTTTGCTGCATATGAATGAATAATGTGCATAAATGAGTCACTTAGAAGCCTCGAAGCAGGGGAGTCTATGCATTTTGAGAAACTCCCTTCTCACTCGTTGCAGACACAGTTTGGGAAAGTCTGCCTTTCATGTCATTTTCCTCATATCTTCATCCTATCCAATATTGAACACAGTTTAATCCCCCACAGGAGTAGAAAAAATATGAACGCAGATATCTATGGGTGAAAGAAGTGATATGAGGGAAAGTAATTGCACTTTAAGTCTAGGAAAATGCCTCAGCAGAATCTAGGGTCGGGTGAAAGCACTCAAAGAAAACTAAGTTCCAATCTAGCTGTGGCTGTGTGTGCATGCACCTGTTGCCTCAATGCTGGGGCAGGGTGTAGGGGGATGGGGCAGACAGGAAGACAGTGAGGTTGAGAGACCCTGTCTAAGAGGAGAAAGAGAGGACAGAGAAGGACATCAGACATATTCTGATGTCCTCCATGTGCACATGTATGTACACTCCCAACACACACAGGTGAGAGCTGGCATTGTAAATGCTTAGATAATTAGAACATTATAAATAAAAGACTGACTTCCATTGGCTTGAGATGATACTCCTTTGTAGTATAGCTTAGAGCTGCAGAAATACAGCAAAATGTAACCACCAGATAGAATGTCCTCTTAATCATTACTCTATCACTAGCAATTTATAATAGGAATTCTTTTCTGTATAATTATTATTTTCATAGAAACAATGACCATGAACTAGAGTTTGATAGAAAACATTATTTCTAAAATACATTAAGGAAAAAGTGTGAAAGCCCCCAAAGCTTTGACCTAAAGTTGTTGAAAAAGAATAAAAACCATAAATGTAATCAGTTCCATTAAAATCTTTAACAGTAAGATACTAAAGACATGTTTTAAGAGGGCCTGATTAATGAACTTTTCCCACATGTCGTGAGACACTTGTGATGAACGTTTCAAAGATCCCCAATAAAGGCTGGTATAATAGCAAGTGAGAATGGATGTTTTGTTTTCTTTCTAATACATAGACCACGGTTTGTGTTCTTTTGGTGTATCATACACATTACACACCTCACAATAGCATCCCTTTTTTGTTGAAATTACTGTTAAACCACCCAACAAGAAAGGGATAATTCTGTTCTGGGAATTGCAGGAGGGTGTCAGAGGAATCAGAAACACTGGAAATCACATTTATAATACAATGACACGAATT
Organism: Peromyscus californicus insignis; assembly: GCF_007827085.1. Classification (NCBI taxonomy): domain Eukaryota; kingdom Metazoa; phylum Chordata; class Mammalia; order Rodentia; family Cricetidae; genus Peromyscus; species Peromyscus californicus. The sequence goes on along the minus strand of NW_026294584.1, from coordinate 117,523,438 downwards.
TTAAAAAAAGGCACAGACTACTATGAAAACATTTAAGTTTACAAAAGCTTCAACCCATTTCTTCTCAATTTGTTGTCCCTTTAAATTCATTATTTATATCTTACAATGTAACTCTACATTGATTAGCATCCTTTTATCTCAATTGTAAAGAACCTTCCCATAGTCAGAAATAGCATTTGAATTATGGGCATTCTCAGAGATCTTGCACATTCTTTAACTCTACATCACTATTGTTCAAATTGAATATCTATAGAAATAGATGAGACCTTTCATCATTTTACTAGGGCAGACTACTAGCGTCCAAGTATGTATCCTCAGTATAAATGGTTATGAATACAAGGTTTTAGTGAATTGGCATTGTTTTGTTTATTTCAGTAAACTTTGATTAAAAGATTAAAGCGATTCTTGATGAAAAAAGGTCATGTGTCAAGAAAGCTTATTTTCATTTGAACCTTTATTTTTAGCATTTGTAAAGCTTAACCAGTCCTTTTCAATTCCCATTTGCTAATTGTAAAATGTTATTCTGCATGCAGTTTGTGTCTTCCTGTTGATGAGCAGAGAAGGACATAAAGATTGACAGTTAATTTAGCAGTTTAAAGAATTACTACTTTATATTGGGGCCAGGTTTGCAAACTGTTGTACACAGTATATGCTACACTACAGAAATTTTCCATTAACCTAATTGCTTTCTAACATTTCCAGATGTGGGAAGTAGACACATAAGTCAATCCTGAAAAGCATTTTCTTTCTCTTTATCATCTTTCTCATCTTGAACACACTGCATTGCCATGCTATTTTCCCTTCTTCTAGTATGTTGGTTACAGTATACATCTTAAATATATGTGTTCATATATACGTACATATGAATACGTACACATGTAAGTATGTATGCACCTAAATGAACACACATATGTGTATCTCCTTCATAGTGTCTAAAAGATGCTGCAAGTTCCCATCAGTTCCTTCTTATTTCACAGATTCTTTATAAAAAAAAAATAAAGAGTAGCCAGGGCAGGATTTCTTCAACTTAAAAACAACAGCAACAAAACACCACTCCCTACCCCCTTTATTCAATGCTGTGATCTTGCCTATTCACTGTCATGTACTGGAGCTTCCTGTCCCTTAATCTGCAATGTATACAAAATGCTCACCACAAGTACCTATTAATGGGACCTTCTTGGCAAATGGCATTATTCCACATTTAATCTTTATGGTCAGGTTATAAGGTTGTGATCAAATCATCATAAATAATGTTCCAGTAAAAGGAGGAAGTTTGGGCCTAGAGAGACACACACAAGGAGAAGGTAAGAAAAGACATGGAGAAGAGATGACCTTATGCAATGCCAAGTATAGGTACAGAATAGATCCTTCTCTCATGGCCCACAGAAGAAGCCACCCCTGATGCCATCTTGCTCTTAGGCTTATAGCATCAGAATTTGGACATAGCAGGTGCCAGAGGCCAGTTGAATGTAGTACCTCTTCTATCATGGGTAGTTGTTTCACATGCTGCATGCATCTTACATTCAAATATCTATCATAGAAGTGAATTATATAAGACTGGCTAGTTTATCCTCCCATAACTCTGAGGTAGTATACAGATGTGTATTTTGGTCATTCTTCTTTTTTTTTTCTAGCTGTATACTACTAGTATCCAAATAGAGAGTGTCATATAGCTAAAAACTATCTTAATCTTTATTTTTTTTCTTCTGTAGAACAATATGGCCCTGGATAGCTCTCATCTAATTAACAACAAACTCTTTTACTCTCTTTAACCAAAGCCAGTGATCATTCTGTTCAGGTCTGGAATCTAGAAAGTAAATGGAATATTCCAATATTGATGTATTTCTCTTGAATTCTGCCTTTAGTAGTACTACCTCCCTGATTCCTTTTGGGATTTTTTTTTGTCTTCATTTCAAAGTACTCCACTATCTTTTTTTCTTTTCTCATGTAGATATGATATAAAACAGCAGGGCAGGAGTGGGTATGTTCTCATTTCCCCTAGGAATTTAAAAGGTAACATTGACTCTCTTTGAGAGATTTTACCTTTTTCAGTGAAGGAAATGCAGCAGCATGAAATCCTGTGCCTGTTTCTTTTTGTCAGTCTTCATAAAAATTGTATGACTGACGTGTGACCATTAGAATTGATCGGGCACAGTTTGATCTTTTACATGACATTACCTTAGGAGTCTGTAAAGTGTGTATTTACATTCAAAGGCAGTTATTCCTAGTTGCCTGTGGCAGTTATGGGTCCAGGGCAAGAGAGAGAACACCTTAGGATTGAATTTTTAGACTTCCTTTGTCCTATTCAGCGATGTTATATATCCTTTAAGTTGTAAAGTTAAAATGGGTCTTTGCAACCAGGCTAGCATATTTTTAAAAAAATGTCCCTGTCACAAAAAGTCAAGTTCAACATCAATCTAAATGTTACATTGAATATGTTCAATCAGGCAAGATGCTACCTTCTGTGACACATCAGGTTCCTTTAGATTGTTATGAGTATCCATGTGGATAAAGGCTATATCTTTTTGAGGATCAGAATTCATTTTGAAGAAGATGTTGCATAATTCCTTTGTGTTTGGCAAAGGCCAGCATCTGCTTCTTTTAAGTTTGTTTTGCTGGTGAGAGGTTAGAACACCATGTCCCAGCATCTCTCACCGCCTATTTTATTCCAATGCACTAAGACTGAGTAGCTTTTGTCTTTTATCTGAGCATGAAGCATGGACTAACCTGATTATTACTTTCTTCTTACTTTTAAAGATTTAAAAGCTTCCTCATGGCCACTGATAGTCTTCAATGCCTTCGAGGTCTTTAAATTGTAGACATGGTGGTTGTGTTCTACAAGTTCTTAATTCCAGTGTCACCATCAGACACTGAAGTTGAAAAAGCAGGCTATGGGATAATTTTTGCTTGACTATATTTAGGACAGAATGGTTTCTGGGAAATAGACACAAAGCAAAGCAGTGAAGGTTGGTGTCTGATACCAAGTCTGTCACTGAGAATCTGTATTGCCGTTCCTGGGGTGACTTAGCCTCTCTATGCCTCAATGGTTTGAAGCCAAACCATCTCCAAGATAGGTAGGTAAGACTGGGACTTAAAATCTTATTTTAATAACCACACATTTTTAAAATGGGATTTTCCTAATAAAGAATTATTATGGGAAATACAAACAATTCACTAGAGTTGTTTATACATAACAAAAGTTCCTTTTCTGTGTATTCTGCATAATGGCGGTTAACAGCTTAGATGCAAGATTGTAAAACATTGGTAGAGAACTTCTGTCCTTCGGGGTTCTCCCATTGTGCTGTAAGCCTGTATTTAAGACCTCCTCCCTCCTTCAATAAACGGCGTTTGGCATTAAAAAAAAATATCCAACTTAATTTTAAATAGAAAAATTAAATTAAAAAAGGAGTATCTATTTTCCTTTAGACACACTTCCCAAATTACAAATGCCAAAGATTTTGATGCCAAAGTAAAACTAAATGGTAGAAGTTGATGGTAGCAGTATGTATAAAGGTCACTTTCTCCAGATAACCTGGCTAACGAAGCTTGATCATATCCCTGTCCTTAACACAGTTTCGTCTGCCCCACTAAGAATCTGTGTGTCAGTCTCGCCAATGAGATGATTATTCTATATTGAACTAAATGACAATTCCCATTTATTTAGAATAATGACGGATGCATTCTAAAATAAGCTCAATGCTAAACATTTCAAAGTCTCAAAATCCTTCCTGTTTGGGTGGGAAAAATATGTAAAATATCTACATTAGCACATCTACATCTTTCACCTTTGGACTTCACATTCATTAAAGAAAATAATAAAGATATGCTAGAAATGCAAAAAAAAAACAGACTAATGTTGAAGGTGTACCATGTGACTAGATTATTAACAAACAAACAGGTATCTGCTGACCTATACTGAGTGATATGATGCACTGGTAAACCCACTGCAAGTTGAAAATGCCCCTAACACATCATCCCAGTGAACATTCTGGCATAGGAATGAGATAGAGTATTAATTATTTAATCTTGGGATCATACTTGAGCCTCAAAGCAAGGCTTGATATTGAAGCTCAGCTTCCTAAAAGATCACAATCCAGAATTCCAATTGTGATTTTTACTGCATACTGCATACATACTGCTTCTGTACTACAGTAAACTTGAAAATGTGGGCAATTTGAAAGTTGGAACTGCTAAGATAGTTTTCCTGGTTGGTAACATGTCTGTGTATTGTACTTTGTCTATGCCAGCAGAATAACATATCTTGAATACAAGAAATGTTTAGCATTAGAACTATCCAAATTCTATCTTGTAGCTCATCTCCAAATCTATTACTTTCTATCTTTTTCATTCCCTTCCCCCCAGTCTCTTCCCTCCACCTCCCCTCTCCCCCAGATCCACCATTCCTCTATCTCCCCTGAGGAAAGAGCAGGCCTCCCAGAGATATCAACCAAACATGACATAATATGTTACTATAAAACCAGGCACACACTATCACATCAAGGCTGGATGAAGCAAGGCAGTAGGTGGAGGAAGGTCCTACAAGCAGGCAAAGGAGTCAGTGACTGCCCCTACTCTTACTGTTAGAAATCTCACTAGAACATCAAGCTACTCAGCAGTAATATATATGGAGAGGATCTAGGTCAGACCCCTACAGGCTCCCTGATCTATGTGACCCTCTTGAGTACCAGTCAATTGATGCTGTGGGCCATGTTCTCATGGTATCTCTGACCTCTCTGGTTCCTCTGATCCTTCCTCTCCTTCCTCCACAGGACTCCCTGAGCTCTGTCTAATGTTTTGTTTGTTTGATTTTTACTTTTCATTCATTTTACATACCAACTACAGCTTCCCCTCCCACCCTTCTCTTGCCCACCCCACCAACATATCCCCCCTAACACACTCACCCATCTGTCATTTTCTTGAACTAAATCGTAGTGTTATAGACCCGGAACTTAGATGTAGTAGTATGAGTGGCTTTGAGGCCCTGTTATCCTGGTCTGACTAGTGATTACATAAATGGCTGAATTCAGTCTCCAGATCAGTTTGATGTCCTGAGACTCAAATCTTTCATGTATAATTGTAGCTAGAGTTTTCCTGCCTGGCCCACAGTCAGGACAAATCTCTCACCTGCCAGCCCTACAGCCGCTCAGACCCAACCAAGTAAACACAGAGACTTATATTGCTTACAAACTGTATGGCCATACCAGGCTTCTTGCTAACTGTTCTTATATCTTAAATTAATCCATTTCTATGAATATATACCTTGCCACGTGGCTCGTGGCTTACCAGCATCTTCACATGCTGTTTGTCATCATGGTGGCTGGCCATGTCTCTGACTCAGCCTTCCAGTTCCCAGTTTTATTCTCATCCTTGTTCAGCCTATACTTCCTCCTGCCTGACTACTGACCAATCAGTGTTTTATTTACCAACCAATCAGAGCAACACATTTGCCATACAGAACATCCCACAGCATATAATCACATGGTTGATCTTTCTGGTGTGTCCAGTCTCCAACAAAAATATTGGCTAGCCTGACTCACAAGTCGAGTATGGCTATCCATACCTGTAGTGGTTTGGATTAGAATGTCTCCCATAGGCTCAGATTTTTGAACACTTGATTCCTAGTGGGGGAGGAGGTTTAGAAGATGTGGCATTGCTAGAAATACATCACTGGAGGTAGAATTTGCTATAACTAGTTCACTCTCTGTGATTTGTGCTTATGGTTGAGAATAGGATCTCTCTCAACTTCCTGCCCTGGCTGACATGCCTGCAGCTTCTTGCCATGCCTCTTCATCATGATGGACTCTTATCTTTCAAAAACTATGAGCCAAAGTAAACATTTTCTTCCTTAAGTTGTCCTGGTCACATTATTTTATCACCAAAAGAGAAAAGTAAGCCACCTCAAAGAAAAATCCACTGGTTAGCTATGTCATGCAGTATCTCACAGAAGCCTAGGGCCAATCCTAGAATTAGATAAATGCCAAATGCTTTACAAAAAGGGCAAAGATGAGTCTTTATACGAGTCCTGGAGTGACTGCTCCTGTACTGGACATTGACATTCTGAAATGTTGGGTGGACAGGCTTATGGCATGGACCCATGCTTAGGCCCAGCTTTCTTCTTCTGTACCCTGAACAGAACTGTGGTGCTCACACGTAGAACAGCTTCATGATTAAAAAGCATATCTGGGCATGTAGAATTTACTCCGAAGCTTAGATACTGATGTGTCCTTCATCTCAACGATTATTGTGGTTTTCATGTTGTGAGTTTATGATTTACCTTGTTGTGGTAAATATTTCTATTTGTGTTACTACTAGCTGAAGTATATAAGAATGCAAGTTCTTTTCAGAGGCTTTTGAAACTATTCAATCTCATTTTCTGTGTCTCATATTTCATGGACTCTCTTTGTCGTTTTGATCATTTTACCCTCTCTGCTTCAGTAGAAACTCCTCTTCAATTTGGCAGAGCATTCCGAGTCAGGGGAGTAAAGAGTTCCCTTTTCAATTTTGTTTCTGTGAATTTGTTTTTATAAGTGTTCTAACAATGGTTACACAATTGCAATTGCATAACTGTTTCATGATAGCATTTTCTCTCTCTCCTTTCCCAACACCTAGTACAATTAGAATTTTATTTTTGTATGTGTGGATATGACAATTACCTTCAGAAAATATGTCAACTATAAAGTAGGAAAACTTTTTGAAAGGCACTTGGACATTTCTTTATACTTTTCTGTCATTTACTATGAACAAAATGAAAATCCCAGTGATCATTTCTGTATCCTTTTATGTCATTTACTATGAAGAAAATGAAAATCCCAGTGAACACTGGATATTTTTTCATTGACAGTGGCAAAATAGCATAGACAGCCTTGAACTGCACATGTTTTTCAAATGTTATGAGAAAAGTGATGGGTTTCCATTTCAGCTTTAGTTTTGCAAAAAGACTTCTGATAGAAAAGATTTCCTGTAATTAATTTATTCTCCAAAGACCATGTATGTATAGTGTATGGTTATTGTTGTGGAAAGTAAACACTACAGCTTTATTTGCAGACTGAATTGATTTTTATTAATATGTGGTGTTTCTTGTGGTTTCCTGCTTCTGGAGGGGGGCTTCACTCACTGTTGAGAATGGATTGACAGGTGCTCTTTAACCACGCAATGTTCACACAGCATGCTACTTGGTAGGCAGTAGGAGCAGTTAAGAGCAAATGATAGTTGCCATTCTTCATCTTCAACTCTAGACTGTATCCTTTATAACACCTTTCATTTACTATTATTTTTTTCTTCCCCTCTCCACACAGGTGAGCTTGTTTTACAAGGCCCCGTGTTTATCAAAGAGCCCAGCAACAGTGTTTTCCCTGTTGGTTCAGAGGATAAAAAAATAACTTTAAATTGTGAAGCAAGAGGCAACCCTTCACCTCATTACAGGTAATGTGGGAATGTTGAACATGGAAATGAAAGTGTAGCAATGGTAACTAGTTTAGCTTCATTATATTCTCCTATCTGTAGGGTGTAATAGATGCACAGTGCTATAGATCTGTGGTGTGTTCAACAGAACTGATTCCACGAACATTTAATCTTTTTGGAAACAAATCTGAATTAAAGGAAAACCATAAATATGATTTGTCTTTTCACTAACTTATAGTGTAATTGAATTTATAATGTGTTTAGATTACAAATTAAGTTATAAGATATCAAGAACACATTCCTTATTGGCTTGAAATTAAGTGGTGTTTGAATCATTTTTTAATATGTTCTTGTCCTTCCTTTTTTGCTTATATTGGGTATGTGTTCAGAGACTCAATAAATGTGAAAAAAATTAAATGCATTTTTTTACATAAGTAATTTAAATTATTTTCAAGAGAAAATTATTCCATTCATATTTTTTAAAAGCCATGTTAAAATCTTCACTTTCAAGATCATGTAAAAACTTGTTCACCAAAACCTTCAGCTGTCAGAAAAAGAAAGTATAAATAAAGAAGTAAAAGCTTAAGATAAAAATGTCAACATTTTGGAAAATGATCAGGATTATGTGATAGGATGAGTATTTACTTGATTAAATAACACAAGATTAACAATTTTTATTCAGGGATACTTAGGGCACCTAATTTAATGAAGAGATAAATTATTTATAATTAGCATATGCTGCTTCCCTAGAAGTGGATGGGGCAGAGTGTTCCAGACACCTTCACAGCAGCATGCACTTCCAAGTGCTTGCTGATATCTGCATCAAAGCTGTTTACACAATTCCTGTATGTCGCAGAAAAAGCACCCTTCCTCCTACATTAATAAAAGCCTGTAGGTTCAGAGTCATTATTTAGATACTATTGAACCTCTATTGTTCTCTGAAGCCATATAAATAATAGACGCCAACAATCCTTGTTAAAGTGGGTCAGGCTTGCTTTAGACAAAGACTTTCAGGTTTATGCACCTGGAAGTAATCAAGGTCATTCTTTTCAGTATGTTAACAGTCTACTTATGGAACACCTACAATGTACTTTCAGCAAAATATGCATTAACCTTATATGTTAACTGGTCTGAATTAGCAGAGTCAAGGATACAGGGTAGTCTTTTCTCTGTTTCTACTTCTTACTATAGAAGTAAGAACAGTTTTGAGAAAATGAGAAATGATTTTATGACTTAGATGAATATATGTATAAGTGTTAGTACATAAACATTTGGAAATATTCCTTCTTCTTTGGAGGAAAATGAAGAGATGACTTGATGATGATTCCATCTTGGAAGTTGTTTCTCACACTTTTCTAAGGATTTCTGATACCTTATTAAGACTATTTCTGTCCATAATATAACACTTCTATATATAGGACTTTAAATATGATGATGAATCCATGTAAATGATAAGCATGCATGTTTTTACTGTTGTTGATGGAGTTGTATCCTCATATTTATCTTATAAATTATTTGGTGATAAATATATTCAGTGAAGAAATTGTCAAGACACAAGATATTGTCACAGAGGAATGTATTTCTAAATGAGAAGATTAATTGTGTTTGTAAAATGTTATCAAATAGCCAGATGTCTTGAGCTTGGAAACCTATAAATCTTTTGTAGTAATTATATCTTGTGCAGTAGGTATTCAAGGGAATGCTGTAGATCTGACTGTGAATATATTAATTGTATGTGCAAAATTTTGTGGAAGAACTTTTGTCATTTGATAGTGATCCTTCTATTTCATTGTATACTCTGGAATACCAATCTAGTATTTGTTATCTTTCAGTTCAAGCAAAATCTATATCTGAGGAGAGGAAATACATGGCTTTCATTGATTTGTTGGTATGGTATTTGATAAAAGAAGTATTTAACATGCTACATATTGTTTCAAAATCCTTAGTTGCCAGCCAAAAGGAGCAGACACTTTTATCTTAGCTTTAAAGGTTTTCAGAACTGAAGGTTTCTAACAATATGAAATTTTACTTGTGCTAACAGTTTATAATTACTATAACTGAAGCCTAGGAACACAAGGGAATCTATTCATTCTGAGAGGCATTATGCTTTCCTATAACAACTCCAAAAAATGGTTTCTGTTTTTGTGTGCTCTCTGAAGAAGTAGATTGCACTTGAGTAGAAGGAATGTAGAATAATGTAGGCCATATTTATAACTCTTCCTATCTTCCCCAAGTTTTGCCTTTAATAGCACATTAATTAATATACCTTACTATTCTTTTTGTTTTTTTTTTTTTTTGTTTTTTTGTTTTTTCGAGACAGGGTTTCTCTGAGTAGCTTTGTGCCTTTCCTGGAACTCACTTGGTAGCCCAGGCTGGCCTCGAACTCACAGAGATCCGCCTGCCTCTGCCTCCCGAGTGCTGGGATTAAAGGCGTGCGCCACCACCGCCCGGCTTCTTTTTGTTTTTATTTTGGGTTTTGGAGACAGGATTTTGGGCAGTAGTGGCACACACCTTTAATCCCAGTACTCGGGAGGCAGGGGCAGATGGATCCTTGAATTCAAAACCAGCCTCCTCTACAGCGCTGATCCAGGATAGCCAAGGCTACACAGAGAAACCCTGTATCAAAAAATATCTTATCATTCTTAAAATGATTCATAAAAGATCATTCTTACTCTCCATATTCTTTTTTTTTATTCCCAAACATTTTATTATAGAGACAAAGACTTGGGGCTTGGATAAAGCTGCTATCAACCTTCCCAATATATGTTTCCCTTTTCGTTCGGGAAACTCTCACAAAGCTCCCAAGTTAACCATGTGCTGGGGCTGTATTGACTTTTGGTTCTCTGTTTACAGAGGAGATTATATTTTTCTTGACCCTAGTGAGCTTGACCAGACAGTGTTCAAGTGCTGTGCCTCTTACCTCTACTATGATCTGTTCATCTCCTGTACTGAAGCTCTGTAGTGACACGGCAGTGTGGGCTCCTGTGGGAATGCGCTCAGTGTACAGACAACTGAGAAGGGCGGCAGAGTATCAGCTTTTGACCATTGAATATTAAGACGATGATATACAAATACTTCCTTCTTTCTATCCATGAGTAAATGGGATGAGATGCTTTTCATGAAGCCTGTTGATGATCTGGAGGGATTGCCAACTCTGACAGCAGTCAACTTAATAATACATCCTCACATGAACTCCCTCCCCCTGCTTCTCTGTTTCTTCTCTTTCTCCCATCTCCTCCCAGGCATCACATTCCTCAACACAGTCCTCATATACACAGACTGTGTCTTGAGCTCTGCTTCCTGGAAAACCCAGACTGAGACCCTGATCTCCTCGGAACAATGGGGAAGGAGAAAAACCTTCTGTGGCCAACCCCAGTTCTCTCATTTTATCACAGAAGCAGGGGGATTATCAATTGGGAGATACAGACAGATTTGGTGAGACATTAGATCATTGGATGAGCAAAAGAATTTGGATGCAGATACCACCACCCTTTAGAAGACAGGAAGAACTTTCCATATTCTTTAGAAATTACAGAGTTTAGACGCAGTATAATAACAAAAATGAGTATTTTAATGAAGCAATAAAATATTAATATAGATCATATAATTATAAACACATAGGTGGACAAATAGGAAGCCATATTCTGAACCAAGGAGGGAAATCACTCATTGAAAGTGACCCAGTCATGTTCCTGAAGATTCAGAACAAAGCTTAAGAGTCTGAAGAGAATTTGTCCTTTAAAAGCACAGAGACTGTCCTGAGGACTGGAGCAAATCTGCCTCTTGAGGGATCCTGTCCCTGTTATTTCCCCTTTGGGTAAAGATAACTCTTAATTGGTCATATTAAAATTCCAAAAGTTCAGAAATTCTCATGAGAAATTACTCCTTTAAAGGTCTAATTGAGAATTTTATTCTTTCTCTTACATTTCCCTGCCTACACCCTAAAGCCCATATTTAAAGGTTAATTAGTATTCGCCTGACTGTAATTGCTAATGGCACTGAAAGAGGTTACCTTAAGGAAGAATTAATGTAAAGGACTTTTCTCTTATTTCTTCACTGGGCTCCAAATGCCTAACATTGGATGAAGGTGTCCACTTGGAAGGATCCCTGTCATATCCATTGATACCATTCTGTACTTAAAGAACCATAGATATAAGATAAACAGGAGCACACACACACACACACACACACACACACACACACACACACACACACACACAGATCAGGCAAGTAACAAAGTCAAATAAAATGGGACTGCCCAAAGGCTTCGTAGATTCAATTGTTAGGTACTGGAAATGCATACATTCAGCTATAAGCCTACCAGATGGATTTGGTCTATAATAACTGTCCACAATCTGTCCAGTTTGAGCATCAACTCTGCTTTTTTTTTTTTTGGTTTTTCGAGACAGGGTTTCTCTGTGTAGCTTTGCGCCTTTTCCTGGAATCAACTCTGCTTTTTATATGTACTATAGGCTGGAAAAAAAAAAGCAAGTCCTAAGGCTGAATGTGGTCCCAGAGGTTCTATGTATTTTTATCTCTTATACACATGGAAACATTCTATTTTAGATCAAAGCATTAATTTAAATTTTTACTTTATCAGTCACACAAACCCCATTTCAAGTGCTTGGTGGGCACATGTGACTAGTTGCTGCCATACTGGAGAGTATGGATATCATATCTATATTTCTAGAGTATCCTATTTTGTGCCATTGATTCACACCTACCCTGGGCTTTACAACATATTCTTACAGATACTCTTCCATTTTTCTCCCAAGAGAACAGACAGAATATCATTCTCATTGAGCTTTTTCAAATAGGTAAGATATTTTAATGAACTACAGTGTGAGGTGTCTTGAAAGCATAAGATCTAAGATAAGTTTTGCCCCTAAGTGGAGATGTTTCTGTTTTACCTTAAACAGGATTTCAAGGGATGAGCCCACATTCTGCATGTGTTTAAATTATTGAGGGTTAACAAATTGTGCTTAGTATAGAAAATGGAAAAAATTATAATAATTTTTATTCGCCATTCATTCAAAGAATAGATGTAAAAATGGAAGTTTAAGTTTATTTCTTGTCTGTTCACAAACACACAAGCACAGAGTACTAAACAGTAGGATCCTTTTTGTAGCACTATATTTGACTGTATGTCTATGGTATATGTAGATGACATACAATCTGTATATGTACAGTTATATTTCATTTAGAGATTGTAAGTACACACATGGTATGTAAAGTATAGCACATATGTTGTTTACTTGCTGTCTGCTATTTATTATCTACCAAATCACATGATATATGACATATTTTAGGTGTTAATTTTAGTTTATGCATTATATCCTTGCATAGTTCCTATTACCATAAAGATCTTGTATCACTATTTCCTATTTTATATCAAAGGCAAATAAGAGCTATCTTTCCACTAAATTCTCAGGACCCTTAAGTCTCATGTTATCACTTCTGCCAGTTTTCTAAACCTGGACCCTTAGGCTCAGCTCTGTTTGAATTATAATCTTTCCAGCTACAGAGCTCTGGTCCCCACATTTACAATTAGTCAATAAGAGCAATGAACAGTTCACTGAAGTGGTTACAAAACATTAAAAACATCATATCTATAGTCTCTGAGGCTAATAAAAGTAGATGCGTTGCACAAGGTATTTAACACCATTCTGCCCCCAAAGCCTTTCTGGTTTTCTCATTTCTCAGCTTCTCACTGCAATACTGTGCCTGGCCATGGCACCTTGACATTCCTATATAACCTAGTGAATTGTGATTATCCCTCTCCTAGGTTGTCACTCTCCTAAGATAATGGTGTTCACTATAGCTCCCAGCGAATAGTAAGAGCTTACTTAGCTTGAAAAAGATTCACAATGAAATTGACAAGATGAAAAGAAGGTATTTAGAATGAGATCGTACTTCAGAATTCAAAAATGCCTTTTCAAAACTACAGTTTCAAAGTGGTAGTTTATTCTTTTCTAGATGTTAGAGTGTGAATTAAGTCTTCCTTGTTGGCTCCATTTGAAGATAGTTTATCTTGAGGTATCTAAGATGGCTTGCAGGAACCTAAGCCTCCTGATAGCTTCCCCACAATATCATGTCTCATGAAAGAGTTCATCTTGGTTGTTAGTGTCATCAGTTGTCCCTGCTCATATCAGAAAAATGTGAAATAAAAACACAACCAATATTGTGACCAGTCCATATTCACAAGGAAGATAAAAATTAGCTTTCAGAATTAAAGGTTTCATGTAACCAAATAAATCACATATTTTTGTTTTTGTTATATTTTTTTTAAGTAGGATAGGGAGAGGGGATATGAATTACATTGATCAAAATTAAAATCAATCAACTGGGTCACTTTTGCTTGCTTAACCACTGACTGAGGCTTGGGGCATTGGATGTTCTTATTTCCTGTGCCAGAATAACATGGCAAATAGCAACTTCAGAGGAGAATAAGGAAGCTCTTACCAGAAAATTTAAAATTTATACAGGGAAGGCAAATCTAAGCACATTGTGTAACTCCTAGAATACTTAAGATAACCACTGATAGATTTGAACTAGTTTATTACCATTTAACCTAAACAGCAGTTTTAACTGATCATACCACCAATCTGTAACGTGTGTGTGTGTGTGTATGTGTGTGTACGTTAATATTTAAGATGTATTAGTGAATGAGAAATGGGAGCCTGCATCATGAAACACATTTTTTTGCAATGATTTTTTTTAAAACGTGCATATCAACTTAACTCATTTCAATTATTGCTGAATCCTAAATAGTTATTTTTGGATAAAGTATTGAATATGTATATATTCATACACTCATTCTTTCAAGGGCTGCAATTATTCTCATCACTTCAGTAAACACAATAACAAACATTGCAGCAAACACAAATGCATTTGCTTATTAACTTGAAAGCTGCTTCTAAAACCACAAATTGCTTCTGTGATTACATTACTAAATTTCCTGTCAAAGCCCAAATAAAGGATCGCCTGTTGCCTTAATAAGTGCTTAGCATGGGCTTATTTCCCAAACACAACTCCAAGCCTCCCAAGATTCTGGCGTTATTTGGTTGTTTTGGCTTTGTTTTATCGTGTGGGCCAAAATGTAAAGTTTATTTTTCTCCATCTTGTTGTTTATGGTTGCGTTTCACTGACCAGATTTTGTGCGATAAAGCTGACATCTCAGAGGACAGTTATTTCATGCAATCCACTGTAAGGTTAATTATATACTGTGATTGTTTTTTAAACTACTCAATACCATGTACTTCATTACTTAGGTCTGTTAGTTTCAGTTCCAAGGGATGAGGCTCCCTAACTTCATAACCAAGTTCAATTGGCAGACTGTTAGACTTTATTCCCTTAAATCATAGTGACAGCAAAATATATCCATGTTTGTATTCACTGCTGTTAGACCACACTTGTGTGTTTCTGTGTAAGAGGTTGTCATATCTAATCATAACAGGAATGGCAAATAAATCATAAGTAGTACAGTATATGAAAAGTGTAGTTTATTCTCTGTTTTGTGTTTGCTTCTTGGCATTGACCCTACCCTGTGAAGACTTCAGGGAACCTGCATATGTGTAGGATGATAGGTAAATTTGATTATTCTATTCAGGAAACTTCTGTGAATACCTTATCAATTGTGATATGATGCCAGATCTTAGAAATTTAAGAACAGATATGGTCACCATGAAATCGAGCTTTTATTTCTTAAGCAGTACCATTAAATCTTGAAAAGATAGGCTTTTCTTCTTAATGCAATAATATTTGAATTTGTGGTCAAACACACACACACACACACACACACACACACACACACACACACACACACACACACACACACTATTGGTGAAATTATTAAGGCCACTCCACGTAGTTAAAAGGAGATTTATTTAATGGCATAACTTACAAATTAAGGGATAGGTAGGTCACAGGGTCTGGGGAAAGTGTATCGCAGTCCAGCGGTGTTCTCTGGAGCTCTGCTTGGGCCACCTCCACCATCCAGGGTCCTGCCACCGAGAGACCGCTCTTCGATCCAGATCTCGGGTCCCCAGGCGCCTCCCTTGGCCCCGCCTTGTAGGCGTGACAGTTGCCGAAGTCTCAATGGGGGTTGGAACTTCCAGATCCATGCTGGAATGGCTACCCACTACACACACACACACACACACACACACACACACACACACACACACACACACACACACACACACACACACACATTCTCTGTCTTCCTTCCTCCCTCCCTCCAACTTGTTCAATATTTTGGAAGACAATTATGCATATATTTTTGCCCATTGTTTTAGGTTCTTGAAAATAACATTTAGAGTGTTTATCATTTAGAAATAGTCACTACCCATTTTGAATGCTTATTTATGCCTCATAGTATAACTGCAGAGAACACTGGCCCCCAAGTGTGTAGCTGTCCTAAAGAATTGTCTTCAGATAGCAATCCATATTCAACTCCACCACTCGGTTGCCTGATTTTCTCATTCCCTTTACTTTCTTAGAAGTTCTCCTGTTATGCAGAGGAGGTAAAAGATTTACAAAAAGTGTATGAATCAAATACATACTTCATCAGGTAGGCAGAAATCCAGTACCTCTAATTTTAGCTCCCAAAATAACCATTTCTAGTATTTGTTCAGGTCCAAATTGACACAGAGAGTCGGGTTCAGGAGTGTTTCTCCACTGAGAATCAGTCAGCTCCTGATTGGTAAACTGTGTCACACTTACAGGTCATACAAAGCAAACTAATCCACGTAGAAGGAGCATTTGAACACTGAAGGCTGACAATAAACTTTTAAGATCATTCTAGGGTGTTACAACATGATTATACAGAGGTGCTTAATCTTATGACATTTACCACATGCTAAAGAAACAAGGTTAGCTAGCTTCTGAAGCACAAGGTAAATGTTGTATGATTGAAATTCTGCGGTGTGCAGCCCAAAGAGCCATGGCTCTGGCTGTGTTAGCTCCAGATCCTTGGGCTGAGGCTTCCAGAATAGAATTAAGTGTGCGAATGCACTCTTGTGAGGCTTTAAAGTATGCCCAGACTTCAGCAAGATTGCATTCTGATACTTGAGTGTTGTTTCTTTTTTATGAATTTTAAAATTTCTTTTTTATTTTTTTGAGACAGGGTTTCTCTGTGTAGTTTTGTGCCTTTCCTGGAACTCACTCTGTAGTCCAGGCTGGCCTTGAACTCACAGGGATCTGCCTGCCTCTGCCTCCCAAGTGCTGGGATTAAAGCCGTGCGGCACCACCGCCCGGCCAATTTCTTGATCAAAGGGGAAATCTGAAAGATTTACACAGAATTATGAATTTGCAAAACTGAAAAACCTTATCACATTTTAAATAGTTCTCAAGTTTGTGACCTTGATTTTGTGATGTAACTTCTGTGTTTATTTTCAGCTGTGTCCATTCTTTAGGTATTGAAACTCCCTGGGATTTGAAGTTCACACTCAAGAACCACACAACTGAGTTTAAAACTTTGCAGAAACAATTTAACAATGTTTAAAGCAAATTTAAAATGTTGTTTCTAGCCTCATTCATAGCCATTCTTAGCCCCATGTAGCCCATGGGCTGCAAGTTGGACATACTTGCCAGTATATTGTATTGTTCTGAACTCTGAAAAATGAGATTGAAATTTTCAGCAAATAAAATGAGTCTGATTTACAGATTTATTTAGCCATATACTTTATTAAGAAGGAGCTATCATGCCTTCAGTTTTCTAGATTATTTCTTTTTAAAGGTATTTTATGTCTTTTATTTATGAGTATGTATATGTGTTCTTGTGTGAGTTTGTGTGAACTGTGTGCATGCAGTGCTCACAGAAGCCAGAACAGTGTGTCAGCTCCACTGGAACTGGAGTTACAGTCAGTTGTGAGCTGCCTGATGTAGGTACTGGGAACCAAACCTAAATCCTCTGCCAGAGCAGCCAATATTCTCATCCACCAAGTCATCTTTCTACCCCCATGTTTATTTCTATGCAGATGAAAATATGAGACATACCTAGAAATCAGTCCCAAATATAAATATTTTGCCTTATGACCCTGGGTACACACTTTTGTTTCTCAGAATAAAATAACATTTGGAATTCCAATCCCAGAGCTAACATACACATCTCAGAGACGAAACAAAGAAAAGCTCTTTTGAATACATATAACTTTTTGCAAGTAAAAAATATCAATATTTAATAAGATATTGAGATATTTTCTATCACCAGGGGATGTGTTCCATTGAGTGATGGGGATTTAGTGTTTAGAAGGAGAAAAATAATTATGTTTTGTGAAAATTAACACTCTTCAATATAGCTCGAGAACATCTTAGCTCTGAAGATTTTGGTGTAAAAGCACCCAGGCACGTTTGCTGTAGCAGAAGCATATTTAAAAGAGAAGCATTCTTATTTTTGTGCATAGTAATCTAGCAATTGTGTCTATATGATGAAAAACCAAGTTAAAGGAAGTATGAAACATTTATACATAATAGAACAATCTTTCCCATTTTGGTTCTTTACTTGAAACTTAGGAATGATAGCTTTTAGATTGTAGACACTTACTGAAATAAAGTATTGCCCCAAACATTTTATGATCTCTTAAATCTTTCAAGCTATTAAATAGGCAAGAGGAAGTGATTATCCATATTTTTATTTATTTTTATAGTTTTCCACACAGCCATTGAGTCTTTATTATTCATTAGCTAAACATAAAAACATAGTTTTTAAATGAAGCCATTAGGCATACGTACGTTCCAAACATTCTACACCCTCAGTTATAACGCTGCTTTTTTTTCCCTCTAAAAACTGTACTTCGTAGGTAATAAAAACACATATATGGCTGGTAAGATAACTCAGCCAGTAAAGTGCTTGCCTTGCAAGAAAGAGGCTCTAAGTTAGATCCCCCAAACCCATATAAAGCCCTGAGCATGTAGAGTGTCTTGTAGTCCTGGTACTGGAAGGTAGAGCCACTTGGCTCCCTGAGGTTCCCTGGCTAGTCAACTTACCCCACTTGGCAAGTTCAGGCCAGTAAGCGGTGAGAGACTTTCTTCTTTTTCTTTTTCAGTTTTAGTGGCCAACCAAGGTTTTCCCTGGTCTCCATATATGTGTGTACATATGAACCTGTGTGTGCACACATATACCACACACACACACACACACACACACACACACACACACACACACACGGAGGGAGGAAGGAGAGAAAGAGCAGGCGCAAATACCCTTTGACATAATCTATGGTTCAAAATTATATAAAAATTAAATGTAACTCTGCTAATTTCAGTTTAGAAACATTTTCTCCATTCAGTCATTGAGTTAGTTGATTCATAGTTGACAAACCATATTTATCACAAAAAAGAAACCCACTTACTTGTTTACTTACTGGTTTACTATCAGATTTATTCTTCACAAGCCAAGTCTAGCATGTGTTTCATCCTTCTTTCAATAAATTCTCACAGAAGGCACACATGTTGAAACCATATGTTCAAGTCAATCTGTTCCACATGAGAAAAGAAGACCAGGAACATGGGAGAGAGGAGGCAATGTAGAACCCCAGGTACTTGCTGGGAACATACTAGGAAGAAAGTACAGAGGCAGAGGGTCATGTGGCCATGACAGGAGCCGCTTTCCATGATGACAGTGGTATCTATCCTCGGAAGGAATGCTGTGCCTAGCACCTTTGTATACAGTTGTCTCAGCAAACCTGTTGGAAACTTGACATTCTGTCTCCTTCCCATGTGAAAGATTATGGTTCGGGGATGTTGGCTAATTTTCTCCTGTTCACTTGGCTAAGAGAGGACCGACCAATCTTGTTAGGAATGGATCATGAATTGCAGAGAAGTGACCACACCATTCAAAGTATTTTGGCAAAAACTTTTGCTTCTGTACAAGGGTGCACAGCTTTACAAAATCAGTCAAGCAAACACATTCAATAGAAGGTCCTGTGGGTTTTCAACCTTAATCCAAGGGGTCCTGTGCCCAACCCTGACAGGTCAGAACTCTGCTTCATATTCGTGCTACAGTTGGCTAATTCAAAAAGGCACTGCTGCCAGGAGAAATACCATTTGAACATGTATTTTTATTTGAGAAAAATGCTGACTCAAAGGAGATTTTTGCCAAATGATGTCTTTACATTTTTCTTTAAAGGTGGCATTTTCTTTGTCTTATTTAACTCTTTGATAGAAAAGACTACATTTTGTTACATTTTCCATGAATTCCTCCTCTTTTACAATACACATTCTTTCTCTTATTCAAATTCTACTTACAGTATCTGACATTTCTCTACCTGAGGTACTGACAGTAACATTTTCATGTGGTAGCTGTCTTAATGCTAACTCTGTGAGGCAGGGAGGTTAGAAGCTCAGGCTCCACTGCCATTCTGATGTATCTCAGAATCCTATGAAGGAAAGCGTGATCTTCCTTTTCCAGAACAGATGGCCTAAGAGTATCCCTCCTATAAGTCTATGTCCCTTCTGTTTCCAGCTACAGAGGAACCGAGACAACCCCAGCTGAATTTCCAGCTGATGCAGTGGGAAATGCAGTTAGTCCCTGAAGAGAATTTGTGATGCTGCAACCAGGGGCCCCATTATTAGGAATGCAAAGACAACACTGCCCACCTCCCTTCCCACAGAATCATACTTTTACTGCTAGCATCATGTCCTGGGCTAGTCTACTTTCCCATGCAATTCTCAAAGCTGTATCCAGTTGATTTACTATAACCTTGGTAGCATCCCTGATGTAATTTACAAATCTTTACTGGTTGTACTATATGTGTTACACACACACACACCCCTCTAGCTATCATTTATCTAGCTCTCTATCATATATGCATGCACATGCACATGCAAACATGTATGTCACAGTATACATTTGTACATTTTGTATATATGTATAATGAATATATTTTATATAATTTATAGAATGTACATTCTCAGTTATGGTAGACTATTCGGGTAGCACTGACACAAATGCTATTTGTATCCTACTTTTAATTCATTAGGGGTTCCTCATAATATTCCTGTTGAATCTATACAAATAGGATCAAATGACCCTCCTGGAGATATAAGCTCCCTCTTTTGAGGAAACAATTTAGGTTGAGCTTGGGTAGCTTGGGGATATACAGTGGTGAAAGTGGTAGCCAATTGGACCAAAACACGTCCCACTCAAAATGACCAATAAGATCTCCAGTGAAGGTCCACCACAATATCACCACAATGCCCTGGCATTACTAAGGTTAGTGTAGTATTGCTTCTTCTCAAAGCCTCAAAGACCTTATATCCAGGTACATTTTCCAAAAATTCACATTCCTGTCCCCATCTTTCAAGTCAGGAGGTATAATTATTTCTTCCCAAGGAATATTTGGGGGTTGGGGTTGCTTTGGTTCCTTTGTGGCTAGAAACAGAAGGGACATAGACTTATAGGAGGGATACTCTTAGGCTGTCTTGTCCTGGAAAAGGAAGATCACACATTCCTTCATAGGATTCTGAGATTCATCAGAATGGCAGTGGGACCACTTGAGCATCTAACCTCCCTGCCACACAAACCAATAAGTCACTCGTGTTTAATGTGATAGCAGAATATTTGACCCATTCCAGCCACATATTTAACTGTTTTGTCAGCTAGTCTGTTTCCCTGTGCTCCAAAGTTGTGCCCTCTTTGGTGCCTAGGAATGCATAAAATCCTAATTCATTCATGTAGTTGTAAGTTTTTTAATTCCTGCGCATTTAATTGTTTGTATATCATTTGTTGCCCTTTGCTATTAATTGGCCCTCTTTCTCACTAGAGTTTTCTGAAAGTATGAATTTTTTGGAGGCATACCAGGAATTCACATATACAGTCCCCACCATTCCCTTTAAGTTTTCAAGGACCTAGTTTAAGGAAAATAAATCACATTTGTACTGGTCAGTTATCTGTCACTTGTTCAGATTATATAATTATTAATTGAATTCTATCAACCACAGAGTACTTGTTATGTCTTTTCCCTCAATTTTCTAGCAAGAATCTGTAAATAGTTGGGTCCCTAAAGAAAGGAAGTCTCTCTTAGGTTGAGGTGGATTTTGGTTTGGTACAGAAGGCACAGAATGAGTCCTTCCATTTAGGAACTCAACAGGGTTTAAATAGTTGTTAGTGGCTAGATTTAAATCATCTTTGTCTAAAAGAATAGCTTCATATTTTGGGATTCTGGAATCTGTTAACCACCTTCCAGCCTTCTGCTATAGGCGCGTTCTTACTTGGTGAGGAGTACTTATACTTAGACAACCCCCTAAGGTTAACTTTTAGATCTTCTAAGTAAGAAGGGCAGTGGCAGTTTCTAGTTGAATGTGTTACAACCTTCCCCTTAAACTGGGATCTAATGGTTTTGACAAACAGACTACCAGCCACTTTTTGCTCTATGATCCCAAATCAGTGGTTTCAGAAACAATAGCTTTTGTCCACACTTAGAAAATGAAAGAACTTGTCAAAAGATAGCAAGACCGATATGGAACAGTTATTAATTCTTGGTTTAAGACTTCAACAGCTTAAGCTTTTTTTTTTTAAACCTCCTACAGAAGATCTGGCTCCTCATCTGGGAGTTTTGCATTATAGTCTTTAGTTTAGATATCGTAAGAGTCAAATCAGAGTTTAAAAAGCCATTGAGCCCAAGAATTTTCTAAGTTCTCCTGGTTTGGGGCAGTTGGCTATTAATTACTTCACTTTTTCAGGACTCAACTCTTCGCTCCCTTTACTAACAAGATGACCTAAGTATTTACTTGTGGTGATATTTGTAGTCTAAGAAATAAAGCTTGCCTGAAGATGAGAGGACAGAACCAGCCACAGAGTTAAACATAAAGGTCAGGCAGTGGTGGCACACACCGTTAATTTTAGCACTTGGGAGGCAGAGATCCCTCTGGATCCCTGTAAGTTCAAGGCCACACTGGGTTACATGAGATTGATCCAGTCTAAGAGAGAAACAAAGCCAGGCAGTGGCACATATCTTTAACCCCAGTATTTGAGAAGTACACACATTATTAATTCCAGCACTAGGAACCTTGAGGTAGGAAGTGAAATGGCTGGGCAGAGAAAAGTATATAAGGTGTGAGGAGACAGGAACTACAACCCTTTTGGCTGAGGACTCAGGGGCATTCAGTCAGTGGACTCATGGAGACAGGATTGGCTGAGGACTTGGCAAGGTGAGAAGTGGCTGTGGTTTGTTTCCTCTGATCTTTCACCATTTACCCCAACATCTGTCTCTGGGTTTTTATTATAAGACCATTTAGGATTTATGCAACATTTACTTCCTTCCCTACAATGTGTAACTTCTTTTTATAAACTTTGAGCCTCTGATCCCCAAGTAAATGTAATAAGGCTATTGTTGATTTAATAATTTCATTCTTTTTCTCTCGTGATTAATAAATCATATGTCAGAGGAGGCTAAGAACCAGGAAAATTGTAAAATTTCTTCTAAAATTTGGTTAAACAAATCAGGGGAATCTTTGAACTTTTGAGGAAGGACAGTCCATCTGTACTGTTGTTCCTTTTTTCTGGTCTCTGGATCATCCTGTTGTGAAGCAAATACTTCTCTGCTTTCTTCTGCCATAGGACAGTCCCAGAAGGCATCTTTGAGAGTCTATTCTCAAGAAGACCTTTAATACCTGGAGTCAATCTTTTTTCCTTCCCCAGAGGAGGAGTAAAGCACTGTTTACTTCTAACTATGTCCCCTCCAGGGAGGTTTTAGAACTGCTTTCAGTAGGAGTAATCATTAGCACTCTCCCTGTTTCCTTGCTCTACCCAAACCAGGATTTCTTTCATCTTGTGCTCTGAAGTTAGGAGTTGTAAAGAGACAAAGTTCAGCTTTGACTCTCTTAAATCATATCCTCAACCGAGTCATTTGGTTTCTTCCTGCCTCTAGGATGAGAAACAATTAGATGTGAGTGTCTCTCTTTTTATGCAACCACATTGCTATCTATTATAGGCACCCTAAAACTACCACGTTTAACCCCCCAAACTTGTAGGTATTGTCCAAAAACAACCCATGAAGTAGAGGGGAAAAGACAGGGAGGAGAAACATGCCCTGAAATCTAATAGGAAGGGAATTTATACCTTTAGTGGTCCCACTTCTAAATTTATTAAGGGCCCTTTGTGGGATCCTTCTAGATAATAAAGCTCAACCCCTTCATCACTCTTTGAAAGTCACTGTTTCCTGTTATCTGTTTAAAAAGGGCCGTCCCCTCTTTGAGTGTCCCTTCTCTTCATGTTTATAACAATCGCTCTTTCATTTCTCTCTGGAATCCTCCCCTCTCTCTTGGTCCCATTGTGGGTTCTCCACTTAATGACTTGGACTTTGAATTTCTGGGTCCCTACCTACTCTCACAGTCTGGTTTATGTTGCCATCATTATCTTTGACTCTTAGTTTTTATTTTCTTCATCTCTTCTTGAGAGACCCTTCAAAAACTCTTCCATATTTCTTGACTTCCAGCCCTCAATCTTCTGTAATTTTCTTGCTTTGCCTGGCCAGCTGTTAGTTGCTAGGGTAATTTCTGAACTGATCTTTTACCTTTTTCTAGTTGCTCTGAAATTTGTAGAAAGTTTCCCTGTTGTATGCTGAAGACCGCTTTCAACATTCTGGAACTGGAGTACTCTCCTGAATAAAATTTAAAGAAAATCTCTCATGTGAACAAGGTAGACCTCACTATTATTATCTGTACAGAATTGGTTGGGCAATTTTTCATCTGTTGCCACTGTCCAGGTGGATATTCTCTTTTACAGGTTACTGTCCTTCTTTTCACCCCCCTTTTTTTTTCCTAAGGAGAGAACAAAATATTCAATATTGACATCAACTCAAGTTAGTTATAGAGTTGGCACCCAAGAAATTGATCCAAGTGATCAGTCACCCATGTGAATTTTCTACCAGAGGCTTCAATCCCCTTTTTAAGCTTCAGATCTCTGGATTGTTAAGGGGATGTGGTTGGCAAATCCTACCCCTGACACCTAAGTGAGAACATAAAATCAGGAGGTTCCTTTTTTGAGAGGGGAAAATATTGACTATCACTCATATCATTCAAGTTCTTCTTTTAAGAGGCAAAGGGAATTGAGTTTTGGGAACAGGAGGGAGACCTTCAGGAGGAAGAGTGGAGAAAGAAGGATGCACAGGAGTTGGAGTTAGAACTAGGGATCCTGACATGAGAGGAAGAGGAGGCAAGTGATCATAGAGACCCTATTTTGAATGTGGGCTCTCCTCTTCTTATTTATTTTGTTATGTTGTTTCATAGGAAAGGGTGTCCAGATCTCATTCTCCAGCAAAGAGCACAATCCATCTCCAGGTTCACAGTGCTTTTATCACTAATACAGTCTATGAGAATTCACAACACCCAGTCATCTTTAGACCTAACTTTTAGAACCACTGGTTTAAGAATCCACTCCTGGATCTAAATAAAACCACTCTCTTTAATCATCTTCTGTTTATTTCCCATTTTGTTTAGGGATTGTCTCCCTACAGCTGTAGCATGTGACCCACAGGACTATCTGAGGGAATTTTATCTTAACTCATCTCAGATTTTTATCTTTCTCCTGACCCAGAGAAGACACCTCATTTCCCATCCCTAGCTGGGGTTAGTGATATCTTGGTCAGAGACTTAACCCTCACTTCCTTTTCCTACTGTGAAAACCCCTGGGATGCCTTACAAAGACCACCTTGGCTACTGATGCATATGTATAAACTGCCCCCCACACAGAAGTTTGCTACTGAACCCAGTCCATGCAGTCCACCTCCTGCCTCATGAAGGTGTCCTCAAGGTCATCCCTCTTTTCCAGTTAATGGTTTCTAGTTCTCTTCCTGAATCACTTCCTCAGTCTCAGGCCTGGTGAGTGATTAGAACTGTGGCTGAGGAGTCAGCATTTGCTTTGCCTTTCAATACACCCTCCTCCATCACACTCAGTCACAGGACCTCTAGGATGACTCACAAAGCAAGGTGCTAGAATTTTCAGAGTTTTCCTACCTTGGTATGTGCTGGAAAGTGTTCTTGCTCAGGGCCTTATAGCTGCACTATCACTCTATCTTCAATTTTGTGTTACAATTATTAGTAAGGGAGATTAAATATTTTGCAAATTAGGACAAGATTTTTTCCATGTTCAACAATATAATTGAGGAACTGTGACCTACAATTCAAATGAATCCCTGATGAAATTTTAGGACTGTTGACAACTCAAACAACTATTGTTATCCTATATAAAGCATGCATTTTTTAAACCATTTTCTCAAAATTCCTATGCTGAGTAATTAAGTCAATCATTTATCTATCTATCTATCTATCTATCTATCTATCTATCTATCTATTTATTTTTGGTTTTTCAAGACAGGGTTTCTCTGTGTAGTTTTGGTGCCTGTCCTGGATCTCTCTCTGTAGACCAGGCTGGCCTCGAACTCACAGAGATCCTCCTGGCTCTGCCTCCCAAGTGCTGGGATTAAAGGCGTGCACCACCACTGCCCAGCAATTAAGGGAATTCTTGTAATATGCTAAACGGTATAGGTAGTATGTTTCTATGATCAGATTTTGATTGTCTAGGAAGTGAGTGAATTAATTTACAACATGGATGTATGCTTGTTATCATAGCACATGGGTGGTTTTTAATGGAGAAATCTACTTTGGTGTACCAAGTTTACTTAGTGTTTAAAAACTTTCACTTTTGGTTAAAATTTAAAGATAAGACTTTTTTAGATTTCTTTTAAAAAAATCTGTTTGCTTCCCATTAATGAGTAAGTTTCCTGGGTTTACTCCTTCAATTTTGAGCCCCTCAAGTGATGTTAGGGTCTTTTTACTGCAGTGCACTGTTGTGTAAATAACTCTATGGAGGCTTCAGAAAAGGGGAAAATGAATGCCCCAGGACAGGTCTTTACTCAGACAAATTGAAGTGGGGAATTGAATAGTTAGCAATTAATTTATTAAATGTGCTCAGTCAGGCCAGATAAATCAAAGAAATGTGCTACCCCCTCTTTGGGTGTCAGCATGGGATTGGCCTGAAGTTCCTCAGATAATTACCTCAACTTTCTGCTTCATCTTTGCTCACATAAACCCAGCCTAAATTTTCCCCTAGTGAGCTAGTGAGCAAGCTAAATTATCCCCAGCTCTTCAGAAAACCTTTAAGCACCTTTAACTTTGAGATGCTACTGTTATAATTTCCACTAAACTTTACTCTGCCTCTCAAAGATACATATTTGTTGTCTTTGAGATGGGATCTTATTAGATAGTTATGCTGACCTAAAGCTTGCAAAAAAAATCCTCAGACTCGTGAATGTTGAGATTCCAGTCTTCAGATATTTAAAGTGGAATGTAGAGAATTGAGCCATTTATTTAAGCATAGGCCTAGTAAAGAGAGAAATAACCTTGACATTTCCTTTTCAGATGGCAGCTGAATGGCAGTGATATCGACACAAGTCTGGACCATCGTTACAAATTGAACGGAGGAAATCTCATAGTTATTAACCCCAACAGAAATTGGGATACGGGAAGTTATCAGTGCTTTGCCACAAATTCGCTTGGAACAATAGTGAGCCGAGAAGCCAAGCTCCAATTTGCTTGTAAGTTTATGTCTGTAAATAGATCAAAACCAATATTTTAAAGTGCATATATAAATCTGTGTGGATATTTTTGAAACTATTTTATAAACTTAAAAACTGATTGGGATAATTGGGCATTAATTTTGGTCCCTCCTCAGGTTTCTCTGGAGGAACAAAACAGATAGAATAAATTATATATCTGTATTTATTAGAATGGCTTATTGGCTATGATCTGGCTAGTGCTACGACAGCTGTGTACCAAGATCAAAGCGAAGAAACTGGTAGTTGTTTAATCCACAATGCATGTCTCAGCTTGACTTTGGTCTGTGTTGAAATCTTAAAGTAGATTTTCACACCAACAAAGGGTAGATGACCTTGCCAGGGAAAGTGAGGGCTAGTGGGTAGAAAGGCAGAAGCAGCGTCCTTCTTTTTGTTGTTATGTGGAACCAGAAAGTGTGACCCAGATTTAGGGTTGTTCTTCTGACCTCAAATGAGCCAATTAAGAAAGTACTCCATAGGTGTGCCCAGATGGTTGGATTTTAGTAGATTGCAGATGCAGTCAACCAAGATTAGCTATCACATTCCCAATATAATATGAAATTTAACTACAAAAACCTGTATTTGTGTGCATGTGTGTGTTCTATATTGATATTTTCAAAAGTTCTGTTCTAAGACTGAGAAAGAATGCAGTTAAGCTGTACTTAATTCAACAGTGACTCTGTGTTTTGTACTGAGCTAGAATTGAAAGGAGTATGAAGTCCCTGTATAGCCCTGTGGCCTTTATTCTTAACCATTTAAATTAGAAATGCACACTACAACCCTGAACAAAATAAAAAAGTCATTGAGTAAAGAAGAAAATAACTTACCTGATGACATCTGGGTGGCTTCCTTATGGCTTTGTCACAAGTGACCTCCCCAATGACTGTTGCTAGAGTTTTCTTGCCTGGCCCACAGTCAGGACAAATCTCTCTCACCTGCCAGTCCCACAGCCGCTCAAACCCGACCAAGTAAACACAGAGACTTATATTGGTTACAAACTGTATGGCCATGGCAGGCTTCTTGCTAACTGTTCTTACAGCTTAAATTAATCCATTTCCATTAATCTATACCTTGCCACATGGCTCGTGGCTTACCGGCATCTTCACATGCTGTTTGTCATCATGGCGGCTGGCAGTGTCTACCTGACTCAGCCTTCCACTTCCCAGCTCTATTCTCCTCCTTGTCCCGCCTATACTTCCTGCCTGGCCACGGGCCAATCAGTGATTTATTTATTGACCAATCAGCAACACATTTGACATACAGACCATCCCACAGCACTTCCCCTTTTCTTTTCTTAAAAAGGAAGGTTTTAACCTTTACACATCTCCAAAGTCAGCTCGGTATATTTGGGAATTTGGGCGTAGCTTCTCTTACTACTTCCTGCTGGAGGGGGCCGCTGTATCTTATGGGGACACAAAGAATATTTTAGGGTTATGGAGTAGTACATGAGGGTGTATCGTCTAAGCCAGTTGCCTTGAAACGGTTCTGGATGTTGGATCATCTGGGCCATGGTGTCATCGGAGACCTTTCAGGTGGTCTTGGCTGGTCAAACCTGATGTGTCTTAATCTGGAACAAATCCATAGCCTCTGGCTTTCTGTGGAAACAAAAGCAGAGCCTCCTTTCCAAAGCAACATATCCTTACATCCAAATTTTGAAGTCAAGGTACCTTTAAAATATACATTTTGGCATAACTCAACAGCTTTTGTAATCAAATGTTTTTCTTTAGTTACGAATATCAAAGAGAACATAATCCAGATTCTCTGTGTGGTAGCCATCTTTACGTGGCTTATTTTTTTATATCAGCTTGAGCCTATTGCTTTGAACTGCAGCCTTCTAAGCCTGAAATGGTGCTGGCGCTGCTGGCTCCGCCCACTTCAGCTTCCCAACATGGCGGTGATACGTTTTCCGCCAGCACTGGGAGCCATCAACTCTCAGAAATAGTGGGTCTATGCTTCTATCAAAGCAGCGTGTAGCCCAGAAACCTCTTTTTTTTTTTGTACTAGCAAAGGCTAAATCCACCACACAGCTTAATGTGCCACTTGCAGAGGCCTCATTCCCGCCATACTGCAGGTTGAGCATGCATGCACGCTAGGAACCCGCCATAGTAGCTCAAACACGCAGGCTGCCGCTAGCTTAAAAGAGACAACTAGGAGCTGTTTTTAGCTCCGTTTTAGAATCTTTTTACTCAGGTTTTAGGTGGAAACTCTTGCCCCACGTTGGGCGCCATTTGTTGCTAGAGTTTTCTTGCTGGCCCACAGTCAGGACAAATCTCTCTCACCTGCCAGTCCCACAGCCGCTCAAACCCGACCAAGTAAATAAACAAGCCTATTGAGCCTGGGCATTGAAGACCACATTTATACCATATTAATTGAATCTGAGTCAACACATGGGCCATATACATTCTTTCCACGGAGAGTTTAAGACTGGAACCAGCGATTCAATTTCATTTTATCTTTGTCTGTTTTCTACCTCTTTTTTTCTTTTGTTTTAATTGTCTGTTTGGTGTAGAATTTATATCATAATCAGTTTAGTTTAATGTTTCTTTTAGTTCTATTACACTGCAATAACTATGAAATTGGAATGTGTAAGTTTTTATAACCTGGTAATATTCACCACCCCTATGATCTGATTAAAATGTTTCTTATATTAAGCTCATTGTTTTTCATCTCATATGGACTGATATTTGTTTTGTTAAAAAAGATTTATTTATTCTCTTATGTGAATGTGTGTATGCCTGAATGTATGCATATACGCCATGTTTGGCAGGGTGCCCTTGTTAGCCAGAAGAGGGCATCAGAACCCACAGAACTAGAGTTACTGGTGTCTGTGTGCCTTCAAATGTGGGTACTAGGAACCAAATGTGGGTCATCTGGAAGAGCTGAGATGATGCTAAGAGAGGAAAACCCATCCTGAATGTGAGTAGTACCATCCCATGGCTGCTCAGAGGGAATAATAGTGGGAAAAGCAAGAATCCTGGAAACATGGAATGTGTTGCTCTACCTCCTGACTACTTCTCTGTCACTCCACTGCCATGCAGTTCTGGACACTCCTCTGCCATGCAGTCCTGGACACTCCCCTGCCAGGCACTCCTGGACACTCCCCTGCTAGGCACTCCTGGACACTTCCCTGCCAGGCACTCCTGGACACTCCTCTGCCATGCACTCCTGGACACTCCCCTGCCAGGTACTCCTGGACACACCCTGCCATGCACTCCTGGACACTCCTCTGCCATGCAGTCCTGGACACTCCCCTGCCATGCACTCCTGGACACTCCTCTGTCATGCACTCCTGGACACTCCTCGACCATGCAGTCCTGGACACTCCCCTGCTAGGCACTCCTGGACACTTCCCTGCCAGGCACTCCTGGACACTCCTCGGCCATGCACTCCTGGACACTCCCCTGCCAGGCACTCCTGGACACTCCCCTGCCAGGCACTCCTGGACACTCCCCTGCCAGGCACTCCTGGACACTCCCCTGCCATGCACTCCTGGACACTCCTCTGCCATGCACTCCTGGACACTCCTCTGCCATACACTCCTGGACACTCCCCTGCCATGCACTCCTGGACACTCCCCTGCCATGCACTCCTGGACACTCCCCTGCCAGGCACTCCTGGACACTCCTCTGCCATACACTCCTGGACACTCCCCTGCCAGGCACTCCTGGACACTCCCCTGCCAGGCACTCCTGGACACTCCTCTGCCATACACTCCTGGACACTCCCCTGCCAGGCACTCCTGGACACTCCCCTGCCATGCACTCCTGGACACTCCTCTGCCATGCACTCCTGGACATTCCCCTGCCAGACACTCCTGGACACTCCTCTGCCATGCAGTCCTGGACATTCCTCTCTTCTTCTAGCCACCTCCCCTTTCATGCTCTCCTAGCCATAATGGAGTGACACAATGAAACAGTGAGCCAAAGAAACCCTTTCCTCTTTTTTTCTCCTGGACACTTGCCAAAGTGACACAAAAGTTTGACTAATACTAAACTTAGCCTTCCATGTCACTGTCTGTAAGTATATATCTGAAACATGAGTATGGGCACGGTAAAGATCCCTTGACCCTTCCATTCTTTGCACCCAGTTAAAAAAATTATGAAAAAGTGAAAAAGCTCAAAACACAAAACAAATTGCTGTTCAGCCCAAAATGTGTCAATTCTTCTTCTCTCCCTACCCTTCCCATTTTCTCTTCTTCCCTTCCCTTGTTGTCTTATCTTACTAATTCTTCATAGTGTCTTTACTTTGCTAAAGTAAAGTGGGCATGTACCACATCAGGATACATTTCAGAACGTAGACTCAACTCCAAAAAGTGCTCATTGGTCCCTGGCACTTTTTCTTCAGCTTTCTCGTCTGCCTTAAAAGTTTTAAATGATCCAGCGGGGCGGTGGTGGTGCACGCCTTTAATCCCAGCACTTGGGAGGCAGAACCAGGCAGATCTCTGTGAGTTTGAGGCCAGCCTGGTCTCCAAAGCGAGTTCCCGGAAAGGTGCAAAGCTACAGAGAGAAACCCTGTCTCAAAAAACCAAAAAAAAAAAAAAAAAAAAAAAGTTTTAACTGATCCTATTCTTGGCATCTGGCTGCTTATCAGTCTGGGTATACAGTGAGATTCTTTTGCCTTGTGATATTTTATATTTTTTGGTGTTTCCCTGACTGATTCATTTTGAAGACTCACAAAGCAGTCTTGCTCACAAACCTCGTAATACATTACACCAATGAGATACAAAATGCATTTATTTTAATTAATGTGGTAGGGATATAGATTCTTTTAAAGAGGTTAATGAAAGGGGATATTATTAATCACTAATTATAATAGAGGTAGAAGGTATTTAATAATTATGAGAGTAGATTACCTTAACTTGCAAACGAGGACAGAATATAATATTGAAGTATAAATGAAAGGAAACATAAAGGCAAGGACCTTTGTGTGGACAGGATGCTGGTGACTGTGGTTCAGAGAAGTCCTGACTGTCTTGAATGAAGGGAAAGGCATGGTAAGCATGACCACAGAACAGCATTCCCTGTCCTGTCCAGGCTATGTTGTATATTCTTATGTTGCACCACTCTGTTTCCCTTAGCAAGGTGAAAAGTTCTGCTGTGCCCAGTGCAGATAAGTGAATGTGTGAAAACATAACCACTGCCCCACTTTAGTATGGATGAAATACAAAGATATTTTATTTTCAATGTGCCATTGGTAGTCAATTTAAGGCAAGTTGTTAATAGTCCACAAAGCCAGGTTTCTTTGGAGATTGTCAGTCCCTTTCAGTAGATTGTGGAATACTCAGACAAATGGACAGAAGAAATATGGGAAAGAATATGTGAATTTTACACATTTTCTTAGTTGTTTGTTGGTATGTTAAATGTGTAGTTTTTCATGTTGATTGGAGGTGTTTTCAAAACTTCTTAATTCTATCCACTGAAAGAATTAAGGTGTTGTGTTAAAAAAAAAAAGCCCAAGTTTGCTTATTTTAATGACTAGTTTTTGCCTTGCTGTGAAATAATTCTGGATTACAATTATTTTTAATTTTAACTATGTTTGAGGTGCAATGTGTTTTAAAAACCATAAATTATACTAGATGTACAAATGGTAGGAAGAAAACATGAGGAATATCTGTTACCTGCCACTTACCACTTAGGATTTGAAATATTTGAAGTGTCGTTCATCCTCCTGAGAAAAAATAACATACTGAGGATCTATTCTTCCTCACCACTTTTATCATTGGTTCCTGTTCTAAAATCAATGTGTTTCCTATCTGGGCACTTTTTTCCATGTTTTTGACTACATGTACATGTACTTCTAAAAGTATCTTACTGGTTTAAATTTCTTAATGGCAGTTAACACAATGTATATATGTACAACTTCAAGGCTGTGCTTGAAAATATCTGTTGATAAACATCCTTGTGAATACTTGCTATTATCAAGATTTTTAATGTTTATAAAGGTGATGAATGTGAAACTGGGATTAGTTGGGATATTTCAGTTCCATTCATATGACTATAAAATCTCAGGAGCCTTTTAATTTATTGATTGTGTTTCCTATATCTGTGTACATTTCTACTGTATGACAATCTTTAAGATTGTAGTTTTGATTCTTTGACAATTTCATATATATATATATAGTCTTGATGATGTCCACTTCCATCTCCACCTCCACAATATCACTTCTCCTAAACCCACTCAATACAACCCTCTCTCACCTTCAAGTCTTCTTTTATTTTTTTATAAACCACTGAGTCCAATTAATGTTTCTTCCATATATATAGTGTGGGGATAATTCACCTGAGCATGAGCAATCAAGCGGCTTTCACATCCTCCAGAAAAAAAGGACTCCACCCCACCAGCAGCCATTAACCACCTAATTCCTAACTCCTCACCCCTATTTTAAAAATGAAGTTCCTCATGTGTTGTTAATGATTCCTTAGTCATTTTTGTATGCTACAGATATCTTTTGCTTGTCAATGGCTAATTCTTTTGTTAACACTGTCAAATGAACAAATTTCCTTAACTTTGGGTTTTAAATGATGTCTTTTTTTCTGTAGCTGTCTTCTCTGATTTCTTTAAATTGTTTTTCTTCTTTGTTGTGAAATGAAAGAGTTATTCTCTTGAAGCACTAATAGAAGTGTTAATAGTTTTCTTTCTACATTAAAGCCTTTAATCATCTAGACTTGCTTTTGCATGCCCTGTGATAGAGCACCATCCATTTGTTTATTCCAGTACCCCAGTGACTTACATCAGAGGAACTGCGTGGGCTGAAGTCCACACTTTACAGATTGAAAGGATGTCTCGATTTTTCACTTTGGACTTGCTTAGTTTTTTTCTGTTTTAAGAAAGGTATTATTGGGAGAATTTGGGTTCCTTGTCAAGCCTTGATCCTAGCACACCAATTTCTTGTATTTCACTGCATTTATTCTAGGTAGATATTTCTAGGTAGAGACTGAAGAGTTGTTCTTGATTGAGGAATGTGTAAATGCCATTGCTGTTTTACTATGTGGTAGGCTGTTTAACCTAGATTTAAAGATCTTTTCTTTAATAATTATTTTATTTTTAAAATTGCGTGTGTGTGTGTGTGTGTCTTTACACGTGTGCATATGCGAATGATGTGACCACAGAGGCCAGAAGAGGATATAGGACCCCTAATGCTGAAGTTACAGTGAACATGAGTACTGCAAATCCAAGTTGAGTCCTCTGCAATAGCTGAGCCATTGTTCCAGTCCCTATTCTAGATTTTATAGATTCTCTTGATCAGATATTTTTCTGCCACTTTTGTTTTTATTTCAAGTCATTTGTTCTTTCACAGCGCCATAATAACTGTATGGGAATGTTGCTGTTAGTTCCTACCTTAATCCATCTATATGGAGAACATTCTCTAGTATGATGAAGAGGAAAAAGCAGAATTGGGGAAGAGGAGGCAGACGTGGAAGAAAGGGAGAAGGAAAAATATTTTCTTTTGTCTTACACAGAAGTCTGCCAAATTTAAGGGACATTTTTCTGGATACCCTCTCAGATTCTGAGCAGCATCAGGTACCCTATTCACTTTCTAGGGCAACATGCCCTAAAGCTGTTTGGGATGCTCTGTGTTAGACTGGTTTTCCCCCACAGCAGGGGTATATCTTACTAGAACACTGTTTTGTGTACTTTATGGCCTTAGATCTGCTCTTTTTCCTCATTCCTAATGTCCATAATTTTGGAATACCACGTTCTCAAGAGTACCAAGAAAGCACAAGTTATACAGTCATCTGAGCTAGATTGTCTGCCTAAAATTGTTATATGGGGGCACTGACTGAAAGACGGCCATATGCTGTGTTAGAAGTCATTTCCTTCAGAATATTAAAGCTGCTTCTACTCATTGACTGATTTCTGTTGCTGTTCTTGGGAAATCTGATGCCATTTTGATTGATAGCATTTTATGTAGAAGGTTCCATTTTTTTTTTTTCTGGAAGAAATCTTGTGGGATTCTCTCTGTATGTAAGATTCTGAACTTTCATAATAACTTATTTGGTTCTTGGAAAAGTTATATCTCATATGCTAGTTACCCCACAGGTTTGAAGTCAGGAGTCTTGGTTGAGAAATTTTTATGCTTTCCTTTTCTTGGTGTTCTGAGTATTGTGACTTACACATTGAGCCACTGAGACAGGATAGTTACTCACAACCTTTTCCAACCTACCAAATCTATTTCCCTTTGACATTTACATATACTTCTTGGTAGATTACCAACTCCTTATTTGAGCACTTCCATTGAGATTTTAATATCTGTTATGACATTTCCCCCTAGCTTGGATATTTATTTCTCATTTGTCAGTCAAAGCCCCTCAGTTTTAAAATGCCATTATTTTATTTTAGGAACATTTTGTAGGAAGTAAGTTAATTGCTTTATGCACTTCAAGTTATATTTGGGAACAAAATCTATGCATACAATTGCTTATTGATTAAAATTTGTTCTCTGAAAATTTCATATAAATACATGGTGTATTCTGTTTACTTTCTCCAAGTACCCTCTTCCATGTTCCTCCTACCTCTTTTATCCCTCGATCTTCCCTACAAGTCATTTTCCTACATTGATGTTGTTTTGTTTTGTTTTACGCCCCTCCGATTTTAACTAGAACTGTCTATGTGTTCAGGGGTGTGGAACTATATTGGAACCTGGTGGGTTCACCATTTGGTACATAACTGATAGTTACCCATTCTATAGAATGCATCAGTTGCCAAAAGTTCAACATTCTCTTAATTTAAGATAATTTTTTCTTTGAAATGTCTTTATTTGATTTTTTTAATTTTAATTTTAATTTTTTTAAATTTTATTTTATAATTTAATTTAATTTTACATATCAGCCATGGATTCTCCTGTCCTTTCCCCTCTTCCCCTCCCCACCTTCCTTCCCCCAGCCCACCCCCAATTCCCATCTCCTCCAGGGCAAAGACTCCCCTGGGGATTCAGCTCAACCTGGTAGATTCAGTCCAGGCAGGTCCAGTCCCCTCCTCCCAGGCTGAGTCAAGTGACCCTGCATAGGCCCCAGATTCCAAACAGCCAGCTCATGCACTAAGGACAGGCCCTGGTCCCACTGCCTGGGTGCCTCCCAAATAGTTCAAGCTAATCAACTGTCTCACTTATCCAAAGGACCTGATCCAGTTGGGGGCTCCTCAGCTATTGGTTCATAGTTCATGTGTTTCCATTCATTTGGCTCTTTGTCCCTGTGCTTTTTCCAATCTTGGTCTCAACAATTCTTGCTCATACAATCCCTCCGCTTGCTCGCTGATTGGACTCCTGGGGCTCCACCTGGGGCCTGGCTGTGGATCTTTGCATCTGCTTCCCTCAGTCATTGGATGAGATTTCTAGCACAACAGTTAGGTTGTTTGGCCATCCTATCACCAGAGTAGGTCAATTCGGGCTTTCTCTCGACCATTGCCAGTAGTCTATTGTGGAGGTATCTTTGTGGATTTCTGGGGACCTCTCTAGCACTTTGCTTCTTCCTATTCTCATGTGCTGTTCATTTACCATGGTCTCCTATTCCTTGTTCTCCCTCTCTATTCTTGATCCAGCTGGGATCTCCTGTTCCCCTAAGCTCTCTTTCCCATGACCCTTGCCCTTCATTACCCCCACTCACGTCCAGGTTGTTCATGTAGATCTCATCCATTTCTCTGTCATTGGATGATCCCTGTGTCTTTCTTAGGGTCCTGTTTTCGAGGTAGCCTCCCTGGAGTTGTGAGTAGCAGTCAAGTCATCTTTGTTTTACACCTAGTATCCTCCTATGAGTGAGTACATACCATGTTTGTCTTTCTGAGTCTCACTGTTTTGCCTTTCTACAATGCTGGAATGTAGCCTGAAATTATGAGCTTAAATAAATCCTTTCTCCCTTTAGTTAGTTTTGTCAGGATGTTCTATCACAGCAATATAAAACAAACCAGGACAGATAGTTACTTTTAAAAATGGTTTCAGTGAATTTATTCTGTGTGTGGTCAATAACATTTCATTGATTACCTCCTTTACCCATTGGTCTAAGCATATTTTTCTTTAACCCTCATTCATAAAAATAATTTGTTTGAAGTTTAATATCAAAGTCCTAGGCACTAGAGCTAGTCTATCTAGGATTGACCCCCACTCCTCCTTACCAGCCATGTGGTTTGGGGGAACATATGATCCTTTGTGCTTTAGTAGCCTATCTATAAATCTAAAATAGCAGATTCTTTTTTGTCAAGTGTCAAGAGTAGAAGTTATGCATATGAAGCAACCGGAGAGTGCCTAGAGATCAGGAGGTATAAAGACTGTCATTTCTGTAGGATTTATAGAGTGTCTCCTAGGAAGTCTCATGAAACCTAGGGAAAACTTTCAGTGTGTGCTTTCCATTTTTCTTGTACAAGGATTCCATCTTTGCTTCTTTTGGCTCCCCTTTGAACACATTCCAAGTATCCTCATGGTCTCTTCCATCTCTTTTTTACCTTCTTATTTTCTTCTCTTCTTTCTTATTTTCTTCCCTATGCCTCCATGGTCTGTAGTCACCTACTTAGCCGTAATTTGGACTCCATTCATTATTTTCCCTCTAACATCTGCCTGATTTGTTATTAAACCAAATGTCAAATGTTTAATTCTAGTCAGTATGTTTCTCATGTCTAGACATTCTGTCTTGTCATTTTCTTATGTTCATGTTTTCTATTCAAACTATTTCATTTTTTCTTTGATATGATTTTTCCCTTATCATTTTAAAGTCGAAAGAATTCATATACTTTTCCTTTATAGTGATGCTTTCCAAACTCAGGAAAATTGTGAGTGCTGTTTTGAGTTTTGTTGATCTTCTGGTTCTCATTTGTGTTGAATATTTTTGCTTTTATTACTGCAAAATTGTACTTCAGTACAAATTCTGACTGCCTATGAAAGTATGTGACTCATTATTTTGGTTGAAAGAGTATTCTATCAGCTGTAATTGCTGCTGCCAGGAACCTCAGGGATATAACTAAGCAGGGAGTCATTTCATGTTAGTATATTGGCATCATGTAGCCAACCATGTGGTCAGTCTTCACCCAGCTTTTAGTGTATTGTTATTGAAGTTGCAAATACGGAGCCATTGATCCAAGGAGTTCCCAGTAAGCCTCATGTCATTGCCATCATCCAATAGTACATAACTTTGCATTGTTTAAAGACACTTTGATTCATTAACATTGAACACAGGTCCAATGGCAGTGCATTTCATTCATGAACAAAGCTTATCTTTCATTTTTATTTTCTCCTTGAGATACTACACATCCACAGCCATGTTTTCACACACAGGAACACTGGATAGCACTTCCAAGCTATACCAGGAGGCTGTATTAAATAGTGAAATTACCAATAGAAAAATGCTAATGTATGAACAATGTGGCATTCAATGTATTAAGAAAGGACAGTTCTTCCCATTGTGAAAAGTGTAACAAGATAAGAAGACCATGCCCTTCCCATTTATCTGGAAATATCCAATAAGTGGACCTAGCATCTTGTACTCTACACATTCAAAACATGAAATACTAAATTTTAGGCCAGGTATTTTATTGAGTAGGTCACTTTCTAAATGTGAAGTTGATGGATAAGAACACTGATTATATGTTAGATACTTATGGAAATCTAAACCCTATGAGGTTTAGGTTTAGCAGAATAACACCCTGCTGAAATGCAACATCTCTCCTTTATTCAATTTCATTTTACATTCTTTTTAGTTACTTATGGTCAATCATAGTTATATGAACAATCCAAAAGGCAAGAAAGGCCTTAGTATTAGATGCATATCATTTCCTGTAGCATGATGAACTCTCATGCTTCTGTATTTGGTCTAATCTTGGCATGAATTATACTTTTGTTCAGCATATCTATATTATATTACTATTCAGCCACTGATAGCTGTCTTGATCATTATATGAACATTTGTCATATCAAGCTGCTTATGTTCTTATACATACTAATAGCCACGAGTGAAAGAATGATGATGTTACAAAATCTGATAGGCCAAGGAAAAGCTAGCAGTACTTTTATGAATGAGAAGATGAAAGTTTATGCATATAAGAACAACTTGGCACATACAGAGTTTAGTATTATTTACAATTTCATGGCTCTATTGTGACACACATTTCCACCACAATCCCAGTTCAAGGACAAGGATATGGACAAATGTTCTAATCCTTTCCCTGGGTCCATGGCCTGGTTTAACAAGGAACATAGTCCTTCAGGGATGTAGGATGTATGGAGTTCTTGAAAACTGAGACTATACCTCCTGTTTCCACATAGGCAATTAAACCTAAGCCACCATGTGTCAAAATGATACTGTCTTCCTCTTTACCCTTATGACACTGCCTAGCAAGCACTGTAAAATCCCTACTTTCTATGAGTCAGCTTTGTAAGTTTGTTTTTTTTTTAAATCTCAGTAATTAATTTTAGATCTAGCTGGCATTGCTAGAAATACTACGAAACTACTAATCTGTTATTTCTTGAGACTCTATATATTTTAGGCAGTAAACAATATTAGTAAGTGAAAAACAGGCCTTGTGTAAAAATTAGGTTTTTGAATATGTTGAAGAAGACATGTACTTCCTAAGGAGTACACCCATGATTTCTGCTTTCTGATTTTGTCATAGTTTAGGCTTAATAGCTCTCCTTATTTCTGCTCTCAAATAATTAACTGCCACCTCTGAATCACCCTATATCAATGACTATTTCTGGTTTACCTAATCTCAACTCTCTTGATAAAGTTGATCAGGTTTGGATTCATCCATTTTGGTTAAAGACAGACTTTTGGGGTTGTCCAGGTCTAAACATCAGTCATTATTAAATTGTCATTTTCTGATAATGGACACTTTTCATCAGTAAACATTATTGCTTTGTCTTCCAAATGTAGCCAGAATCCTACTCTTTCTCACTGTCTTCTACCAGCTTTTGATGACATCAGACTTGCCTATTACTTCCTCTGCCTCAGTTTCCCACTAATATGTTCTAATCATTCCTCTTTTCAGAATGTTGCCCTCCTCTATTGTTCTCTGGCTTCTATCTAAGAACCAGACTGAATCTTTTAATTTTATTCTGTATAATTCTGACCCTTCCTGTAAAAAAAAAAAAATCTCTAATGAAATCTCTAATGGCTTTATGTGAGAATTAGAATGAATTTCATTCATTTCCTTGGCCCCCAGGTTCTGTCTTGCTCACCATAGGTGGTTTTCTAACTCTTCTCTGCCCTGGAAGCCAGTTTAGTAGCTAGCCCTTCATTCTAGTACTGAGAATGTCTCCAGCGCTTTTGCTGCCCACCCCTTTCTCTGTGGTTTACTCAGTTCATTCAGGCCACTGTCAGTGTCCTAGTGACCACTTAATTGCCTTCAGTATTTTCACCAAAACCTTGACCCTTAATACAAAA
Source organism: Peromyscus californicus insignis (assembly GCF_007827085.1). NCBI lineage: Eukaryota > Metazoa > Chordata > Mammalia > Rodentia > Cricetidae > Peromyscus > Peromyscus californicus. The sequence continues at coordinate 117,483,117 of NW_026294584.1, read as the reverse complement.
TTTTATATATTTCTTTCTACTTATGTGATTGAAAGATTATGCTCTTCACAGCTGAAGTCCTAGAACCTGGTGGATGGCCTGGAATTTAATAAGCGTTCATTGAATACCTGTACAATGGGTGAAATAATGAATGAGAAAATGAGGACCCCATGACATCAAAGTTCATCCTGTGCCAAGGTAAAGCAGAGTCTGTGCTTGCCAGAAATACTTTGGCTTTTCAGTTTACGAGCTATAAATCCCAACTTGGTCTGTATTAAACCAAACAATACACAAAGTATGACATAGCCCGGGGTTCACCAGTCAGAGAACTATGACCTAGACACCTGGAAAAGACACATATGAGATTTAAAATGACTATATTAATTACCACTTCATGCTCTTAACAAGGTATGTAGGACAGTATTTGCTGAGCCCAGAGGTATTTTTTGTTTTTCCTGCTCCATCCATTTGTAATCATTTTATGTAAAGCAGAAATTGACCATGTGCCCTGACAGAGATTTCTTCTTCCCTTTCTGGTAAGGGGTAGTGCATTCTCCACTTGTATTAGAGTATAATATTTAAAAGCTAATGAGACTTGGAAAATACAAGTTGGAAGAAAGCTTAAACAAATGCAGAAAGTTTAAAGGTTGACCCCCACTGTGGCTGGCTGTTATCTGAAAAGAAAAGATATGGAAGACTAATTAGCTAAACTCAGGTTATAATTAGTTGGAGCCCTGTTCTCTGAGAGTTGTAGGCAACCCCATTTCTCAGAGATAAACAATGCAGCTGAAAACACACACATTTAGGCTTTGAACTTAAGTGACTTTGATGAAGTTCAATGCTGCTATGCTAAGCTGGTCTAAAAACAAGTTAACTTAAAGGATTACAACTCACTATGAAATTCATGTATCACTACATTTAAAACTTTTGAATGTTTTAATTAAATAGTTATTTTTAATCCTATCACATAGGAAAGAAGTGGTTTTTGTTTTGTTTGTTTGCTTGCTTATGGTTTGTTGAGACAGGATCTCACACTATAGTCCAGGCTGTCCTGGGACTCACTCTGTAGCCTATACTGGCTTTAAACTCTCAACAGTCCACTTACCTCATCCTGTCAAGTGCTGGGACTACTGATGTGAGCCACCACCTACCCAAAGTTTTGATTTTTAAAAATGGTTTCTATAGAATACAATATGTTTTAATTATTTTTTTATTATTGTGGTTTCCCATATATGGAATGCCTTTTGTGCTTTTGTTATTTATTTTTTGAATCATATCAATATTTGTAAGATGTTGGCAGATAGAATGTTCATTAGATAACAATAATATATCAGGTCACAAATATAGAAACTATTAAATTGAGGATATTCCACTGACATATTTATTTAACTTCAACTTAATATTTGTATGTTCTCACATATTCTTAATATACATATATGTGTAGGAAATCAAAATAGACAGTTAATATTTCTGTCTAATAATTCAGAATGGTCCATTTTCTCTAAAAAGCATCACATGTTTCCATCTGAGGACACTGTTATGCAGGATCCTTTGGAGTAGAACGTCTGGACCACGGACATTAAGTTTCATTTTGGTTCTTCTTGGGCCTCTATGTGTATTATCCCATTCATAAATCAACAAGTGGCCCAATGATGATAACAGAAATAATAAAAATGTCTTTTACTATGACATCATGATAATAAGGGTAAACAATCAGAAGAAATTATAGATTTAAAGAACAAAAATTTATGTGTGTATTTGGTGACCACCATTTAAGTATTTCTGAGTATTTCTGACACTTCACAAAAACCTGAGCATCTAATAAGGCCCTTGTTTAATAGAGCTGAGAGTTTAGTGGGGACTAAGGTTTAATCAGATAAATATACAATTATATACAAATTATAATAGATATAGTAAAGCAGGGCAATAGCTTCCTCTTTCCTCACCATATGTTTTTCAATACTAAAATTTTTACTATTCTTCAGGCTTATTCAGAATAAGGATCTGGCGTGATGTAAAGGAATGAAGGTTATTCCAGTGCAGGTCAGGATGACATCAGATAAGTTGGCAGAATGTCCTCACAGGATAGATAGTTCAAGTATGTGAGCCTTTTTTAAGCACTTCAGAGGGAATTAAGTAGAGTGAGTTGTTTGATTTATAGAGATTGCTGTTTGGTAATTAAATCAGAGTGGAGAAATCATGCAAACATGAATGCTAAGAGGAATCTAGGAAATGATAACTTTGCTTATACAGCTGTTGTTTGTTAAGGGAGAAAGGGAACACAGAAATAATACAGTGTGGTAATGGATTGAATATGGGAATATTGACTATTTTCTCATAGCTTTGGGTGGGTAGTAGTGTAGCTCATCATGATAGGTGATGTTAGAAAACCAGATTTATTTGTAGGGTCTTTTTTCGTTTTTGGAGAGATTAGGAAGAGGAGGGGTGATCAGGATGATGTTTATTATTAAATACATTGATTTGGTAACCCCCTTGTCTTAGTTAGGATTTCTCTTACTGTGAAGAGACACCATAACCATGGCAACCCTTATAAAGGAAAACATTTTATTGGGGCCGGTTTACCAATATGAGGTTTAGTCCATTATCATCAGAGTGGGAAACATGGCAGTGTGCAGGCAGACATGATGCTGGAGAAGGATCAGAGAATTCTACATCTTGATCAACAGGTAGCAGGAGTCTGTGTGCTATATTGAGATTAGCTTGAGCATAGGAGACCACAAAACCTGCCTCCACAGTGACACACTTCAGTTAACATGGTCACACCTCCTAATAGTGCCAAACATTCAAACATTTGAGACTATGGGGGCCATTCCTATTCACACCACCACAGTCTACTCTCTGGTCCCCATAGGCTTGTAACTATAACCTAATACAGGAATACATTCAGTCCAACTTCAAAAGTCCCCAAAGTCTATAACAGTTTGAACCCTGTTTAAATTCCAAAGTTCAAAGTCTCTTCTGAGAAACAGGCACTCTCTTAATTGTAATCCCTTGTAAAGTCAAAATGAAAAAGTAGACCACATGCTTCTAACATACAACAGCCCAGGGTATACATTACTATTCCAAAAGGTAAGGAAAGGAGCATAGTAAGAAAATACTGGAACAAAGCAAGACCAAACACTAGGTGGGCAAACTCCAAACTCTGTATCTCCATGGCTGATATCAAAATGCTCTTCAGCTCTCCAACTCCTTTCATCTTTGTTGAGTACAGCACACTTCATTCCCATGGGCTGTTTTCACTCCCTGTTAGCAGCTTTCCTAGGCAAGTAACCTGTGACTCTGGCATCTCCAACATCTTGGGGGTGTCCAAGGCATTCCTTGTTTTACCTTCATAACATTACAAAGTGGCCTCTGTAGGCCTCCATGGAAGGACACCTCTGACACATGGCTGACCTCAGCAGCTTTCCTTAGTCCCATAAGGAGATTCTATAACCCCTTTCTTCTATCCTTGATTCTAATGCCAAAACAAAGTAGCTGAAGCTACCAAGTTCTGCTGCTTGTTTGGGCTGGAAACATGGCCCCCTTGTTCAATTACATCTTGACCAACTTTCTGTTTCCTTTACTGCCTAAACTTGGCTATCCTGGAATTTGCTCTGTATCTAGGCTGACCTTGAACTAGAGCTCTGCATGCCTCTGTCTCTTGAATGCTGGGATTAAAGGTGTATACCATCATGCCTGGACCTAACCTAATATTCTTTTTTTCATTTTCACAAATTGGAAGCTTACCTGGGTGAGATTTTGCCCTGAGGTCTACACTCCCTTTATTTCATTTAACATCAGGCTTTCTGTTAATCTGTTTATCTCTTTGAACACAGGATCTAGCTCCATTTCACTTCCTGGTACCCCTTTTTCCCCAAATTATATATTTTATACTTTTCCTTACTCAGCTTGCTCCTTTATATTATGGTTCTTCATAAGTGTGAACACTAATAATGACAGAACTAAGCTGTTTTGAGATTTCTTTTCCCAATGTAATCAATCCAAAACTCTTCACTTTAGACTCAGGCAGACTTTTTGGGCAAATAGTCAGCCACATTCTTGCCAAAATATCAGGAGAACAGTCTCTAGGCCACATACTAAAATTCTTGTCCTCTAAAACTTCTTGAGCTGAGCCCAACAGCTCAAATCACCCTCAGCACCACTGTCTTCCATGCTTCTTCTCCTTCTAGTATGGCCTATTAAGCCCTACTTAAAGCATTTGACTGGTTTTATAATCCCAAATCCTAAAGTCCACATTCCTCCAAACAAAAACATGATCAGGCCTATCCTAGCAATACCCCACTCCTGGTACCAACTTCGGTCTTAGTTGGGGTTTCTATTGCTATGAAGAGACACCAAGGCTATGGCAACTCTTATAAAGAAACATATTTAATTTGGGCTGGCTTGCAGTTCAGAAGTTTAGTCCATTATCATCATGGTAGGAATTGGGGCATGAGGGCAGACATGGTGATGGAGAAAGAGCTGAGAGTTCTTCATCTTGATCTGAAGGCAGCAGAAGGAGGCTGTCACACTGGCTATAAGCTTGAGCTTATAAGACATCAAACCCCACCTCTACAGTGACACACTTCCTCCAACAAGGTCACACATACTACAAAAAGGCCACACCTCCTAGTAGTGCCACTCCCTATGGGCCAAGCATTCATACACATAAGTCTATGGGAACCATTCCTATTCAAACCACCATACCTCTAAAATAGTATTTCCTTTTGTTTAGTGGTTTACTTGCTACCGTCATTCCTAATGTTTGCATAGGCCAGATTCTGCCTGTGGATTTCCAGTTGAAGCCTACTACTGTATTAATTACTTTTCTTACTACTGTGGCAAAATATCTGATACTGGGCAATGTAAGAAAGTAAGAGCTTGTTTTATTTCATGCTTGAGAGTATAATACTTTCAGGGTAGAGCAGGCACTATAGAAAGAACTTGAATTTAGTCATTTTCATCCACAGTTGGAAAGCAGCAAGAGAAGATTGATAGTGCTTAGTTTGCATTAGCTTTGTTTTCTGTTAGATTCAGTATGGGACACAGGCCTTTAGCATGGGCCTTCCCTCTCCTAATTAACCTCTTTGGATACATGCGGACATACCCAAAAGTAAATTTTTCTAGACCATTCTAACTCTTGTCAAGTTTACAATGAAGATTGCCCATGCTATCTACCCAGGCCTGTGTTAGTGAGGGAGTTATGCAATAAGGGCCAGCTTTCAACTGCTACCCAGGGAAAGGAACTTCAAGTAATCCCTGTGTATTTAGCACTGGTCTCATTATTAGCTTAGGGTAGAATAAGCTAGGAGGAGGAAGGGCATGTTCAGATATTTTCTTTTGATATATTTGTCACAGACCCTGAAATTCCTATTAGAGTTTATAATTGCATGGCTTCTACTGTGTTCAGAGCTGTCCAACTGCCAGCACAGATAGGATGTCTTCATTATCCTTCAAAGAACCTGTGTATCTCTTAGCTGTCACTCTGCATTCCTATCATGACTTCCGTATTCATTGCTGGAAACCACTAATCTATTTTACATCTCTGTAGATTTGCCTGTTCTAGATATATAATATAATATGGGGAATATTACAGTTGTATTTTTACACCAAGGATACTCCATTAGAGAATTATCCATAGCTTAGCACATATTGTTACATTTTTTCCTGTCTATTCTTGAGTAATATTCCTGGATTCCTCTGTTATGCTGTGTTCTTCAGCCTTTCTTCAGCCAGTGGTGTTGACATATGCCTACTTTCTTAGTATGGTGTACAATGCTGTGATAAATTTTTTATAACTTACTGTGTGGATATACTTTAATATTGTACTGTATATATAATTCTCTATATTCAACTTTTAAAACACTGTGAGTTTTTTCTTTTCAAAAATCAATACACTAAGTTATATTTCTATCAGAGATGACTGAGGGGTCTACTTTCCTTAAACATAGTCAGCATTTGTCATTGCCTCCTATTCTAACCATCCTATTGCCTATGTCTGCCCATAGTAAGAAAGGTAATCTTAGAGCCTTGGATTAGTTCCTTTGGATTATTCTTTCCTCTAATTTTCTCTATATACTATTTTAAATATCTGAAGTCTGTAAATAGAAACCATAATTAATTGACTTGTGACAGGGGGTTTCAAGTTGAGAATCACAGCTGCCGTGACTGTGAAATGCAATAGTCACACCCATGATTAACAGTGGGCACACTTCCTTCTAGGCCTGACTTAGCCAGTGAATAGCAGTTGTTTGACTTTTTTTTTTTTTTGGTCACACGTCTTTTCATTTGTAGGGAAGGGCCAGGAATATTATTTTTAAAATTCTCTTATTCTATCTTTTCCTTCTGTTTTAGGAGTTATGCTAACATTTAGGAGTGAAGCTCATTTAAATGGGTCTAGATTGGAAATACCTGAGAGCTTTCAATGACATGTTATTTGGTTTCAGCATTATTGTGAGAATTTTTCCAATATTATGATATAACAATGGCCTTTAGAATTCTCTCACCATATTTTTTTTCCTTTTCCTTCCAGGCAGTGCTTGTTGAGACTAACAGCTAAATGACAGGCTTGGAAACTCTATTTCTGTAAGACGATGTAATTTAAGGATGGGAAAGTAATATTTAAACTCCAAAATCTGTCATCTCTCACGTGTCTGTAGATGGTGATCTTTAGAAGTGGCACTTGTTTGCTGTAACCACAGAGCTGTTACTTTTGATAGTCTAGAACTCCCTCCCCCTAGTCCTCTGTTATACTTTAGAGGCATTTAGTGACACTACAATTGATTGTTCGGTTGTTGCTTTTTGTCCTTTGTTCTTAATTGTAGCTTTGTCTTACCTGAATAATTTTATCCCAGCCAATGCTACCAAGAAGAAAATCAAATCAGTTAATTGTACAGATTGAGAGAAGATGTGTAGCTGGGAATACTGGTATTGGAATGGGACCACTTCCTTAAATATGAGTAGTCTGCTTACAGTATATAATATGTTGGTATAGTCACTCTCCTAGTTACCTAGAGAGTATATTCTGAGGGTCTGAGCAGATAAGAGGTTTCTGACCTCATAATAACATGCACATTTTTAAATTTTTTATTGTTTCATTAACATAATTCTGACATATGACATCCATAGCATTGGCTACTTAGTTTTAGCTGACTTCCCTTTCTGACAGTTATCACTCATTGGGACTTCTAGATTGAGATTTTTAGTTGTGATATCAACTTAATTTTATTTTAACGTCTGATGACTTTCTTTTATCAATGCATATTGGGGGGATCATGGCAGTATGAAAGAGAAAAATGCTGCTTCACTTTCACTTTCTATGAAACTTATCTAATTTCTTCCAAGTTGGGTAAGATTATAAAAAATATGAGTCTCTAAAATCCCCTTATTGTAGTATCTAGTACCCTAGACACTTGAAAATTTCCTGAGGCCACTGACACCATGAACCTATCTAGCCCTTTCATTATCTGGTATTCTTCTCTGTGGCTTTTTTCTCCTGTTCCAATATAATGCCATTCGAGTGGAAGTAGATTGAATGCTCTTCTGGATAGATTAGCTTCATTTCCTTGAACCCCAGATAGCATCTTACTTCGAAATCATCCACTTGTTTTGTTTCTCTCCTCTATTTACTCACTGTAAGAGTGTTTCTTATTGCTCTTCTATTGGGATTTAAAAAAAAGTCAGTTCATAAGAACTCTAAAAGCAATTTCTGGTCTGTAGTTGAGCAGTTATGGTATGTGTGTAGAAGACAGGCTTGCCTGGTGAAGGAGTAGCTGGCTGCTTGGGTGGAAAGAGAAAGGTAAAATCAAATGACTCATGACAAGGCCTAAATTGGGCTCTACTCTTTGATAGGAACAAAACTACTATTATATGTGTGTGATGTTTGATAGTGTACCTGTACCATAATTTTTAGGCTGTTGTGTTCTCCTGCCGTAGGGTACTAAAAATATTCTCTACTTTTGTCTTCTGTGTGAGCATCCATTTAGTTGAGTCCTGGTGTAATATTCATCTATTACATGGCTGGGACTCTATTTTGCAAATGGTGGAAATGTCTATAAAATCATATATGAAATCTGTAACTTTTCAGAGGAATGATATCTTTGGAAAATTTCCCCACTCCTCTTTTTTATCTGTGTTTGTTAGACCTGTAATTATGGATGTAAAGTGCAAAGTGGCTTTGATAAAGTTGCTATTTGCATCATTTCCTAATCCTGCGTCTGGGAAGGAATATCTTGCTTGGTAGTTCAATTCAGGATAACTTTTTTTTTCTTGCAAAAGACATCTGATATCACTTGTAAGCTTTTTTTTTTCTTCTTCTAGGGTTTTTTTACTCTAATTAAGTCTGTGAAAAAAGAATATACTACATAAGGGTACATTTGTTTGTAAAATTTTGTTTTCTATAAATTATACCTTGGAACTTTCAATTTCAAAATCCCTAAAATATAAAATGGACTCTTTCATCACCTTCTTTATATAATTAGTGGAATTATGAATAAAAATCTCCTACAGTGAGTACTAATCAGACTCTCTACTTTATTTGTGGAGAGTGACTAACAACAATGTCTGTCACTTTCTCACTAAATATTTGTCCTCTTTTACAAAGTACACTAATATAAGGTGATTTAACATCAAGAAATATATTCAACTCCTTTGAGTGTATTATATTCTTAGTATTTTGTTTATGACTTCCAATCAATAAGTTCACTAGAAAGTTTGTTTTAATGGGTACACTAAAAGGTACCCTAAAAATATGCACTTAGTCACTTAGCTATAGGTTGTCATATGGACAACTTGTTAATAGACTGCTTCCTTCAGCTGAGAATCATTGGACAGATTTTTCTCAATGACATCTCACCTAGGCTTTGCGCTTCCATTCAAATAGATGCTAATAATTAGATGTATAATTATACATGGTCTATGATTTTTCCACCACCAAAACAGTTGCATCTCCAAATCCACCACAGTAGTTTCAGCATTAAATTTGGGGACTTGATTACATTCCATTATCATATTCTTTCTCTTTCTTGAATATGACCACCTTTGTCATTGGTGTTTTTATTCATGGATTTACAACAGTATTTTTATGGTGTCACCAACTCAAACTTTGTGCCTTGAGAAGATGCTCAGTCCTTTTGCAAACCATCTATTGCCCATAAGAGTAATATACTGTTCAACAAGCTTATCTGCTCTGTCTGTGACTTCCTCTTCACTCCCACTTGTGCTGAAGAATACTTTCTCGTTTTCTCCACATTTCTTTCCTTCTGCCACACAGTTGTGACTCTGATCAGCCTTTGTTTTGTTTATTGTGAATTATTTTCCTGTTGAGAACAATTGCAAGCATGAAGCCTAAAATAACTCTAAATCTCAATACTGAAAAGTCCCAGGTAAGTTAGCTGCAGCCTTTACTGGGCCCAACAGTTCAACTGATGCCCTCAGTTCTTAGTGACTGTCCATCCCTGCTTTCCTCTCTGATACCTCTTTGTGGGGCTAATTTCAAATATTAGTTGGCAGTATATGACAGCTAACATGCCATGTTTGGCCCTCTTGGGAGACTAGAACTTTGTTTTGTTTGAAGATTCAACTATAAATCCCAGGCATTGTCTTAGGGAAAATATGAACTGAAGACTTCTCTATCTCTGGACCAATTGGAAGATTACAAGAATTGGTTGATTCTTATTGGGTGCATATGTACTAATGAGGCTTGTGCAAGGATGTCCTGCAAGTAAATATGCTATTGTGGGGTAGGGTAGCTACCATACAGGCAAAGCAAATACTATAACTTTTTTTCAAACAGAGAAATGCATCCTGGAAAGATGTCAGAGGAGGTGTCATACATTGAAATAATCACTGCTTCATAGTAAGTCTTTCTTTTTTTTTTCTTCTATCATAAAAGCAGGGGAACTTCTCTTTAGTGCGGGCTGGTTAATTGATATTGGGATCCAATAGTCTCCTTTTTCTTTTAATCGTTTTCTGTCTATATATTTTGTTTCATTTTCTTTTCTTTCAGTTATGTAGCAGTACTACACACTAACCAGCAACTGAAATAGCAATGGGAAAGGCCTTTTTATATACTTGTTTTCTTCCCGGCTGCTCTCACAATAAGAAATGTTCCATGTGAAAGTATTTAATCTTTGTATTGCTCAGTGCAACCCCATGACAAAAAGAAAGTAATTTGGGGAATGAGTTACCAGTTACTGAGGGACAACTGAGTACCAGCTGCTTTCCTCAGTATTTTGGAAAGTGTTTAAGACCCAGTTAGTTTTATTAGGAAACTAATATATTTTAAGGAGATTTTGAGAAATGTCTGTTTACAAAGTCTGTTCTAATGTACTTTCTGTTGCTGTGAGAAGCACCATGACCAAAACCAGATTGGGAAGGAAGGATTTACTTGGTTACATATTGTGGTTCATCACTGAAAGAAGCCAATGTAAGAACTGGAAGGCAGAACCATAAAGGAATTCTGCTTACGATTTGCTCCCTGGCCCATGTTCAGCTATCAGTCTTGTTCTTCCCATGCTCACCTGCCCAGAGATAGCACAGCTCGCAGTGAGCTGGGCCCTCCTACATCGATTGGCAATGAGAAAATGCCTTATAGACATGCTACAGCCCAATTGACAAAATCAGTTCCTCTGTTGAGGTTTCCTCTTACCCTCAGTTGGTGACTGAAGCTAACTATGGCAATGTCAAACACACTCAAGGGTAGTAACAATAAAACCACATGCATAAACTCCTGGCCAGCATCCTGGAGACTTGCTTTTCAAGTTCAATAATTGTAGTACATAGATTTATGACATAATATGGATTTTTTTCCTAAACAGTCACTTTTCATAAAGTGTCCTCTGGGTTCAGTAGCTGCTGAGAAAGTGTTTTTGATTGAACTCTGGCTGAGATGAAAGACCTGTGGATTTTAAACTCACAAGTTGTCTTTGTCATTATTTCATTTCAATCCTGCACTTGCTTCAGCTCTTGCCTTGGCCTAAGTTAGTCGCATTCCCATTCTTGTGTGTGGCCTCTAGAATTTGAGCAGTAGAGACATGAGAATGTGCTTTCTTAGGTTCCATAGCCAAGTTTCTTTAGATACCAGTAGATAAGACAGTCAGTTAAAAATGTTAACCACTGAGAATTAAGAGCACATATAATATGCTTTTTGTGTGTGCACTTTTGAGATTAGGTACATAATACCCATTGAAAAATTATTATAGAGTGAGAAAAATACCTGTATTTTTTTATTTATGTATTTTTTTTTTTATTTTTCAAGACAGGGTTTCTCTGTGTAGCTTTGTGCCTTTCCTGGAACTCACTTGGTAGCCCAGGCTGGCCTTGAACTCACAGAGATCCGCCTGGCTCTGCCTCCCGAGTGCTGGGATTAAAGGCGTGCACCACCACCGCCCGGCTTATTTATGTATTTTAGAATTTTATTTTTTTCTAATTTTTATTTCCCTCTTCTCTCCTCCTGCCCCTCCAGCCTAACTCTCCCAACCCAACCCCCATTCCTTCCTATAAGAAGGCAAGGGCTCCCATGGGGAGGTACATTTAGTAGAGGCAGGTCCAAGCCCCCATCCCCCAACTTCAAGGCTCTGCAAGGTGTCCCATCATAGAAGTGGGCTCCAAAAGGCCTGCTCATGCACCTGCTGCATACCTGTATTTTTAAATAATGCACTCATATAATCTACTCCCTACTCAATGGCTTAATGATTTCAATACAGAATAAAATGGCAGTGGGGTGGTTTACTTTTTCATCATGCCTCTACACGTTAACTATTGCATTTATTTAGAATCTGGTCAGAAAGAATTATTGAAAACATGTAGGGCAAAGTGAAATGTAGCAAACAAGCACTGTTGTGCAAATTCTGTTAGGAAATGACTGTTTACAAAATTCACCCGCATCAACTTTGTAATAGAAATGGCAAAACCAGCTATACATACCCTTTGCTAGACACCACCTTCCCCCCCATGGGTTTTGTTTTAAAATGTAGCATCACCGTGACATGGATTGATTTAAAGCTGCTGGTGGACAAGTCAGAGCTTTAGACAACAGCATCAGTTCATTAGAGAGGAACTGAAGGGTTTGAGTGAGACATGCTAGCTCTCCAGGAGGTGTTGACCTGGGAACACGACTACAACAACAAAATCCATGTTTTTAAAGTTTTCTCAACTGAGACTGACCAGCACACCAGCCAGAACAGTATTAAACTGGAAAAGTAGCACTTCTAAAATACTTATTCCTGCTGTGAGATATGTCTGCATGAGGTACAAACTCATTTGCCATCTTGTGTAGGGAATCTGGGATCCAGAAAGCCAATTAGTCCCTCGTAGAGGCTTTAAGTAAAGGTTGTGAATAATAATGAGAAAAGAAGGCATGGATTGAAACAGATGGAGGCTTGGATTGGTATGTCTCACCCCCTATCCTATCCCCACAAAATTCTACCACCTGCATACACAGATTTTAATCTTCCACTTTTATTTACTAACAGGAAGTTGGCTTATATTGAAGTTATTTATCAATCAATTTTAGAGATTCATAGGCATTAAGTTCTGTTGGAGAGACAAAATAGATATATCACAGACTCATGAGGCTTCTAATGGGTTTCAGAAAAGAGACACAGGATGTGAATGATAAAAGTCTAGGCATAGTTGCAATCAAACAGATCAGAGTTGTTGCATATTTTTCATCGATCCTGTCATTATTGATCCCATTTGATGCTTCATTATTTAAATTAGTAACCAATTACTGAGGAAAATGTAGATCTTAGTCACCTTGATGCAGTAAGAGGCACAAAGACATGCTCAGTGCCCTTAACTGACCCATCATTTAGTGAGAAAGACATGAAACAGTTAGAATTAATGATGGAAGCAGGAGGTAGACAGAGATTGACAAGCCAGGGAAGGATAGAAAAGACATCAAATCAGAGATGAAGAAAGGTCTTGGATCCTCTCTTTTCTGTCCAGGGCTGATTTTCATAACCTGCTAGTGTGTCTTCTCTTTCTGCCTTGGGCGCAGGTTTAAATAGGCTTTTGCAGCTTTAGCCTGCATCTGCTTCCTTGTCTTGGTCCATCTCCCCTCATCATCCTTTGCTGTGCTGGTCTCCTCTGGCTTTAGTTTTGTCCAGGTTGCCTTTGTTTCAGATCCTTTCTCATTTACTTGCAACACTTGCTGGATTTCAGAACATGCAGCTCTTCCTTAAGTAAAGAAAGCAAGGATTGGCTTAATCCTAAGGATACTAAGGGGATACAAGATGAATTAAGTGCTTTAAACTTTGGAAGTGTGTAGAGTAGAATAAACAAAGAGGAGGGTATATATGAGCGAGAATTGTTGAGACCAAGGTTGGATAAAGCACAGGGACAAATAGCCAAATGAATGGAAACACATGAACTATGAACCAATGGCTGAGGGCCCCCAACTGGATCAGGCCCTTTGAATGGGTGAGACAGTTGATTGGCTTGATCTGTTTGGGAGGCATCCAGGCAGTGGGACCGGGTCCTGTGCTCATTGCATGAGTTAGCTGTTTGAAACCTGGGGCTTATGCAGGGCCGCTTGGCTCGGCCTGGGAGGAGGAGACTGGACCTGCCTGGACTGAGTCTGCCAGGTTGATCTCAGTCCTCGGGGGAGGCTTTGCCCTGGAGGAGGTGGGAATGGGGGGTATGTTGGGGGGGAGGGGAGGGGGGCGGGAGGGGGGGGAACAAGGGAATCCGTGGCTGATATGTAGAACTGAGATGTATTGTAAAATAAAATAAAAGAAAAAGAAAGAGGAATGTCCTCTTTAAAAAAAAAAGAATAAGGAATGAAACACTGATGTAACCTATTGAAGAAGGAAAGATGGACTCATTCCTTTGATGACTGTACAGAACTATAGCGTTCAGTACACGGCAGTTGATAAAAGTATTATGAAGAGAGTGGCCTGGTAATTACTTTACTAAAGCAGGGCGAGGCTTCAGAGAGTAACTTTTCAAAGCACTCCAAAGTAAGACTTCCTGCTTCAAGAATATAACTTTTTTGCTCTTAGTGACCCACAGGCAACGGAAACATTGCATACCAATGCTGTCCTAGATTTGGGAGGTGATTATAATATAGGTAATAGTTCTTTTTAAACAAAGGCAGGAACATCAAAAATAAGAGTAAATAGTTTGAGTAAAGAATACACAATGGAAAGTGGGGAGGAGTAAGGTTGAGTGGCATAATGTGGGGTGTGCCATCAGAAGGAAGGTGAGACACATTTTTAGGCAATGAAGAGCTGCTAAATGAAAAGATGATCAAATGTGATGGATCTGTCACCTGCAAGGATTACATGATGACCTAGATTTGAAAAAACTAGGAAAAGAAAGGAAGTAACTAGAAGGTAGTAGAAAGGCAGTAGATAAACCATCGACTTATATCTGTGATAAACATGTGCAGGATAGACTCTACTAGAATTGTGTAAGAAGAAAGAAGCAAATACATGCAGGAGATGACACTGAGCCCTCTGGCAATATTAAAATTTCTATAACAGCTGGAGAAAAATGAGTGGAATAGTTTTGTTCTTTTAAGTAAGGTTTGCTATTGTATTCAACAGCCAATATTTTTGTTGTCATATACAATTAGTAAGGAGACAAACAAGTCCTTGTGTAGTGCATTGCTGTTTGCACCTTCTGCATATTCTCATTTAAAAAGAGGAGTCAGAGTGGAGAGTGAGAGAGATCAGTGATTGAACATTTGAGAAGTATAATTGGTTGTAATAAGAAAGCAGTCAGCAATGAACCGAACAATTGTAAAATCATTCCATTGAAATGCCCCTCCTTACCATAATTATCATACCAGATTAGCTTTTTTTTCCCTTTTGGTCAAGCTGTTTCAGTCATTATCTGATGTTATACCCATCCAACAATATTATGTGAATTATATTACATAAGATTAACAATTGCAGTTTTGGGCTGTACAGATGGCTCATTGGATAAGTGTGCTTACTGCTTTTGAAAAGGACTTCGGTTCATTTCCCAGAACCCATGTGGTGCCTCACAACTAACTGGAGCTCTCCTTCCAAGAGATCTGATACCTTCTGTTCTCCATGGGCTCTTGCATGTATTTGATGCACATAAACTGATACAGTTACACATATGTATATATACATAAAAAATTTTAAAAATAAAATTGTTAGTTTCAGCAAGATTCCATATGAAGAGGTTCAAATCTAGATCTGCTGGTTAATACTAAAACTATTGAAAAAGTGGTGTACAAACTTGGATGCCTAATTATTTGATAACATAGAACACATCACCAAGAAATGACTTTTAGCTTAAATAATAATTTGATTCTCATCAAGGCTCCAGGTCTAAGCACCATTATATAATGTAGACCTGCATGTTAAAAGGCATACAAGATGCAATTAGCTTAAACTATAGTGTGAGTCTTCAAGGATACAAATGACAGGAAGAAAGAAAGGACAGAAGAAAAAGAACTGCCACGGATTTTTAAGTTTGAGACCTATTTCAGTTGGGAAGTAATATGTGCATCTCCTTTATAAGTATAACTGTTTATTGGAGGATAGTGTGAGAAACAACAAGAAAAAATGTGGACTACATGGGGGAGCCATGGTATAAAAACAACAGAATGCATCCTTCTGACCCCCCCAACCTGAAGATAACCTACACCAAGACATTGCTAGACACCCAACCATCTTGGGTTGAGTGAGAATTTCCATTACAGTAGAACTAAATAACTAGAACAAAGGGAGAACCGTAGGAGATTTGACCAAAAATACTCAGCCAGTGCAAGAATTCACCTTATCTACATATCCTGAGATCCTCTTTCCTTTGAAGAGACCAGGGAACATTTGGATGAATCTAGCAGTGTAACTAGTCATGACATGTAGGAATTCCATTTGATTAGGTGATCTGTTTCTACTTTCCTTTTCTAGGGGCATGCTAGTGGGAGCGAGTACTAGTAGAGGAGTCCTCACACAATAGGTGCCACAATGAAGATGTGACCTGTATGTATAGGAGAGATAGCGCCCACTTTGGAAAGCTGCATATTTAAAAAGTCCTTTCCCATTAGTGAGACACCGTCCTGGTCCCTGTACAGAAAATCACTCCTGTTCCCTCAACAGAACTACTGGGGAGAGTAGCAGACCCAGTGCAGAAGATAAACCATCCAAACAGGAATAAATTTGAACTCTGAAAATGAAACCGATCTTGTCTGAAAGACAGTTGGATGCAAAGAATATCCAATGAAATAATGACAGAAATCACCACAGAGATCTGGGAATCTGAGTGAACAACAAAAAAGAGAAACCCCAACTGTTTCCATGCCAAACCATGCACTTATTGAGCTTCTGTCATATAAAGACAAATAGCCCAAAGGCCACAAGAAAGAAATCACACATAAATATATAAGTATAAAAGGTTGAAAAATCAATGGGGTTGAAAATAGAAAAGCAATGGGGGAAATGTCAGTGAAATAATAGTTTATTTCTGAAAAGAAAATCAAGAAAATTGATGAACCACTAGGATAGCAGATTAACAATAAAAATAAAGAAGAGAGAAATCACAACTCCCCAGAGTAAGATAAGTGTTATTACTACAGGCCCTGACGCTATTAAAAGCCAGGAAAGGAATACATTCATATCGTAAATTACACAACTAGATGTTTTAGGCTCTTAAATTCAACAATGGCACAAATGATCCAATTCCTTGAAATTTGTTTTTTAAACCTACCGAACAGCACTCTGTCACTAAAGATATTAAACTCACAATTAGAGCTCTCTCTCTCTCTCTCTCTCTCTCTCTCTCTCTCTCTCTCTCTCTCTCTCCCCCCTACACACACGCACACACACACACACACACACACACACACACACACACACACACACACACACACAGAGAGAGAGAGAGAGAGAGAGAGAGAGAGAGAGAGAGAGAGAGAGAGAGAGAGAGAGAGAGAGAATCTTCAGAACTCTCTTTACAGAGATTCTACCAAATAATAAGGAACGGACAAAGATTTTCTTTCTTGGAAAAAAGAAGAGTAATCTCATCAGAGTTTATATTTTAAAGTCAATACTAGTGCCAAAACCCACCACAGTGATCAGAAAACAAAACAGTACACAACTTCTGACTGTTGTTTCTCCTTAAAACACATGTATAAATACTCTATAAGGTATTGACAGAGTATCCTGTAAGATTCACGCAGATTTATGTAGCAAGACCAACTTAGTTCAAACCAAATTTATACTGAGAATGTGAGTTTGACCAAACATTTGAAAAATCAATCATCATAAGACATAATTTAAATAAAAAGGAACATATCATTATGTCACATGTGTGAAGAGTGTTAGAGGGCTCAAAAGATGGCTCAGTGGTTAAGACACTGGCTACTCTTCCAGAGGATCCAGCTTTGATTCTCAGCATCCACTTGGTAGCTTACAGCATCTCTAAAACTCCCATTCCAGGGGATTTGACACCTTCTTCTGGCCTTTGAGGACATCAGGCACACACATGTTAGGTATACATACATGAAAGCAAAATGGTCCTACACATAATTTTTTTTAAAAGGCATTTGACAAAATCCTAATGTTTATACATGAGAAAATATCTTGTTGTATATGGAAGATAATTAAGTATCTGAAGTTGAGAGCAGCATCACCTCCGATACAACTAAAATTAGTATCATGTTTAATAGTGAACAACTGAATCCTTTCCCTTTAAGATAAGAAAAAAAGTTCTCATGGAATACTTTCCCTTCAAGGTAAGAAAAATTTAGTCATGCCCGTGTTTTTCACACACTAATGGGAATTCTAGTCACTACAACAGAGCATGGATAAGACATGGAAGATAAACAGAAAACAAACTTGAGGTGATCTCTCTTTGTAGGTGATGCCTTTATAAAACATATTATATATATATATATATGTTTATATATATATATATATATATATATATATATAACTAATACATTCAGACTCAATGTAATAAAGATGTTCTACACTGCCAAATTGGAATACAAACTTAAGACAACACCTAACAAAATGCCGGTGGGTTTGGTTTGTTTCCACTCTGAAAGGACTTATTTTAAAGTTTAATAGAAAGTCAGAAATCCCAAGCTGGTTGGCTGGCTCAGTGGGTAAAAATACTTACATTGCAGGCCTGATAATGTGAGTTGTATCCCAAGAACCCACAAACAAAATTGAATGTTGGTGGCTGGTGTTTAATCCTAGCATCAAGCATGGTGAGAGCACAGACAGGAGCTTCTGCATTTAGCCAGCCTGTAAAACACAGAAGGCAGAAACAATAAGAGAGTCCCTGCCTCAAAAGCTGGAATGAAAGAAATTATTCTAGATTGCTCTTCTTTGAACGCAATCTGTGTGCCTTGTCCTGTGTATACCCTCATGTTCACAAACACATGCATGCATGCACACACACTGTGTATGCATGTGTTTGCAAAAAAAAATGTAGTAAACAAGATAAATAATCACTTAAAAGAGAGAGACTGTAAAATCATAGAGCAATCTTGGAAAAGGTAAGCAAAGCATGAGTTATCACCTTATTGTTTATTATTATTGTATACTCATGGGAACCAAGTTAGGTAGTTATGGAGAAGTCTTAAAATAGATGAAGAGATATAACAAAGCATCCAGAAATAGAACCCTATGAATATTTGTAAAAGTTCAACAAATGCAACCCATTGGAGGCATAATAGGCTTCTCATCAAATAAATCTGGAGCAATTGACAGTAAATGTAAAATGAAGACAAAAACTAAGCTATACCACACTATTCACTGTGTGTTCTATTCTTATCCATATTTGAAGTCGTTTGACCAGTGTTTCTAGAAAGTTCCTGCACTGAGCAGATGAGATGTCTCAATGACAAAGGTGCACAGCTTGATACATGACTCTCACAAGGTGGAAGGAGAAAAACAAATCCTGAGATGTGTGCCATGGTTCCTGTTTGTCACTCCCCTGCAAAAAGTAAACAAATGAAAGAATTCTTTTTTTTTTTTTTTTTGGTTTTTCGAGACAGGGTTTCTCCGTGTAGCTTTGCGCCTTTCCCAGATCTCACTCTGTAGACCAGGCTGTCCTCGAACTCACAAAGATCCGCCTGCCTCTGCCTCCCCAGTGCTGGGATTAAAGGCGTGCACCACCACTGCCCGGTGAAAGAATTTTTTAAAAGCCCTTTAAATAGTCCTAGCACTTACTTAGTTATGAAAGAAAAAGAAAGGACAGTCGTTAAAACTAGACTTACTTTAGCTTACTTTTGAAAAAAAAAAAAGATTTATTTATTTTTATTTTATATGTATGAGCATCTGCCTGTATGTCTGTGCATCACATGTGTACAGTAGCCATGGAGGCCAGAAAAGGGCATCAAATCCCCTGGGAAGTAGAGATACAAATGGATGTAAGACACTGTGTGTGTGCTGGAACTCAAACCCACACTCTCTGAAAAAACAACAGATGCTCCTACCTAGTGATCTATAGCTCCAGGCTGATACTGGTTGCCACTTAGACTAAGTGAGGAGTCAGAGTTTGATTTTTGATTTAAAAGAAACTTTAAAAAGCAGTGGCTCAGCCTAACCAGCTCAGTTACCACCCAGACCCACGTTCCCGGCCTTGTGTTAGCCCACCCTAACATCTACCCCATCTATGATCTCCTGGAGTGCTTGAAGGGACTGGTCCTGCAGAACAGTAACTTGGGGCAACAGCTGGATAGCCAAAAGAAGTTTCGTTGAGGATGCAGTGGTGATGGTGTGCCAGAGGCCTTGAACCAGACCACTGACTCATTGCAATGAAGATTTGTGGGTGAGGCTGATTGGACAAAAGGGATATATTGCATTACACATTCTAGCTACTGATGCCAATAAGATGAAAAAGGGGCATTGCAAAGACAGAGGAGGGGGATAGTTTTCTGTTTGTTTTATTTTTAATTAGTTTTTTAGAGGGGTTCTATGATGGGCATGCTGCAGGAGTGACAGGCAGATATACAGGGACTAGGAGATGAGTGGGATTGGGGTACGTAATGTGAAATTCATGAAGAGTCAATAAAGAATTATGTTATAAAGAAAACCTCATATTATTTACTATTATATTATTTGCAATTTTCAGTACTTCTTATGTCTTATTTCAGGAATGCTTTACCATGAATTATTGACACTCCAATTTCCATAATATTCATAGAATCTACATAAAACATTTTATGAATTAAACACCAATCTATAAAAAATTAGGAGGAAAAAATTTTGCAATGTAGGGCTATCTAGCACAAAAGCATGGTATATTGAAGGATTACACACACACAATTCCCTCAAAATTTTAAGCAGTCTGCGTCAAAAAAGCATTGGCATAGGAGGAAATGGCATTAGATGTTAGGAAAAAGTACTGCAAAACACTACGATAAGGAAAACGTTGTGTTAACTGGAGGGAAGTTACAGCTGCTAGGAATAAAGTGTTTATGGTAAAATAATGAGTAGCATGAATCTTCTTTGAAGCACTTCATTAGACATACAAAAACAAGAATATATGAAACACAATTAGAGGTGTGATTGGAGGCACTAAAAGGAGGTTATAACCTTGATTGTTGCAGTTAGGCAATTTAGCTTAAAGGCTAAAAGAAGCTTTAGCTGAAAACAGAAGGATAAGTAACGGAAGAAGATGCGAGTAAAATGTGGAGCATGTAAGCAGAAAAACAGCGTATGCCAAGGCTAGGTGGTAGGAATGGCAGCCAGAATGGGACATCTGAAGAATTTCTAGAGAGGAGTGAAGAGTGATATGAGAAGACTGTCTGGACAGAGCTCTAGTGAGTGTTAGAAAGGTCCCTCAGATTGTATTAAAGCAGGGAGCTGGGGGTTAAGTTTGCATCTGGGAGACTAGGGTTACTAGATAGCATGTATTGATGAAAGTGGTCTGGATAAGGATGATAGCCTGGAGCTGAAGGAGGTGAAGATGCAGGACTAGAGAGATAAGTTAATGGATAAAAAGCACTTGATGTTCTTACAGGAGACTGTCATGAACCTAACTAATATCTATAACTCAAATTCCAGGAGATGTAACTTCCTCTCTTTTGGTCTCCGTGGGCACCTGTACACATGTAAACATGGAGTGTACATGTTTGCGCACATATACACATACACAAATAAGTAAAAATTATAGTCATTATTTTTAAATTATGTATATTTGAGTATGTGAATGGGGTGCACATCAGTGCAGGTTCTCATGGAAGCCAGAGATATTGGATCCCCATGAAGTGGTCACTACAAACTATTGTGCACATCCGATGTGAGTTATGGAAAATGAACTGGGATCCAACACAAAACCAGTACCTATTCTTAGCCTCTCAGCCATTTTTCCAATCATTCATAATAAACCATTAAAGAAAAGGTGTACTCAGGAGGAAGGTATAAATAGCTTGCTGCAAGTTTGACTTACTGTGAGGAAGGAGCAAAGAAAAATGATAATGACCCTCAAGTGTGGGACAAAGACAGCAGATTCCGTGCAGTTAACTGCCTGGAGACGCACGGGAACCAGGAGCACCATGGAAGCCCCAGGGAGTCTGCCCATTGCACTCGGCTCAGCAAAAATAAAGTGGGAAAGGCTTGGCCTGACCTTCACACGAAGCAGGTGGATCTACTGAACAAAACACAGCTCTTGTTTAAAGACACCTAAACTGAGAAGTGGATTTGCCCTTTGTCTGAGGCTCCTCACTGGAAGAAGACTGAATTGTATGAATCTGACTGACTTATGAGATTGAAGACAAAAAACACCGGATTTGGGGTTTATTCTTAATGATATGTGGTGAAATTGATACCAGTTGTTGTACAGATCGTCCTGTAGACAATTGCATCCTGGTCATGATCAAAATTAATAACATTAATTAATAACATTTCCATCACTCCGAAACATCATCTCATATCTTCTGATACTAGTCAAATTCACCATTCATTGCTGGTAGCAGTACTTGCCCTTTGTCATTGCGTGTTTTGCAGTGGCCATACAAAGGGGGGTACATAGCTTTAATTTTTAAAAGAAATATTTAATTTTAATCTTTACAAAAGTAAATTATCAAATTCATCCACATCCCCCTGCCTCCTGCTACACCCCTGTCTTCTCTACCACTATTCCTCCCCAACATTGTGTCTTTTTTTTTTTTAACACACAGGGTCCACTTTGTGCTGCTAGTATGTTTATGCATATGGGGTCATCTGTCTAGTGGGGCATAGGTAGCCACTCAGAGGCTGCATCCCTAAAGAAAACTGCCTCTTCTTGCAACTGCCGTCGACTGCCCTTAGCTCCTTAGTGTGTGTGTGTGTGTGTGTGTGTGTGTGTGTGTGTGTGTGTGTGTGTTGCTTGCCTATATATGCATTGCCTGGGTTTTCAGTGAGCCCCAGGGATCTACCTGTGTCTTCCTCCCTAGCACTGGCATTAAAAGCATGTGCCACCACGCCTGGCTTTCTTTGCATTCTAGGATTGAGTCAGGTCCTCATGCTAACAAGGCAAACATTTCACTGACGAGCCATCCTCAGGCCTGTGCATAGAGTTTTGAGTCTAATTTCTTTGTGGCCCATGTGAGAGCTATACAAATTCTCAGCCTCCCTTTGACATAGGAGCAGCCAAAGCTGATGGGTAGCTAAGTAGGTGTGGTTCTCTTCCCATAAATTTTGTGAGCTCTGAATGTTTTGTATTTTTAGAGTTTCACCTGTCAGGAAACATTTCTTCTGACTTTTCAGCAAGCTAAAATACGTATTTTAGCTTTTCAGACTGGACAAACACTTGAGGCAGGCTAAGATAAGCATCTCAGTTTGTGTCCTGCCAATTCCTGAAACCATAAGCTACCTTACTATGGATGGTTTTGAAAGTTTTGGAATCTCAGTTGCTAATTAACAACTGAAACCCAAGCTTTCCTTCAGCAGAGAATATGGTACACAGACATTGTTGTATTACCAGCTCTTTCCTCTCTAGGTCTATGTACAATTGATGGGCTTGTCATTGGTGACTATCTGGCCCCATTGTTATGGGACACTTCCACTTTGTATCTCTCTATCCTTGTCTCAAGCCCTTTGCAATTCATAGTCAATTTTATCTTATTAGTGAAGATAAATTGTATGGTCAAATCAGGGTGAGCTCATCAGCCATTGTAGAGTAAGCCACTGTTCTGTGGATTTGTCTCCATGACAACAAAATAAGTTTTATGCAGACATGTAGGTCTCCATTTTTCTGTGTTTGTATCGTGTATGGTAGTGTTTCTTGAATATTTTGAACAAAACCAAAGCATCTCTGGGTACTTCCTGTGTAAATCCTATACCCACATTTTTATTTCTTCCTGAGCCATTCAGGAAGCTTCCTAACTCAATTAATATCCCTTCATAAACTTCAGCTCTGCTTCAGAAAATGTTTCTGGGCAGTGTGTATTATGTAACTAACTGAATGCATTTTATTTTCTGAATAATTTCCAAAATTCTCAAAAACTGAGAAATATGTTACGTAATGTAAATCCTATAGACCGGTTGTCCTCTCCTCTCCTTTCCTTCACTTGTCCTCCATCATTGTCCCCATTCGTGGGCTTCTTTCCAGAGGGGCAATTCAGATGGTCTTGTTAACTGTTCTGAGATGAATGTTATTTTTTTATTATTATTCTATTATTCTTATTTCACTCTTGAGAAGACTGAGTCCCTGAGAGCTGAAGTGTGCCTTACCATCTGCTCATTAATGTTGATAAATTGTAAGTGCAAATATTAGCCACTTCCCCAAAATTCAAAGCCCATTAACCATTTGCCTAATATTACTAACCTCTAAAATTATCTCTTGATTTAATTATCTTCCCCAAACTGTATTACTGTCTAAATACATTAGAATTTTGAAAATAATCAAAACACATTTTAACTGTTCTTCCTCTTATACTAAGTGGTTTCTTCATTTTTATTTTGCTAAACTCAGTTGTAAAATATTATTTCTTAAAAACTACCAAATACCAGATATTAATATTCAAATAAAACAGGTTGTTACTGAGGATAGCAACTTCATCATGGAACTTTTTAAAATATTACAGTTAAATGGTATTGAAAGGAATCCTGCCATTAACAGATTATAGCAAGTTTGTAGAAGACATTTTATAGGCTTCACATTTATTGGCTTTTAGGATTATTTTATTTGCTTTATTTTTATAGTGTGTAGATCATATATGGAACACTTCTCGGTAAATAGATTTTATGCTACCTTTGAGTGTACTCTTAGTAACTCTTGCTACTTCGACATACAAGGAACATTTCCAGCTCACAGCCAGATGAAATGAACCCATTTTCATCTGCCAAAAAAAGTTTTAAAGTAAGTCATAATAAGAAAAATTCACAAAGTTAAGTTTTACTTTTTAATTGCAAATGTGAATTAGCTGCAGCGAGCTTCTTTCCAGGCAATAGCTTCCTATTTAAAGACATGCTCACCAATCCTACTGTTTTAGACAATTTGCCTTCCACCCCTGGAGGCAGTGTGAATATCAAGTGCTTTCCCCAGCCCATGCCACCTAATGGGATATGGGCAGATTATCTTGTGTATGTTTTCATCTGTTCCTACACTGTGACATTATGGTACTATTTTAGTATTGCACTTTACAGCTCTAAAAGAAATACCTCATTTCTCATATCTCTCCTCCCTCACTCCGAGCCCACTGAGGCCTTGCCAAGCAATGTAGACATGAAGCTGGATTCTGGGGCCTCTGACTTTCAGAATTTAGGTTAGTGCAGGAACTTTGAAGTCAGATGCTCCATCCTAGGAAAATGATAGAAGTTTAGGGAATGACTTGGAAAGTCATTTAAGTGAATGGTCTTAGCTTTTCTCCCCCTTTTTTACAGTTATTAGACAATTATTAAAAATAATGTATAACTATATAAAGCATTGAAGATACACTGGGAAGATATTATCTCTCCCAATTCCAGTACCCTGAGCCATCGGGCAGCAGCTCCTATATACTTATTGTCTTTCTTAAGGGAAGCCGAGGTGCAGACTGATTAAGGAGCAGCTTATTTGAGGTGATCAGAGTTCCAAATAAGGAAAACACAGATTCTCAAATCAGAGCATATGGTCCAAGGTCTTACATGTTACAAGAAAGTTCTTTTGCATGCTTTTTTTTTTCCTATTGTCCTGTTTTGGTTTTATATTTTTAATTTATATGTTGAGTATTTCATGTATGTATACAATGTATTTTATTCATATCCACCTATCTTACTCCCCAACCAACATCTTCCAAACCCTCCAACACATCCCCTTCCCAACTTCAAGTTGTCCTATTCTCCCACTTCCAAGCTGGAATTTTTACCTGGGTTGATCTGGTACAAACCTTCTGCAGGTAAACCACAGGTGTTGGGAGTTCATAAGCGCATGACCATGTTATATACAGAGGACAGCATTTGCTAGGACTCCTCGGACCTACCTCCCAACTTTCACATTCTTTCCACCATTTCTTCTGTCATGTTCTCTGAGCCATGGGGATAATGGGTGGTGACCTAGATGTCCCCTGTGTGGCTGAGCTCTTGTAGTCATTCATTCTTAGCACTTTGATCAGTTGTGATTCTCTGAATTAACTTCTGCCTACTGTAAACAGCAGCAGCTCTGACTAAGTTGAGAGCAGCACGGATCTATCGATAGGTAGAAACAAAACCTTCTAGACAGCAGTTTGAACATATAATCTTTTATCAAATTGGCAATATACAAAATTCAAGATGTGTGTGTACATGCATGAGTAAGCGTGAGTGTGCACGTGTGTATGTGTGTGTTCATGCATGTGCATCTGTGTAAGACATGAAATCAGAAGGGAGCATAGAATTAATGGATAAGGAACAATGGATCAAAACAGGGTAAGAGGTCTGAATATGGGCAGAGTGCAGTGAAATAATATATAAAAGCACCAAAATGATACTTGTGATTTTGTATGCTGATTTTACAAAGGAGATTTTAGATCGGGCAGAATAGAGAGCTGTCTTGTAAGAGGGATTGTGTAGCTTAAAAAGTATCTTAGAAAGATAAGCTAAGAGGGAACTATTAAACACTGCAAGAAAGCAAGGGAGATGGGGACTGAATGATTTCGGTATTTATTTCTAGAATTAGAATGCTTTTTACAGTGAAAACCGTAGCTCTGTGCAGATGAACCTTGCCATTCAGTGAGTTTTGGCCTGGTGGAGTTTCCCTACATGCTGGGAACATTTTACTCAGAGTCAGGGGTTCTCTCAGGTATATATGGCTGAAATATGGCTGAAATCCATCCTTTCTGCCTGAACATTTAAATATCTATGTCTGCTTTATTGGTTTATATTACCCTCTTTCACACTCCTTAAACAAACATAAATGTGGGTTCTTTAAAATACTAAATCAAAGTAGAGTGTGCAGTTCGATAAGAGATTATTCCCTGTCAGAGCATTTTCTCTTCTGTACTTGTGGAGGACAGTCCAAGTTTTGCATTGGAAATGTTTCAAAACAGAATCAAACTCACCTGGGCAAATTTTCTGGATTCTCATGCCCCACATAAGCCCTTCTGCTTCTGACTCTCTAGGGTGGGATGAAGCACAGATGTGTCAGCAAGGCCCCCAAGTGTCTCAATGTGTACTGTAGCATAAGTACCAGGGCTTCACATCAGACCCTTTGTACCAGGTTCTACTGGTAGATCAATGTGGATTCATTCAAGCCTTTTTCTGGTTTGAAATAACTTTCAAATGAAGAACTCTCTGTGTGTTTGGTTCTCTCTCTCTCTCTCTCTCTCTCTCTCTCTCTCTCTCTCTCTCTCTCTCTCTGTGTGTGTGTGTGTGTGTGTGTGTGTGTGTGTGTGTGTGTGTATGTGTAGATGACTATACATTTAAAACTACTTTTCAAA
Organism: Peromyscus californicus insignis; assembly: GCF_007827085.1. Classification (NCBI taxonomy): domain Eukaryota; kingdom Metazoa; phylum Chordata; class Mammalia; order Rodentia; family Cricetidae; genus Peromyscus; species Peromyscus californicus. Next base: position 117,456,326 of record NW_026294584.1, on the reverse strand, counting down.
TTTATATCAAAATATATTCCCACCACTGACACTTGAAACTCTACTTAGTATGATTGATGTTGTTTTCCATGAGATTTACTTTCATGGTTTTGTAACCGTTGTTTTCAAAGACCTTTTTGTTATTTTACCTCAAAACAGTTTTTGTGAAGTATTTTGAATTTCGATAAATCAGAATATAAAAGTTTCTTTACAAGAGCAGAAGTATGTGAGAGCCTACCATGTCTCACAAACTTCAGTGATGTAATCTCCTCAGCCTGTAAACATAATTCCCACTGTTTAGCTTTGGATGTAGGGAGGGGAGTCTCAGTACTATCCATTATCTCACTGTGCAGGGATTGTCTATAGACTATCATAGCAAAGTATTACAAGAATAAGAAATGTATTTAAACATGTTCTTTTCAGGAAAATGTAATTAACTTGCATTATGTGTGTATAATACTCCTGCATTTTTTACTTAATGATAATGTTTGAAGAAATATTCTTCTGAATCCTAGGGTGCTGGATAAATATTTTTGACTTAACATATAATGAAGGATTCAGATATTCATTTTGAATTGTTGATAGAAAGCCAATTGAGAGGCAAATGACTTTTGGCAAAGAACTGCAATGACGTCAGTGAACCTAGGCTTACATTCTAATGAGTACTAGCTTGTGTCATGGAGATTTAATGAGTGTCCTGTAAGCTACATCTTTCTGCAGATTCAAAACATGTAACCCTCAAATCACTGACCTGACATCTGTCTTATTCTTACCATGTATAAGATTAAAAGCAATTTATTTATTTATTTATTTATTTATTTGTTTGTTTATTTATTTGTTTATTTATTTATTTAGTGTGTGTGTGTGTGTGTGTGTGTGTGTGTGTGTGTGTGTGTGTGTTTGTACATGTGTGGGGTCAGAGAACACCTTGTGGGAAATAGTTTTCTCCCTCCACTATGTCAATCTGTAGTTTTGAACACATGTTGGAAGGTAGGGAGCAAGCTCCTTAACCTGCTTATTCATATTGGTGGCCCATAGGAGAATTATATTTAGTAGATCCAAAGTTTCCTCCCCATCTTCAGAATCAAGTTTTTTTAAGAGTAAAGCCATGGAGTCTGCACTTGAAACATGTTTCTCTGCTAATTTTAAAAATATTAGGGTAGAGTTAGTTCTTTTTATTAAAAACGATTGTAGGAGCTTAGGTGATGATTCTTAGCGGATACAGTACTTGCTACCCGAGTGATGATCAGAATTCAGATCTTCCCAAGAACCTACATGAAAGTCAGACAGGCACAGGCCAGCTGGGGTCCTCAAGGCCCTGGTGGTGGGAAGACATCCATGGGCCCACCCAGCACCTTGTAGAGCCAGGCAGGTGGGCCCCATCATGATCAGCAGATATGTGGTGGAGAAATGGTGAAGGAAGAGAAGCAGAATGGTTCGTGTACTGTGGAGAGAGGCAGAAAGGAAGAAATAAAGAAGGAAGATAATGAGGTTTTGGCTGCTGTTGGAGCCCTGCTTACCACCTGGGGCCATGATAAAGGTGGTGGAATAGGGTGATGGAGGAGGTCTGCTTGCTAACTGAGGCCATGATGATGTCCAGGCCAGGCTGCTGCAAAGGGCCGTGTCTAGGTCTCTGGTCCTATAGCAGCCGGGGTCTGTGTTGATGTCCCTGGCTCCTGCGGTCTTCAGGGACCATGCTGATTCCAGTGGTCTGGGCCACAACCTGGGACTCTATTGAGGTTCAGGGCTCATGCTTCCACTGGGGCTGTGCCAATCTGGGTAGCCTTCAATGCTACCTGGAGCCATGCTGACAACCAGACCTGGGCTGCTGCTGAGGACCATGTCTGGGTAGATGGTCCTACCACAACTGAGATCTGGTGTCCATGGCTCATGTTGCCACCAAAGGCCACATGAAGGCTAGGGTCTTGGCTGCAACCTGTGACCTTGTTGGTGTCCAGGTGGCTGGGGCTAACACCTGGAGCCAGGATATAGACCAGCTGAGAGCTGCTGCCTGGGTCCATGTCTGGGTACATGGTCCAGCTGCAGCTGCGGTCTGTGTTGATGTCTGTGGTCCAGGTCACCTAGAGTGGGCCTTAGGAACCATTCAAGATGAAATCAGAGAGCCATGTTGAGCCAGCCCCACCCTTTGCTGGCCCAGGGAAAGCTACCCTTGCCTCTGGATAGACACTGCAGCCAGAGAGTTGGCCCCTGCACTCTGGAGAGATGGCCCCATCCCTCACCACAGGCTAGGGTGAACTGAACCGGAGGGTATGGACTTAGGGGAGCTGACTCTGCCCCCTTGCTTGAGGTGGGTAGCCACAGTGGCCAGGACTGACCTGCTCAGCTACCACCCTGGCCCACACCTGGACCTTGGATTGGCCCACCCTAACATCTACCCCATCTAGGACCTGCTGGTGCTCTTGAAGGCACTGTGGCACAATACCCAAAGGATCTCCAAGATTCGGCAACAGGATGTCCCAGAGGAATTCCAGTGAGGATCCAGTGATGATAGTGTACCAAAAATCAGAGGCCTTGAACTAGACCAGTGACTCATTGCAATGAACATTTGCTAGTAAAGCTGATAGGACAAAAGGGTACACTGTGTGACACTCCCAGGCCCCCAGTGCCACCAGGATGAATGAAGAGGTGTTGGAGCTAAGAGGTTCTTTGTTTTTGTTTGCTTATTGGTTAGTTGGTTGGTTTTGTTCTTATTTTTGTTTGTTTGCTTACTTGCTTTGTCTTGTTTTCTTTTGTGGACTGGGCACTGCAGGAACGAGGGGAGGATTTGGGGGGACCAGAAGGTGAGCTGAATTGGGGTGTGTGGTATGACATTCCCAAAGAATCAATAAAGAAAAATTACAAAGAGAGAAGGAGGGAGAGAGAGAGAGACAGAGACAGAGAAACAGAGAGAGACAGAGAGAGACAGAGAGAGACAGAGAGACAGAGAGAGAGGAAAGAAGAAAGGCAGTCAAGCAGCCACCTATAACCTAGCACTCAGGAAAAAGACACCCAGAGGATTCCTTGGGCAAGCTGGCTAGGTAACCTACCCAGAATCAGCTAGCTCCTGGTTCAGCAGAAGACCTTGCCTCTGCAAGTAGATTGGAGAGCAGTCAAAGAAGACACTGACATGTACTTTAGGTCTCCACTCACAGGCATCCACTTCTGCATTTGCACCTCCCCATCCCAACACAGGCAATGTTCCCACACACATGCAAACACACATACACTACACTACATACACACACACACACACACACACACACACACACACACACACACACACACACACACAAACGCTGACTGCAGTTTTTAGCTAATCAGATATGAAGCACTTAGTGTTTGTGATGGTTAGTACAGGCAACCTAACAAAATTAGAGTCACCTAGGAAGCAAGCTCCTAAGAAGACTGTGGGATGGATTGCCTAGATTAGGTTAGTCTATGTGGGAATGGTCTAGATGAGCTTAACTCAGAATGTGGCAGTACCATTCATTGTATTGGTGTCCTGGTCTGCATAAAAGGAGACAGGGAGATGAGTGTCAGCATCCATCACTCTCTGGCCCTCTCGCTCCGGCCTGTGGACACTCAGTACTAGCTAGCTTTAGCCCTTGCTGTTGGGACTTATCCCCACAGTGGACTCTATCCTTGGACTGAAAGGTGAACTAAACCCTTATTCAAAATACTTTGGTCAGATACTTTGTTACAACATCAAGATAAGAAATGCTTAACGTAACAAATAGAGTAAACTAGTCTAGAAATGATTCACATTTATATTATTTGTTGCAGAGGTGTGATTACTTAAGTCTCGGACTTTACTCAAGGGAAATAATTCAATTTTCAATCTCCACTGTTACTTCCTATTTCTTATGTCAAGATGCAAACTGGCAATGAGATGGCCCCAGATCAGGCACAATGCAAGGCTACAAAGAATATGCAATAATTTGTATTATATCACGAACAGATATTTCTTTCTAGTTTATACGGCGTTGTTTCTGAAAAGCCTCCAGTTGACTTACAAAAGGAGATTAATATAAAACGGGTCAAGCACAGATAAAAATAGAAGGAGACTGTTTAAAAGGATTAGAGGCACCTGGGAGATGTTAATTCTAACAGCTGGGAAGTGTCGTGATAGCTAAAACTAAAATGGTTTATAAATTTTTCATCTTCAATGTAAAAAGCTTATGCAGTTATCAGCAGAGGAAAACTGTTTCTGAGAATCAGTCAAGAGATGTATGTGTTTTGAAGTTGCAGGCAGTGTGTAACTAGAAAACTAGGTCTGTTTGCCAAGAGATACAGAAGAATTGCTGTGAAATTGACCATTCTGAGAGACTCTGGTGGCATTTTGTAAACTCTATACATGAGAAACATTTCTATTTGGATCTATACCTTAGATTATAGCAACTATTTGGTGGATTATTTTGCTCTGTATATGGTATTTCATCTTCGAAATAGCTCAATAAACATATACAGGATCATTTTTCTGATATGTATTTGAAAAATCTTAGGTGTGTGCATAGAGGCTATGTAATTTATAACTTCCACAGATTAGACAGTAGAATTTTGACTTTAGATGCTATTTTGGCCTCCACACTACAGAATTGTCAGTTTTCCTGAGTCGTTTGCTTTCTCATGATATGAACTAAACAATAAATAAGACAACGTGGAGCAGAGGGTGTTCATATTTCTGTTATTGCAGTTTCTTTCATCTTTGAGGCCACATCTGATGACTTAATCACTTTTGTACTGTACACAGAGATCCCTGATACCTGCTCATTCTGTTTAGAGGGCATATTGCGAAAAGAAATACAGACACTTTCATGTCATGTTTGTACACCACAAAGTATGTGCTCAGCATGGAGGTAAACAACAGGAGGAAAGATGAGGTTATTTTCCTGTATTTCCCTAGACACATGGCTATTTCCTTCCCTTCCAAGTGCATACAATTCATAGAATTACATGGACAGAGAATGAGTAGGTTCTCCATCCACAGATGATCCATAAACCTCATTGAATAAATGCATGAATAATTGGTTAAAAATATGAGAGTTCTGCCCCATGTTATATAGAAGACAAAGCTGTAACCTAGAAAATCATAAAGCAGGTGTTCCTAGCCAAGTATCTCATCTATAAAATGACATTAGGCAGTGATCTACATCTGCTTTTAAGCTACATCCTGATGGGTCTGCCAGGAGGAGTGATTTCCCAAATTAGCTTAAAATACTGACCTGTTCTGATTGTTTTTCATGTCTATTAAAAGATGGCTCCTGTTTTTTAAGAGAGCTGTTTAATGTTGGGTCCAAAAATATTACGACTTCTATTTTGGTAACAACTTTCTTATAAACTCTTCAGGGGAAGATAGATTCTGCATTTTAGATTTTTCTTCAGATCAGAGGATCAACAGTACCTTAAACTTGAAAATGGCACAGTTGGTAAGATAATTACTGTGGCATTGCTGCAAACAGAAAGTGAGGTCAAAATCTTCAATTTAAATTTCACATGTTTTAGTGAACATTTATACTGTCTTATTATTTTTACATGAAACTGTTGGTTATTTCTATTCTCATAGTTGACAATAGTCATCTTTCAGAAAGATCAAATATACACATGCTAAATGTCTTCCATCTGTCCTTCCCAGATTCACCTTCCATCCTGCCTTATGCCCCAGCAGTCCCATATGGATACATCAGTGTGTCCCCTTGCATTTTCTGACTTTGGGTTGCTAGGGGTAATGGGGATATTAGCAGGGAACCTGAAAGTGGGAAGAGGAAAGGTCAGGGTGTTTATTGGCTTGACTTCTTTCTTAGTGGGTTGCCATATGTTGTCTGTGGGTCTTCTGTACACAGCTGCCCTCTGAATTCTATGACTTTCTTCTCTCCTTATCTTTAAAGCCTAGTCATGGAGAGACCAAACATATAATAGCACATCATGTCTGCTGGCTACATTAGTCCTTACTTTTTGTCAGACTCTTATCTAGTTGCTACACTGAATATGCTATGTGAAGAGCCTGATGAGCACAATTTGACAAAACCATCTTAATCAGAATGAACAAAGAAAAATAGTTTTAGAACTTTTAACCAAATTTGTGCTCCATTTACATATTGTAAGACATGGTAGGGAAAATTCTCAGACGGGTTACATGATAGAAGTTTATGGGCAAACCCTGGACTATAAGTCATTCAGTATAAATACAAGCCATATTCCATATGACCTTTATCTCTGAGAACATAGATATGAGTATTTTGGCTGCGGAAAGCAAAATATTCTGCAGATAGTGCTGTCCACTAGAAATATGATATAGGTAAGGTATGCAATTTAAAACTTCCAGTGTTTAGAGTCTGTAAGGCAAAGCTACTTTAAATGTCTTATTCAACCCGGTATTATTTAACGTGTAATCTATGTTGCATTATTAATAAGATATGTTGTATTTTTTTTCCTTTAGTACTTCCTGAAATCTATTATGTGTTTCTTTGGCATATAGCACACTGGAGTCTATACTACTAATATGTCAAATTCTCAGTAGTTCTATGTAGCTAGTAGATACTACAACTGATGTGTCTGGCTCAAAGTTTATAGCAAACACACACACACAACACACACACACACACACACACACACACACACACACACACACACACACACACACACACAAAAGCATATTTTGTAGAACTGCATTATCAAATAGCTCCCCACCAACCTAACTAAACCTAAGTGGTGGGTGTAGGTCAGACTTGTCCTCATCATAACAAAATACTTAAACAACCAGCCAACTTAAAAGGAATTAAGAGAAGAGATGGCTCAGAAAGTAGGGGCACTTGCTGCCACATCTGACAACCTGAGTTTAATTCATAGAACCAAGATGGTGGAAGGAGAGAGCCAACTCTTTCTTGTAAGTTGTCTTCTGAGCTCTATATATGTATATGTGCACACAACACTAAATAAATGTAAAACGTAAAAGAGAGGCAGATATGTTTGGGCTCACCATTTCGTAGATTTTGGTGTGTAGTCCTATGTTGAACAGAACGTTCTGGAAAAAAATGAGCTCCCAGAAATAGAAGAACATTGATCACTTATAGGGGATCAAAAGCTCAGTAATGAGGAAGATATTTGAAGCAAAGTCTGTCTTCTCAGGACACGGTCCCAGGGGAATACATGTTCAGCTAGACCCAGCTTCCTGATTCATACTACTTTTTACTACTGCCAGCTTGTTAGCAAGTTATGCATGCCAAAGCCCTTGTGAGCTAGTCACTTTGCAAATGACCCTTTAACAGAAGCCTCGATAGCGCTTCATATCCAAACCACAGGTCTCTTATAAATCTGTTTCTTTTCTGCCAGAATTAATGCAGAGCACTCTCAGCACTGCTTGCTGTACAGTAGCATGTTATTCATGTTGTATTTTTTGTCAGCTGTTCTTTAAAGCCCCATTGAGTAGTCCAGGGTAACCATTAACTCTCCATCTTATAGGCAAGGAAAGTGGGCAATAGCAAAACAAGTACCAGCCCAAAGTTTCAGGGTTAGTCAGCAACAGATCATGATGCAATCCCAGTTCTGATTCTAAAACCAAATGAATGAATGTGCTAGAAGTTCGGCATGGGTGTCTTACCGGTTTGAATCTCGATTGGCAGGTTTGTTCTGTAAGAGAATGGCAGTGACCTTCAGGTCTGATATTTGCTTGTTCTTGTCATGGTCAATAGTATGGTGAGTTAGTGGTATGTGATGTAAAGATCAAACCTGTAAAGGGAGCTTTCATGTCTTATATTTATAACTGGACATGGTACTTGTCTTCAGAATGCCATTTAAATCATGTCCATAGGAAAAGTTTTGCAATATGCAGTACATGAGCTATATAACCACATTTGGCAGCTGTGACTTCAGGTTAATTTGTACTTATCCTCAATTTTAAAATTACTTTGTTTTCCCCATATCTCCTCAAATACAATTGAGGAATAATTGTTGGTACCATCAGCCTTGTATTGTCCTGTGAATTTTTTATATTAATTTTTATCCATTACTGAAATATTGTGTTTTTATCTTTTTATTGATTAAATTTGTTCTTTCACAATTTAAACATGTATATATTATGTTCTGTACGTTCACCCCTTGTCCTGTCTTATTCCCATCAATTCATCAATCCCCATCCTCTCCATAAATCTCTTTCCCATTTCATGCATTATTATTACTACTACAAATTTATTATTATTATTGTTATTGTTATTATTTGTGAGACTTTATAAAGTGTGTGTGAGTGCAGAGGCTCACATATCACATCTCATTCATGGAGGCCACAGGACAGCTTTGTGTAGTTGGTTTTCTACATCCACTTGTGTCAGTAGGTTTGAGCAGCAATTACTTGTATGTGGTAAACCATCTCACCAGCTATTGTCCTATGAGTCTTTGGTTGTTGTTGTTTTTTTTTTGTTTGTTTGTTTGTTTGTTTTTGTTTTTCGAGACAGGGTTTCTCTGTGTAGCTTTGCGCCTGTCCTGGAACTCACTTGGTAGCCCAGGCTGGCCTCGAACTCACAGAGATCCGCCTGGCTCTGCCTCCCGAGTGCTGGGATTAAAGGCTTGCGCCACCACCGCCCGGCTGTTGTTGTTTTTAATTTCTTTATTCTTGAGAATTTCATGCAACTATACAATGAGATATCACATATATCCCCATCCTCTGGTAACTTCTCTCATATTCTCCCCAAAAAGGTCTAGACCAGATGTATTTTTTAATACCTTATCTTAGGCAAAAGACTTCAAAGTCATAAACACACACACACACACACACACACACTTGCAGGCACACACAACCATGTCTAGTTAACAGTTAGTGGTGCTCAGCTGTTCATAGACATGTAAATGTGGGACCATTCACTGGAATATAGGCATACAATTAGTGGCTCCGTCCTCAAAAACTATCTCTCCCCCAGAAACTGTCAACTGCCATGGCTCCTCTATTAGTATGGAGCCTAAACCATCTGCCCTATCTGTGCTGGAATTTTGGCTGACTAGGTCTTATGCATGTCTTGTGCTGAACCACAGCTCCTGTGAGATTATGACTGGAAGAGCCATTCTCTGTCCAGAAGACAACATTATATAGCATTCTTTTCCTTTTTTGGGCTCTTAGATTTTTTCCAACCCCTCTTCTATGGAGGTCCCTGAACATTAATTAGGAGGTGGGCATTGGGGTGTTGAGCTTGTATCAGGCATGTTAAGGGATGATTGATAGTAGATTATATGTGAACTGAAAGTAGTAATGTGGACTTCTAGGGACAAATAGGATTAAGCATTTAGAAGTATGAGGTATGAGGGAAGCCAGAGGGTGGATAAGAAGTCTACCAAAGAAGAGATGTATGAAAACACACACATACACACACACACACACACACACACACACACACACACACACACACCAAGAAAAGAAAAAAAAAAAACACATGGAAGTCTACTATGTCCCAAACTAGTTAAAATTAATAATTGTAAAAATAGTAGATTACAAATGAAATGAAAGATGAGGGCGATTAATGGTGATAAAATTATTACAAAATGATGGGGATAGGACACAGATGGGAGGAGCATGGTTGTAGTTAGATAAAACAAATCTAAAGATTATGAAAAGCTTTATGGAAGCCCACTAGTTAGTAAGGCAATTTCAGTATATTTTTTTAAAAACATAAACGATTTTGAACAAAATTATCCTTATGTGTAGACAGTGTTTCAAGGGTTATGGAATGAAATCACACTGCAATGCATACGATCCCTTGAGTTTTTTGTCAGTGAGACCCTAGAGGTCTCTAAAACAACATAGGCTGCTGTCATGACTGTTGTGGGGTAGCTAACTACTCTCTGATTGTATTTCAGTTCTGCACCAAAGGAGAGAGTTTCAAGTTTGATACTGAAATCTTGGTCAAAAGTCCATGATTTGGGAGGTCATATGCCCTAGGGTAGAACTTGCTATTTTTATTTTGTTAAAATGGTCATGTAATCTCATGATGGGGAAAGCCACAGAGACAGTTGACCCGAGCAAGTGGGAGCTCAAGGACTCTGTACTGACAGCTAGGGAGCCCACATTGGACTGAACTAGGCCCTCTGAATGTGAGTGACAGTTGTATGGCTTGGTCTGTTTGTGTGACCCCTGGCAGTGTGACCTGGATTTATCTCTGGCAAAGGAACTGGCTTTTTTGGAGCCCATTCCTTTTGGTGGAATACCTTGCTCAGCGTTAATGCAGGAGGGAAGGGCTTGGTCCTGACTCAACTTGATATGCCAGGCTTTATTCACTCCATGGGAGGCCTTACCCTCTCTGAGGAGTAGATGGGGGGATGGTGGTGGGGAGGCAGGTGGGAGCAGGAGGAGAGGAGGGAGGGGGAACTGTGGTTGGTATTTAAAATGAAAACAATCAAATAAAAATTGGTCAAGTAGTCAAATTGTCTTTTAAATATTTACACTTATACACTTAGAACTGGACTACTTTCAGTCTTAGTCAGAGAAGCTGCTTTGTGCAGTGGGCAGCAGTGAATGGAAATGAATAACTCATCAAAGTCCCCCCCTTTCATGTGTATGTGTGTGCACTCGTGCATGCACATATCACAGTGATCTGGTGTAGGTCAGAGGAAACCTTAACAGGACTTGGTTCTCTTTCTTCATTTTCTGGGTCTCAGAGATTGAACTCAGATCATCAAAGTTGGCCACAAGTGCCTTTCCCCACTGAGCCACCTTGCTAGCCCTATGCTGTGATTCTTAATGACAGGACACTTTTCCTAGCACAATTCCAGCATTCTTCATTTTTGTTGCCCTTGCTTTAGCAATACACATTAAGAGGCATGATACAATGAATTGTCTTCAAGCTCCAGACCTTGGTAGCACTCCTTCGACTTGCTGTGTGACAGCTAAGTACCAGCATTACTAAAGCACTCATATATAATTCCACTAATTTTGGTAGAGAACATTTATAAACCAAGAGTCACTCTCATGTCTCCGTGTGTTATTGTTAGAACACTCGGACACATGACAAACTGTTACATGGCTATATAACCTCTTAACTAAAATATATCATGATTGTATTAAATATTATGAATGCCTTTAGTAGCATTAAGCTTCATGAATGGCAATATTCATCATGGTGCCGTAACATGATAGTTTTCTAGATACTATATACTTTATTGCACCCATTCTGTTTGCCAATGTCACAAAAAATAGCTCTATTTATTTTCTAACTCAACCATTTTTATCATCTTTCCACATTAGGAGGCATGCCACCATGGATACTACACTTTGGTGCCAAGTAAAAATGTTCATCTTCATTTATATTTAATACTTGCTAATGTTATTCATTTGTGGATTTTAATAAAGAATTTTAAGATGTTGATGTTGTCCTTTAATTGAGATATAAAAGAACAGGACATATTCAGCAAATACCCGACAGGTTTATAATTGAGAAAATTGAAGTTCTTGCTGAAAGTGCCTCAATTAAAGTAGTTTTCCTAAGAGTATATCCAAAATTAAATTGATAGCTGGAAATGAAGCTATGCCAAATATAGTTAAGCATTCTAGTTACTGTAAGGGCAGGATGCACCAAGGAAAAGAGTATTTGCTAAAATCTGGAATGTTGGCATTTTTAGATATAGTAAAAGTCCAAAGAAGCCCTGCTCTTCAAGCTTGTGATAACTCTCTTGGTCTGTTCTCAGACAGGTGAAAGTTATGGGAGGATAAAAAAGTGTGTGTTTGTAATGAGTCCTTTTCTGTCCCTCCAGACAGCTCACAAATAATGACATGGAGACTTCTTATTAATAATGAAAGCTCAGCCTATAGTTTAGGCTTGTTCCTAACTAGCTCTTATAACGTAAATTAACCCATTTATATTAATCTACATTCTATCATGTAGCGTTTTCTCTCTTCCATCTTGCACCTCCTGTTTCCTCTCCGTGTCTCGTGGCATCTCCTGCACACCTAGCTTCTCTTCCTCTTCCTTTCTCTTCCCAGAAATCCTCCTACCTAGCTATTGGCAATTCAGCTCATTATTAAAACAATCAGAAGGCTCTTTTGCAAAGACCTATCTTCACAGTGTACAGATATTCTGCAACATATATTCACTTATGTACATGTACATTTGTGTATGTGTATTTCTGTGCACATGTATGCACATGTACACATACTTGTTCATGCATTTCCAAGGTCAGTCCATCACATGAGGTGGTAGATCTTTGGATACCAAGGGGCAGTTTCAGATTTCAACAGGATATCTACTGCTTAGGCAGTAACCTGCTTAGCTGACACCTGTTTAGTTCCTGTGGGGAATGCTGAACTATTTGTTATCTAATCCCCCTTCTTCCCAAGACATAACATTTTCACTTACTTAATTTATTTAAAATTATCATTGGCTCACAGTAGGTTGGATTTATTCTCACAGACACACCAAAAAAGTTTAGTTGAAGTACAGATGTGTTATGCCAGAATGTGGCTGTATTTAGAAATAGTGTTATAACTGTGATAAATTCATGGTGTTCGTGGCAGCATAGATGGGACCTTAAACAAACATCAAAATAACCAGTGTCCTTGTAAGAAGGTAAACAAATGAAGATAAACTACATATCAGTGAAGGCAGACAATGGAAGCTACAAGTCAAGGAGTGTCCAAACTGGTCATGGGGCTAGCAATAGAAAAAGTCAAAGAAAGAAATGTCCCAATTTCATCCTAATTTGTATATATTTTTGCACTTCAAAACTTTAAACTAGAAACCCCTCTCGAGTCCCTTAAGTGCCTACATGGAGAGTTCTATAAGACTAATGGGTCCCTACCTCTGTTAGTATCATGTGTAATGCACTTTGTAAGTATAAAAGTGAATGCTTGTGTTTATAAATCCTGGATCTTAGGAAAACTCATAAAGAAAACAAGTAATATAAGCTGTGCTTATTTGATACACCAGAGAAATGTAAGCAGCTGCATATTCACAGTTACAGTGATTAGACTGTTTCCATGGTAACAACCAAGCTATCAAAATATTTATATCTATCTATTATGTTTCATTTGTTTTAGAGAATTGTGTTAAAATGATAAAACTATATGACTTTGTTTTCTTAAATGAATTTATATTAGTTTGGGTTTTTTGTTCCTTAGTTAAATATTTTTAAAGGCTTAGTTCATGCAATGTAACAAGATGTCATATAAAATGTCATTTTAATTCCTCCCTATAAATTATGACTTGCATAGCTTTCCTTATTTGCCAAACTTTTTAAATTGAGACACATGACATAGTAACTTGGACTCAACATTAGAAATAAATGCATTTCTACATGTCACAAGTATATTTTATTATTCTCCTCAGAAGATGACCATTCTTAGAAATCAACTGTTCACAGTAGCAATCTAAGATAGTGTTGATCTCTCACCAGTACAAATCATTTGTTTTGTTTGTTAGCAGAGGTGCTAAAAGAGAGAAAAAAATTCTTACTGAGATGGTTCAGTTGGTAAATTGTTTGCTAGGCAAGTATGAAGACCAAGGTTTGATCCCCAGAACAAATAAAACTTTCTGATTATGGTGGTGTGTATTTTTAGTGTCAGTACTGAGGATACACAGAAAGGCATGAGGTTTCCTGGAAAGCCAACCTAGGCTACTTGGCATGACTCAGGTCATAGTCAGAGAAATCAAAGTAAGAGCTTGAGAGATAGATCAGTGACTACAGTCCTTACTGTGCATCCAGGAGATTTGAATTTGAATCCTCATAACCTTTGTAGAAACCAAGAGCAATAGTGTGAATCCATATAGTCTCAGCATTCTACAGCAAGAAGGGAGGCAGGGCCAGGAGATTCCCAGAAGTTCATCAGCCAGTTAGTATGATCTATATGGCTACAGTGAATAATAATAATAATAATAATAATAATAATAATAAATAGAGACCTTCTCTAAATGTGGAGGGTGAGATCAACATATGAATAATGTACAATAACAGACACAACCCTGTGTTCCCGAACAGGGACATATGTGCACACACATCTTATGAAAATACATCACACACACATACACACACACATACATAAACTAGATTTTGAGGTGAATTATGTCTGTCACATAAATATAATTTCATGTGAACATGCCACACACAGAGAAATCACTAATCTTTCTCTCATGTAAATGATACATGCCAGGCACTAATCTTTGTGCTCAAAATACAATCTGTTTCAGAAAAACTGTTATAGTCTTCTGTAGATTACATATTGGTGAGTATGTATAATAGTAAAGTAATAAATTATATATAGATTCTACTATATTATATAACTTTATAGAATTACAAAGCTACAGAGAATTACAGAAATGATGACTTCTAGAAATCTGTTTTGGCTGATTAGTTTTTGTTTTCTTTATGCAAACTAGAGTCACATGGGAAGAGAACTCCAATTGAGGAATTGCTTCCATTGTATTGACCCCGAGCATGACCATGGGTCGTTTTCTTTATTGTTAATTGACATAGGATGGCCCATCCTACTGTGGGTAATACCATCCTTAAGTAATGATGTGTGCCTGGGCCATATAAGAAAAATAGCTGAGCAAGACACTAAACAGTGTTCCTCCATGGTCCTGCCTCCAGGTTTCTGCCTTGAATTTCTTCCGTGATGAGGGACTGGCAGCCAAATAACCCCTTTCCTCCAAGTTGTTTTGGATCAGTGTTTTATCACAGCAACAGAAAACAAACTAAAACAATATTTTACCCAAATAGAGTATTGTCACATTTTGAAAATTCTCTCATTGATCATTGCTTTCTTTTCTGTGATCAAACTCCACAGGCTCCCGGGTGGGTGATTTAGTTGAAAAATAAAATAAAACTTTGCCTGATAAGGAGTCAGTGATCAGATGCACAAAGCCAGAACATAAGCTTCTTACATAATCATGGAAGCACCTCAGAAGATCTGTTGAAAACTCATTGACTGAAAGAATTCACATACTCAAATAAGACTTTGTGATAGGATACATATTATGATCTTGAGCTTCTTAGGTGTGAGTTTCCAAGACTAAAGGGGACTCATTAATTTGGATGGGGAAACCCAGCATTAACTTTTCCTTCTTTCCTGGCTTAGACATCGAATGCTTCCTGACACTGTGACTAGGCTACATTACGTTCTCTTCTTGTCATTCATTGGTTTGCTCATGCAAATTTAAGAATAGCTCCGTCAGTATGACCCTTCTCACAAATTATGAGAAACATGAGATGAAATCCTTGTAACTCTCCTTGGTCATACACATTTAAATCATTAGGAATGAAAACAAACAAGCGAACAAATAACCCTTCAATGGTGCAATATTGATACTTTCATCTTGGGGACAACTAACAGTTGCCTATTTGGACTTAAGGTTGGCTCAATGGAGGAATTTTATGCCTAGTACTGTAAGCTTCAATAACTACCTATGACAGATCCTGGAGGAGAGCATTCTACTGCCATTTCCCTAAACAAATATCATTTTTAACTATATTCTAAATACTTATACTTAAAGATAAGTGTAGCTCTTATGCCTCATCAAAGCTTATTTTTATAGTATGTAGAGACGATTTCAGAGATGCACAGCTGCTCAAAATGAAGAGAATAAATGTTCTTGGGATACCTAGCCCCAAGTGATACATCTACAACTCAGCTCCTATAGTCAAGGCTCAGGAAGAAGAGAAGGCAGAAAGACTGTAAGCCGGAGGACCAGGATATCTGCTGCTAGTGTCCATTAGAAATGGCAAATAAAAGGTACCCACAAACTAAACAATATGTTTATCTGAATAAGACCTGTACAATGACAGCACTGGTTAACAGGCCAATGTGGGTGGGGAGATCCGAGGGATGCCCTCCCATATATGCTGTCCATTGAATTCTTACTAAAATCATCCAATCCCAAATGCTCATTCTTGGACCCGGGTACATATGAGCAATGCTAAATTTACTCAATTGGTTGTAAATTCATATGTGTATGTATGTATGTATGTATGTATGTATGTATGTATATATATATATATATATATATGGATATATACACACAAACAAACATATATAAAATGAGGAAAAAGGCAAGGTCATGAATTTGAGAAGGAGGGAATAGTAGGAGTTGGACTTTAGCAGATGAGCTGGGAGTGATGTTGGTGAGGTTGACACAGAATTCCTGTATTAAATTATAAAAAAATAAATCAATAAACATTTAAAATATTGACTCTCCATTTCTCTGGATTTATAGGGGTATTTCTTTTCAGATAGTTCATAATATAATCTTTAATGGCCCTCTCTATTTCAATGAAGACTTTTGGTATAAATAGATCATTTAATTAAAGAAAAAGTAAATTCCCATTAATTTTGTATGCTAACTAATGAATAGGTAGGACAGAAAAAAGTAAACTCAATTAGATCCTCACCAGGGTGCTCGCTCAGTGCCAGCCCATAGGAGTTCTTGCCACATGTCAACTATGCTCTTACTCCAGGGTGCTTCGGAGTGAATCATTAAAGAGAAACAACCTCTTAGTAAGGCCAGGGTAAGGTTTCTTTGTCTGACAGTGGTGCATGGATATGGGGTGAAGAGTTGGGAGCATTACTGCAATATGCTAATTAATTTCATTTTCCATTATCTCTGGATGGTCAAAAGTGAGGTTTTACCATAACCATCTTATATCTTTCCTTAAAATGGCATGAACAGACAGCAGCTATCAGGAGCTTTAAGACTCATTTCCTAAGGTGTTGAATTCAATAGATAATATGTAGCAACTACTTGACTAAGTACAAGGGAAGAAGTAGTATTTTTGCCTTGAGGGAGCATATAATAAAAAATAGAGTCAAGCAGTTGAATCCTTCAAAAGACATAAAAATTAGCATGCAGTGAATCACAAATAAGTCTGGCTAGACTGTGGTTAGGGTGAGACACAGACTTCTCCTTGCCTGGAGAGGGGAAGCTGTTTGCTAACATTTATTGATCCCCTAAAGTGTTCCAAGAATTTTGTGTTGATTTTCTCATACAATGATCTCAGCAGGCCTCTAACACAGATAAAAATATCTGCATATTTTGGACAACAAACATGATATCGGAGTCTGAGAAGTCTGTATGAGGGGCTAGGGCTAATTTTCATGGTGCATATTTATAGTGAAGCAGGACTTCAGACACTTTGCAAAGGAGCCATTGAGACTTTTTAACCTAGCCTATTAAAAAGCTTTTTAAAATGTTTGAGAACATAATTAAGACAAATGTGTTGTAGTAGTATGATCTGCTTCAATTTTCAGAATAATGTCATTTTATACGATCTCTTTATTTCCAGATTAGTGAGTAGCTGTTACTAAGTGAAAGGGCCAAGTACTCCCTTCTGTAAATGACTGAAAATTTGTTCAGGCAACATAAAGTGCAACAGTTAGATTTCAAATGTGGTATTCTAGAATAGTTTTTAAAATACAACTTCCAGTGATAATGTGGTCTGTAGCTACACCACATTTTTCTATTGCCCCATAAAAACTCAAATTGATGTTTCTTCTCCTTCTATTTCATATTTGAGACAGAATCTTGCTGTGTAGTTGAAGCTGGCTGCAAAGTCTTGGTTCTTTCTGCTCCAGTCTACCAAGTGCTGATATTGTAGGCATGTACCATAATGCTCAGTGCTCAGCTAGACTTTCAAAATTTAGTCATCACTGTTGTTTTAGAACTATTTTTAACCTTATCTATGCTGAGATATTTGTTTCAAAGAAAACAAAAATAAAATAATTCCTTGTATTTCTATAAAAAGAAAGGATAAATAGATTTGTTAAGCTAGAATTTTGTTTGTATAGATTTGTATACATACATGTTTACCTATAGGTGAAATAAAAGAAGCCATTAAAAGGTAAAGATTTACTTCACTTTCTTTTTACATTAACTATGTTTAAAAATTTAGTGTTATGCCAGGTGGTGGTGGTGCATGCCTTTAATCTTAGCACTCTGGGAGGCAGAGGCTGGTGGATCAATCTCTGTAAGTTTGAGGCCAGCCTAGTCTACAGAGTAAGTTCCAGGACAGCCAGAAATTAACAGAGAAACCCTTTCTTGAAAAACCAAAAAGAAAAATTAGTGTTATTAATGTAATTAATATATAGTCCAATGGTTTATGTGTGTGCACACACATGTGTGGTTCTTTGACTATATGCATGATAAGATGAGAACTACCAAAACAAAGTTATAACGTATTTATGTTTTACTGACTGCTGCCTAAAAGGGGAATTATTATTTTAAAGTGTCAGAATTAACTGTCAGATTGTTAGTGGAATATATTCTTTTAAAACAATTATCCTTGTTTGTTTTCCTAGGCTGGTTGATATTTTCTAATAACTGGGTGTTAACAGTGCAATGAATATTCTTAAGGGATAGAACAACTTGAACTAAAAGCAGCAGAGAAGCAAAATAGAGAGGGGCTAACCAATCGATTGGAGCATTGGATTTGCTCAGGATTACAGTGTTTATTCAAAATGATCAAGGATTTGGCTTAAGGCATGCCATCTTTTCCATGCGGGTACAGTAAGAGGTGAATGAGTACAACAGAAAAAACGGGAGGGGACTCCTTCACAGACCTTGTTGAGCAGACCAACCTACCATAATAGCATTCAATTACAGCAAACACCTATAGTGCTCTGCAAATACCTCCTTCACATAGAGGGGATATTTTTAACTGGTCCTTGAAAACAAATGTACTGAATGTAATTTGAGAGAAGGAGGTTAGGACACAAGAAAAATTTTACACTTTGAATTACTCAGAGTTGGACATCACACTCTCTTGTGTTGTTACAGAACACAGGCATATGCATATGCATGAGTATGCATATACATCTGTTGAAGCACTGAATAAGGACAGAGAATGTGAATGTTAACATTAAGGCATTGGGGATTCAATTTTAATATTTTAGCCATTCTTTAAATTTGAGTATCTGTTTTAAGAAGAAAAAGAAACTCAATATTATGTGTGGAGAATGGATTGATTAAGAAGTGAGAGACGCCGGGCGGTGGTGGCGCACGCCTTTAATCCCAGCACTCGGGAGGCAGAGCCAGGCGGATCTCTGTGAGTTCGAGGCCAGCCTGGACTACCAAGTGAGTTCCAGGAAAGGCGCAAAGCTACACAGAGAAACCCTGTCTCGAAAAACCAAAAAAAAAAAAAAAAAAAAAAAAAAAAAAAGAAGTGAGAGACCACAGGGAATGAGACAAGATGAAGCTTACATGTAATCATTGTGTAGTATAAAAAGACAAAAAGAACAGAACTTGTTATCAGTGGAAGTGCATGTAAGTCTTGGTTCTATTACTTACTGTGATACAGTTTGTTCAGAATATCTTTGAGCTACAGTGCTACAGAAAATGTAAAATAATGCATTTGTATTAGAGCTTTAATATAACTCAAAGAAGATGAATTTCAGAAAATGTCTATCCTAATGCCTCACACATCCATCTACCGATTAATTCTATATCACATGCTCACTTTATCAGGGCTGAAGAAGTAAACATTTTGGACACTAGTGATGCTAAAAGTGTCACACACACGTATAATATGTACAACATGAATTTGTAAAAAAAAAAGGATTTTTACAAAACATTAATATGGTTAGTAAGAAATAATTTGGAATGAAAGAGAGAGGGTGTGTTTTATAGAACGGTGAACATGAACTGTGGTGATATTGTGAGAGAACAGGGTAAAGGGAAAAGTGGGCATAGGAGTTTATGCAGGAACGGTAATAAAAAATAAGTTAGAAGGGAACCTCAGCTACAGAAAGTACTAGGTACTTTTACTAGTGTAAAAGGAAGATGCAGTGTCACATAAAAGACAGCAGCTAGTTTTCCCCTAAGTATCTGGAGGACATGCAGAAAATGAAAGGAGAGTTAAAAACTTAGTGGACACATCACCTGTGCATACATAGAAGTAGGAACTTGATGCTTGGAGAAGGTTCAGGAAGAACGCAAAGAAGAGAAGAACAGTGCTCACGTACTTGACATTCATGTATCAGGAGATGTTTTCAATAATTTGCAGAATGTAATTGTTGCTATTATATTCAATTTATAGATGAGAATCTTTGTACCCACAAGTTCCTGGTCAGAAAATTGTGTGAACATTA
Organism: Peromyscus californicus insignis; assembly: GCF_007827085.1. Classification (NCBI taxonomy): domain Eukaryota; kingdom Metazoa; phylum Chordata; class Mammalia; order Rodentia; family Cricetidae; genus Peromyscus; species Peromyscus californicus. The sequence continues at coordinate 117,436,297 of NW_026294584.1, read as the reverse complement.
GAAAGGAGTTGTATCTAGGTTTGTCTCGCATCAAAGTACAAAAACTTGAGTTCAAACTCAGTTAAATTGTGAAAGAACACAAAGAGATGGTCATTTATCTGAGGCTAGAGAGTGTTAGGCTTGAGAGCCACTGGAAAGGTTGCCAGTCTTCTATTATTCTTCTTTTAACTTTTAAGGTTTTGTTCATTAAAATATGCCATTGACAATTTAATATGTGTATATGTTACATTCTGGTCATACTTGCCCCCTGTCTTCTTCTGTCCATCTCCTACCACCAATCAATCCTACAGTCCTACCAAGTCTCCATTCCAGTTCAGTGTCATTTAAATCCCACAGCTCTACCTACACATATGACTCCGGTTAAACCCAGTAGGTCCCAAAGCGGAAACACAGTTTGTGTCATTTTTAACATGCGTGACTTTTGCATGTGTAAAAGCTGTGAAGGAGAGTGGACATAGGCTGTCTGTGCCTAATCTCAGCAATTTAGAACTGTGAGACTCAAGGATCTCATGAGTTCTATATGTTCGAGGCCAGACTGAGTAACAAAGCTCAGCCCTTAATAAAATGAACAAAGAGACAAACAAACATAGGTAGTAGAGGGCAGACATATAAAGAAGTATAGTTTTGAGACTAGGGACTCAAAAGAAATCCTGGAGTCTCTTATCCATCACAAGAGGGCCATCTTTGACCTTGTAATTGCACAACAGTTTATATCTTTCAAAATGCTTCCATATCTCTGATACTGAGAATCTTCTCTCGAAACTAAGTCCTTTTGATGTTCAGAGAGTAGGGAATTTTCCAGTGCATAGATGGCAGGCATGTGTGATAAGTTGATGTGCCTCTAGTCATAAAGACCTAGACCTTGGCAGCTCAGCTTTCAGACTCCCATATTCTTATTGTCGTGTCCTTTTTACCAAGATACACTGTGAGAATATTAAGCAATCTGCAGTGTTGGCATCTGGAATTTAATTTTGGCCTTGTGACTTGTCACAGAGAGCCCAAGGGAAATAAGATGATAGATACAACGTCTGCTTATTTCAAAGATACATAGGTTACCAATACAATGTCAAGAGATAGGCAATGATAGAAAATTAAAATTAATTTTAAAAATTACATGGCCAGAAACTTGGTGGAGTTCACAGAGGGAACATATGAAAGTATAGAAAGTACAAAATGGGTAGAATGCAAGTGATTTCATTAATTTCAAGAAAGAAATATGACTGAAGCTAGGTTTGAAGATGAATAATAGTAGACTATACCAATACCAGCATGTGTGCAGTGTGCCTGGAGAAGCCCATGGACATTGCTACTCTCTGAAGTACTGTGGCTGGGAACTTTAATTACTGGAGCAATGTGACATTGGGTTTCCATCCATGTGGGCTGAAGTGGTTCATGTCTTTCTAACTCTACCTAATGTAAAAATGGAAGTAATAATTGAATGACATAAAACAAGGTTCATGGAAATAGTGAAAGATGGGAAAAGTCTCTGTTTAATAAAAAGAGAAACAGACAGCAGCCAGAAGAAGAATATCAGGGAGATGGGAAGAAGGTGCAAGAGGTCTTAAAGCCGCAGTAGTCAAATCCATGTAAGCAAAATCAAGTAAATGTGACAATGAAATAAAAATAATAGAGTGTAGTAAAATGTAAGGACAAAGTTTACAAGATAAAAGTTTTAAAAGCCACAAACCAATGTTTCTTCTTCCTGAGTTCTTCACTGTTGGAGACTGTAGGGTGGGAAAAAGGTAGTCCAATGGAAACTGGAAATGCTTTGTCCTATTCAACTGGTACTGAGCTGGGAGTGGTTGAGGGTCAGAGGTTAATGCAGTGTTACAGTTATTTCAAGGGACACTGTTCTTTGCATACCAGGAGCCTCTTTGGACACCCTTAGCTTTGCAGCCTATGGGCAAGAAGGTTCTCATTTATTTGGGAGACTTCCAAGTTGAACTTTGGGGTAGCTAGTGTCAAAATCTAGAGGTGTGTCTTGGGCATGCTATGATGGATGAAGGCAGATGGAAGGCTGAGATCTGCTACTGAGGACCCTTCTCAGTAACTCAAGGCACTGGAGAAAATTTCATGTCTCTATAAGTTCCCAAGCCTGGCATTTTTCCAAATAAATAATTTTGTACTTCTTTCAAAAGCAAGTTTTTGCTTTAGGGGTCATAATTGTTGGTGTTCTCTAGAGGAGCACAATTGATAGAGTAAGTATATATTAAAAAAGGATTTGTCAGATTGGCTTAAACAGTTGGGTTGAGTAGTCCAGCAATGGCTGTCTGTCTGTACACTGGACAGACTGAGAACTCAGTAGTTGCTCTTACCATGAGTGTGGATGTCACAACTGTCTGATCATCCTGGTGCTAAAGACTCAAAAGATTTCTAGAGAAGTTGCTGATTCTCAGTCCTCGTTGGAAAGACAAAGAAGCTGGATTCCAATGTCAAGAGGCAACAGTGGCAACAACAAGGTGACCCCATCAGCTAAGAGTGAAGGTGGGAAGTCAAAAACAGTGCTGTATCCCCCTCAGACCTCTTTATATCTAGGCTGACAGAGATGCTCCCACCCATAGACCCACCCAACATTTTGTTTCTTAGTTGTTTCCAGGCACATTCAACCAAGATCAACCTTCAGGAGATTTTCCCTTCTCCCATGTCCCCTGGAATCTCAACAAAAGAAAGAAACTCTGTACCTTGACTAATGTTAAGTCTCAAACTCTCAACAAATGGCTAACTGATTATCATATCAAAGCGGACAGAAGCTGGCTGCTGGGTTCTACCAACATCCCTCAGTCCCTACCTGTTACAGAGTCTTCTACAGTGTTGGGCTGCCCCTCTGCCACTGCTCTTCTCTATAATCTCAGAAATTTTGCTACCATCCCTTTTGGCCTTTGGCTTCTTGCCCTTGGCTGCCACTCAGGGTTCTCTCTTCCTCTCCTCTCTCCACTTCCACCTCTCCTCATATAGTTGGACACAGTTGGCCAGTCATGTTCAGGCTGAACCCTTCCAGATGCCTCTGGTTATGTTCCCCCTCATATCTACAATAACCATTCTCCACCACCACACCTAGAAGCAGCCATGCCTTCCTTTTATTTCTTTTCTTTTCTTTTTTTTTTTTTTGCATTTACCTATGGCATGCATGTTTTTATGCATTCATGCTTTCGGTCAACCTGAGAAAATATATACAAACCATGCCTTTAATAAAGAAAATACATCCAGAATAAACAAGACTGCTCAAAACTCAGTAGTAGAAAGTAGACAATTAGAAAGTAGACAAAAGACATAAACTGACACTTCACTAGAGATAATATATAGATGAAATATAAGCACATGGAGAGAATCTCATCATCATTTGCTTTTAAGGTGATACAAATTAAAACCACTATGAGTTATCTGCACACCTGTTAGTACTTACCATCCTGCATCACCCAGCTGTGTCCTACTCTTTGATGCATCTCTCATACATTTATTTAAGTGTCCATGCATAAACATCCTTGACGTTCAGTGAATTCTTGACACATAAAAATTAGTTATTGTTATTGTTTGTGTGTGTGGATGCTTTCCCTGTGTGTATTTATGTGTGTCATGTACATGCAGTGCCAGCAGAGTAGATCCCATTGAACTGGAGTTACAGAATTTATGATCTGCTGTGTGGGTGCTTAGGAACTGAACCCAGGTCTTCAGCAAAGAGCATCAAGTCTTCATGACACTTAATTATCTGCTATACCCTCTTGTCACACTATTTATATCATAGGCAATTTCATTAATTCTTTAACAATTGAGATATTTAATTTGGACCAAGTCTTATACAGGTTCATAGGAAACCACAGTCATATTAGTATGTTTGAAGTTCAAGTAGTGAGATTATTAGGCATCTTAACTTGCTAATTTTAAGTGATTTTCAGATACCTACATTTTGAAATAAATATCCCTGGTAGTAATGATAATTGGGAAATTTAAGACACATTGAGGAGATGCTGTTGTCGGGGAAAACCTCCATTGGAGTCACAGAGCCTTGCTGTCACTGATGCTCTGGTAGACACATTGGAGCCAGTGTAATTACTTTTCTTTGATAGGGCTAATGCTAACGCCCCATGAACTAGCCAGATCAGGAATTAAAGGCAATGTCTCTTTACTCTCCTTTATAGTAGAATGTACAAATATGAGGCCAATCTGAGCTAAACAGTATTTGAGTGTAAGCAAAAGATACTTTTACCTATAGAAGAGAAATTGCTTTTTATAGAATTACCTTTCTTCTTTCTTTCTTTCCTACTTGTTTGTCTCATTCATTCATTATTGTGTGCTTGCTTGCTGGCTAAAATCAGTGACTAAAGAGCTCCCAAGTCATGTTGGTGCGAAGACTCAGTTGGTAAAACCACTTGCCTTGCAAGCCTGAAAATCTGTGGTAAAAATCTCTCAAGTGAAAGGACATTGGGTCTGAGTTTGATCCCAAGGTGAAAGGGGAAAACCAGCTAGAAAATTAGTCTCCTGACTCCACTTCTCTACCTAGACATGTGCACAGCTCCATATAAGTACTATAGATGAACAAAATTAGAATATTAAAAATTTCAGAGGTATAAAATTACGTAGTAGAAGAAAACAAGGATTGTAAGGTAAAGGAGCAATAATGACATCTACTCTAGATCCCTAAAGAAGCATCTTTGAAAATTCCTTTTCTGTGAGTAGATTTCATTCTTACTTAACATTTAAATATTTAAATGGTTCAGCATTCTAGTTACAACTCATGCTACAGGAGTTTTGGCATTTTAGGAATCTTTTATCATTACTGCTTTAAGAAGTTATGATATCTTTTTTTTCTGTAGACTAGCTTCTAATGAAAATGAATACTTAAATTCACTTCTTTTCTGGTTGCACTGGTTCACTTTGGTGACATCCTCCACTGTAAGATCAATACTACATCTCAATAGCTGTTTGAAACCTGGGGCTTATGCAGGGACGCTTAGCTCAGCCTGGGAGGAAAGGACTGGACCTGCCTGGACTGAGTCTACCAGGTTGATCTCAATCCTCGGGGGAGTCTTTGCCCTGGAGGAGATGGGAATGGGGGGTGGGCTGGTGGGAAGGAGAGGGGGCCGGAATGGGGGAGAACAGGGGAATCAGTGTTTGATATGTAGAATTAAATTATATTGTAAAAGAAAAGAAAAGAAAAGAAAAGAAAAAAATCGTAAATACAAGAATTCATTTGCTTGCTGTACTGATTTATGGTGCTTGGAATACTTCTAAATGTCTATAGATTAAGGCTTTATCAATTTGAAAAAAAGGCCTTGTCTTTTTATGTTTTTCAAAGGAAAGTTGAAGTTTTCTGAATTTTATTCCCAAAGATATGTTCTGTTATATATTGCAATGTACACTCTTACACATTTTATTAAATGCTTAAGAGCTAAGTGTGTGTGGGGGGTATGTGTGTGTGTTAATGTGTATGTGTGTAGTGCAATTTTTCATATATAGATGGTAAACTGTGTAATTCTCAAACATTTTTATTTGAAGTTAGAGAAACAGATCTTTCTTCCATTTACTGTGTAGACTTAATTAAGCATTGTATTTTCTAGTGAGTCAATGAGTTTATTGTGGTATTTGATTGGAACACAGATAAAGAATAACAATTTGTATAGACTTAGGCTATTTAAAAAAGGAAGTCGATAGTTCTTTTGCTCTGTGGTCAGTTAAGCTAGGAAGTCTAAATCTATATGTGTTATCTTGAGTTGTTATTGGAAGAAATTATGCTTTTACTAAAAAATTACTGCTAATAATAAAAATAGTATTTGCCATTGATTGATTTTTTAAAAACACATTATTGAATTCTTGAAAGTCATCCTTTGGGTTATTATAGAAATAACTAGTATTTTTTGCAGCTATAAATAAAAATAGGCATATTCATTTAATTTATTGCTGTGTTCTAAGTTCTACTTATGCACTTTCCACACAGCCCTTCATGACATTAATCAGACTGCTACCTGGAAACTATCTATTTTTAAGTTGTTCAATAAAGTGAAATAATTACAGGTAGAGAATAATGTTTATACATGATGCTTATGATCAGATATTATAAGGTAGGAGTTTGGGTGTGGATAGTCAGATAGTGGGGTTCACTGTCTTTAGGATGTAGTGAGTTACTGGGGTGGATCTGGCCATCAAATTTACCTGGCAGGATACTCCATTTATTTTCATTGAATCATATTATGTGGTTATTTTATTCTCAGGTACACTTTGCTATTTTGGAGGCCCCAGAACATTGCAATCCCGTTACAGCAACAAAGGATCAATGGACACATATTTGTATTGTATTTATACACCTGATTTCCAAGAAGGCTTCATAAAGACATCAAATCCTACCTTTCTTCCTGAATGTAAACATTCTCTTGGGGTTCCTTGGGAGAGATTTGAAATTTGTCTCCAAAGAAAGAGAACATGTTGTTTTTCATTCTGAAATGTTCTTCTTCTTTTCTTTTTTTATTAGATCTTGAAAATTTTAAGACCAGAATGAGAAGCACAGTATCAGTCCGTGAAGGTCAGGGGGTGGTCCTCCTCTGTGGACCCCCACCACACTCTGGTGGTGAGTACTATTTCATATTCTGCTTATCATATGCATGAGGTTCCAATGCAAGACATGCACTTCACACTCCAGGGTTGTTTCTGCAATTGACCCTAAGAAGCTGGATGACCAGCTTTAGGTACTCTTGGCTGAACTGGAACACAAGGGCCAACAAACTGTTGGCCAGACTCTGTGATTCTACTTCAAAACATCTTGATTTATTTCAGCTTTTAGTGGTAGCATATAGTGCTTTCTTTAGTATTAAAGCACATCCATGAAATAAATGTGTAAGTCTGGTTAGATTGTAGGTGAAGAAGAAAAGAAGTCTCTTCAAATCATACACATTAACCCTCAAGATATGTGTAGTATTAGTAAGCAAATAACATAAACAAAAGAATACCTTTGTCAATGCTTTATTATATAGGAAGATGGCCAGGGCCAGGTCATATTTAAATGTAGAAGATGCACTTTTCACCGATACAGATCTCCTCAGTGCTGAAACATAATCCCTATCCACTGTCCTGGCATATTGGTTTATATATTACTGTAGCATAGGCCCAAGCCAGCATTTATGTTCTGCCCAATTGCATAGCACCAAGATGCTTTATAACAGGAAACTAAGTATCTGTAGAACACATGAACATATTCCTGAAATGAAAGATTTTTCTAGATTCAGAAAATTTAAAATGCTTTTGACAAAAATCCACTGCTTTATTTCCCAAGATACAGTATTTAATGAATGTCCTAAGTACCAACCAGACAGGCACAGATACTTAGAGATTTTTCTAGGAAGAAACTCAGCTGTTTCGTCTGCATGGGGATGACTGAGGGACTTTAATTCTGTAAAGGGTGAGATCCAGGTCTCAGAGCACCTGAAGCTGTGAGTGCAGGGCTTAGCAGTGCAAGCAATGGAGGCATTTTCAGAGTGCTTATGGCCCCTGCTGGGGCCACTGAGGATTTCTCCTCTGAAATTCCCACAGTCTTCTCCAGACATACAATTGTTTTCTTCCTTCACTCCTTTGTATTATTTTTGCTTTTTTTTTTTATATTACTTCATTTCCTCTTCATTCTTTCTCTGTGGTTAAAATACTTAAAAGCATTAGTTTTGGTGAGTAAAGGAACTATCAAATCTGATTCACCTCTCATATTCCCTCTTATGGGACCTAATGAAGTAAACATGAAAAAGAAGTAATCATCATGGCAATAATGCTAGTTTTAATGGCTTCCATTATTGCATTTTCCTTGGATATTAAGCAGTGTGCTGGTAAAATGCTTTACAGGCATTATCTGCAAGTGAGAGTCTCTTGGTTATATAGATGATAAGGATGAATCTCAGTCTAAGGTAGAGTATAGGGGCTCATTCCTGGAAATGATGAGAGTGAAATCTTCACCAGAAATGACTCATGAGGCTTAAGGTAGGAAACAACCTTATCAGATATCCTTCCCATCCGACTTGTATTTGGGTTGCAAGATACGAGTTTTCAAATATTGATAAGAGGACAGATAGCCTATGAAGACTTTCAGAGCTGTAAGTAGTAAAATTTCCAGCATGACCATGGTGAAATGCTGTAATCTAGACCCTGTAGACATTTTCCAAAAGAAAATACACAGGGTGTTCTGTAAGAGCAGCCCAAGCCAAGGACTTCTGCAGTTTCAAAATTGGAGAATTGGAGGCAATGCACTGATCTATGGGTATAGCAATGTGTCATTAGGAGTTATTTTATCACTATATTCATTTGCCAAAATAATATCCCTTGAGCCAATGACCTATATAGTTTTCAAGTTCTTTGCATCATTAACAGCATAGTATATGGGTTTCATCTCACAAACTTGGACTTAAATCCAATTTTTTTAAAAAAGTGATTGGTTAGTCCCCTACCATTGGTGCCACTATTATATCAGTAGGCATAGATTTCAGGCAGGCTGTCATTATAGCTCACAGCTCAGTGTTCCTAGATGGATGAGATTGTTGATTAATTTTCTCCTCTAGTAGAACCTTCTAGTACTATTAGTGATAGCCAGTACAGGTGAAACTTCCAGTTCAGTACCAGCTATATTTCTCCATGTTCATTACTGTAAGTATGTGGTTTCTTCAGCAAAAGGGTCTTATCAGCAATAACCAATAACCAAGGATAATCAATAGCATCGGTGATAGCCTGTAGTTTGTGGGGGATATAAGGAGCCTCTTTGGGCAATGACTCGAAAAGATGTAACTCACTTCTGGTATTGTGGGATTTATTGGGTAGCATATGATTTCTAGTTGAGATATTTTTTCTTCCATTATATGGCAACTCCATTTAAATTACACACACACACACACACACACACACACACACACACACACACACACACACACACACACACACACACACACAATGAACCTTGTACAGTAGTAAATTTCATGTAGATATTAAAAATCCCTTAGTTATCCCACTCCACACTCTATCCTCTACTCTGGCCTCCCATCTCCTAACTGTTTTAATTATCCTCTTCTGAATTTCCCCATTATCCCTTAAAAATAATAGGCAACAGAGTTAATGGTTTTGTTATAATTTCCATGCCTGTTATTTTCATCTAGAAGTCAGCACTAAGTAATGTTTTATGGGCAGACACCTTCTCTGAGTTGACTCAAAGGCTGGGTTTGGTTTAGGCATCCTCTAATACATTGCATCTGAGACTGACACTTTAATTGGAAATTAATTAACCCTAGTCTTGACATAATGCAGGTTCTGATCCAATGAGTCTGCATGTTGTGTTTCTAAGAGGCTTTTCTGAGAAGATTCCATAGCTAGTCCATGGACCACTCAGCAGCATGACTTTAACTGTCTCTTGCATTTTGCAAAGTCCCTGATGCTTTACCTGTTTGTCTCATTCTGCCCTTCAGCCTTCATACCTAGCTCTTTTTCTTAGCTTCCACTAGAATGCATTTAGCTCATTTGAACAAAATATTATGTCTCCATTGAGAATAGCCCACCATCCACCTCACATTCAAGCCTGAAGCATTGTCCTTAAGGTACTCTTCTCCCTGATTTATTTCATTGTTTTGTGGTCTTCCAGGTCTCTAACCGATTTGTATATTTTTATTGTCTCATAAAACTCTTGTCTAAGTCCTAAGGATGAAGTTATATAGCTAGCCTTTTAATGATGATCACAGAGTCCAAGAAATAAAAGGGACCATGATTTTAATCCATGACTCTTGATCCCAAATGTGTAATATGAAAGCAAACATGGTCTCTAACAGAGATTTGGTTTATGTCTCATAATCAATAGAAAATGACTAAAGAGTTAAATTCTATGACACATGTGGGAATGTATGCAAGTCATCAGTAGTTTGGTGTTTTACTCCACAAAATCTGTGAATGTCTCAAATCTCCATTAACATGTCTTCTTCAGTGGGTCACGATAAGATGGAAATAGAAAGGCATGAAGAAACACTGAATTATATGTATAATGTATCCTTTCATCATAGATGGATGTCATATACTCCAAAAGACCCTTGTCATACCCATAGTACTGTCTCTCCTCATCTTGCAGTGAACCCTTGAGGAGTCAGAAATTCATAACTACACAGATATTGCTCATTTGGTAATTTTTAGGTTATAGATTTCAACCAAATGCCAAAGTCTTTTGTTTGTTTGCAATTGCTCTTGGCTTGGATCTTCCTAATGTCAGCATTCTGATCAGAGAGAACTATAGCTCTGCTATTTATTGACAGTTAATAATTACTCTTCTCTCTTTCTTTGCCATTGTTCTTTCCTTTGTACCATTTCTCCTAATATTATTGGCTGCAGTCAAGCTGTATTGAAACTTGTTGTTTGGGCTTGAGATGTAGGTCGGGGGTAGACTCCTTGTTAGCATCCAGAAGAGCCTAACGGGGCCTGAATTTTTTTTCTTGTGTTCATGAGGTAAATTACTAACTTTTTGGTTTATTTGAATACATCAATAGTTTTCTATCTAAGTAGAATGGGGAGATGAACTAACAAAGCTAAAGTTAAGAATCCAGTATGTGCCGGGGGGTGGTGGCGCACGCCTTTAATCCCAACACTCGGGAGGCAGAGGCAGGCGGATCTCTGTGAGTTTGAGGCCAGCCTGGTCTACAAAATGAGTTCCAGGAAAGGTGCAAAACTACACAGAGAAACCCTGTCTCGAAAAACCTAAAAAAAAAAAAAAAAAAAAAAAAAAAAAAAAAAAAAAAAAAAAAAAAAAAAAAAATCCAGTATGTTTTCCATACTGCTACCAGAGTTGCCTTGATTGAGAACAGTCATCCATTTATCTAATGCCATTAAAGGAAATTTTCCCCATGGTTGGACGAAATTGCAAATTGATCCTGGGTCTCCATACATACATTGATCAGAGGAATTGTTGTCATATGAGAAAATTCTTAATCTTTCCTTTATTCTTTCATGCCTTCTGTCATTTTCAGTTTGTTGCCTTTCTGCAGAACAATCCAGAATCTCTCTGAAAATAGAGGAAGTAATGCTTTAAGTTACATGGAGAATAGCAAGATGACAAACCAGAAATAAGACACTCAACATAGATTTCCTATAGAGTAATTATTAATCTACTTTCCAATAGTGTGAAATACTGATAATTAATGCAATTTCCATGTAGATGCTAGCCTTCATAAAATCATTAGGAACTCAAATGCATGAGAAAAATCACCCTATTACAAATATGGTTACAAGACTGGTGTCTAGGCATCTCCTGCTAAAAATACTAATTAGACAGAAATTCATAGGTTAATCAAGTTATTCCATGCATGTATTTTAATCAAGAGTTGGTTTTGTCCAATGATGGCAGGTAAAATTTATTGTATATGGATAAAAGACTCAACGCCTCTCCTAGTGTTTCATAAGCAAACTGGTCTCTGCTGTACCTTGCCATGTCTGTACTACATGCAGGCATTTGAACATTCCGTTCTTTAGAATGCCATCCACTTGGAATCCTGTGTTACACAGCCTTTGGGATGTGAAAGGGGGGTGTGAGGTGTCAAGCAGCAGGTAGTAGAGGCTGAAGCAACTTTGTGCTAAAAATTGCTGTGTAAAGTGTTGGTGTGACCAAGGCGAGAACTGAAGCTGCACAACCAGATGGTGTGGGATTTACACCCTGTAGAGCTACATCTTCATGATTTTGTTTCTCCCAAAATGAACAGGCCAAAATGTAAAAGTTATCTCAGGTAGCATAGATGGCACCAAGTAGAAATTTTCATCTCATTGTGAATTTGTTGAGTTGGTGGAGACATTAGCAAGACAGAAAGACCCATCATCTAGTGTGAAAAGGTACATGATTCTTAACCATTAATGTCCCAGAATAATTTTATTTGGAATTATAGCTTCCCCTTGTTTTGTGAACTCAGTTTTCTTAAACTACATTTCACTATTTATAACGCAGTCACACCTGAAACAGGAGCTCTGTTTAAATGTTAGTGTCCAAAGCCTTTCTGAAAGTCATCATAGTTTTCCCATAAGCAAGATGTAGACTTGATTCACATCAAAACAGTTGTCTTCTATTTCCATCAAAGCAGAAACCAAGGCAGAATGCCCAGTAGCTACATCATAGTGTTACTATCCTCATCAAAACTGAAACCAGAATTAAGAAGTTGATAAGTGTTAGGTTGTTAAGGTTTTGTCATCTAAGCTACAGAATTTTGCCTTGAATCTATTGCTTCTTGCTAAGTGGTAGGTAAACATATCAAGGTGAAGAGATAGAGAATCTACTTGTAGACTGAATGGATAATATATCACAATTATATAAACATTTTTTAAAAATTTTCTGTCACCAGGTGCCAGTGGCACATGCCTTTAATTCTAGCACTCGGGAGGCAGAGCCAGGTGGATCTCTGTGAGTTTGAGGCCAGCCTGGTCTACAGAGTGAGATCCAGAACAGGCACCAAAACAACACAGAGAAACTCTGTGAAAAAACAAAACAAAACAAAACAAATTTCTGTCAATGCTGATGTTACCATTAACATTATTAAGAGTCAAAAATCCTAACTTAGCCGGGCGGTGGTGGCGCACGCCTTTAATCCCAGCACTCGGGAGGCAGAGGCAGGTGGATCTTTGTGAGTTCGAGGCCAGCCTGGTCTCCAAAGCGAGTTCCAGGAAAGGCGCAAAGCTACACAGAGAAACCCTGTCTCGAAAAACCAAAAAAAAAAAAAAAAAAAAAAAAAAAAATCCTAACTTATCCATGACATCCACACAAGTATATTCTGAATTAGTTAACATATGAGCCTCAGCTGAAATCATAGGGATTACTGTAGAGCTTTTCATCTCTAAGTAGAAATAGTTGGTAGGATTAATAGATCCAGTTGCTGCACATTCATTTTATAGTTGGTTATGGAATCTTGTGTTACTATAAATTGCTTAACTGTAGAAACTATGAATTAAAAGTATTAATTGAGTTAGCCAACCTTCCTTTTATCCATCTTTCCTTCCCTCCTTCCATCTATTTATCTATTACTCGATCCATTAATCCATTTTGTTTGCATTGCTTTACAGATATATCCAACAATTAACTGGGTATGTGCACTGCATTATACATCTCAGAAAATTTTTACTGTTGCATCTGAAAATACTTGATATTAAGTAGAGGAAAACCTATAAGCTCTCTGCAATAAACTTTATTGGGATATATTCAACTCAGTCGTTACTGAGCCCTATCCAGAGCCAGCCCCCAAGTGTAATTTAGCGGGCTCACTTTGCAAAATATTGCAAGTTCATTATGAGTTTCCATATTCGCAGGATGTTGGGTCACCTGAGAGTACAAAGGTCCTCCAGCTTGTAACTAAGTAGCCCTGGAATGACAGTAACAGTGCTGATATTCAAGGTGATATTGCATCTATTTAAAGAGATGAGTGGTGCTATTTTTTAACATTGGCAAGCTGAGGCTCAAGGTGGTTATACAATTTACACAAAGCTACACAGCAAGAAATTTCAGCTTCAAATGTAGAACTAATACTTTTTAAAATTGAAAATATGAGAAATTTTCTTATACACATATAAATTACAACTTCTGAGTGTTTTGATGAAGTTGTTTATCTCAAATTGCATTATTTTTACATTTTTCAAATACTTTTGATGGATGTCTGGGTCAAATTAAAATATTTTTAAACACTATCTTACACACACACACACACATACACAAAAGGTATAGAGAAGCCATAAACTAGGGTGGTGCTAGACCATTGGAGTTCTAAATCTCACATTTGGAGTATGTTCTAATCTGAAATTTGGAGCAAGTTTCCTAAATTCTGTGTCCCTTTCTTTTGAGCAGGTAAATCATAATCCATCCTTAGATGATCATTGTGAGGATTTAAGAAGGCAACACACATGAATTGTTTGTTTCCATCTTATTTACACATGTGCCAACATACCACAGTCCTAATATATTTACCATATGGCAAAGCATGAAATTAAAACTGTTTTATGTGAATCCTTGAAGAAGATTACTTATTTTGTCTCTACTACACCAGGAAGTTTTGCTACCTGAAAATTTTGTCCCCAGATTTGGACAACGTCATTCCATGTTTCTCTCTTATTTGAGTTTTCTTGCTTTTGTTTGTTTGTTTTTATGGCAGATTCTTACTATGTATTCCAAAGTGACAACAAATTTGTCATCCTTTTTCCTTAGCCTTCCTAGCCCTAGGATTGAGACACGTACCAAAATGCCCCTCCAAGACTTGCTTTTTAGAATAAAAACTATGCCTAGATAGACAGGAACGAGGATGCCTTGAGATGTCCACCCTGTCCTAACATCAGTGCTAAGCCAGACTCCCTTGCCCTCTTAAGCAGAGCCCACAGCTAATATTTTCCATCTGGCTTCACGTGAAGGAGTATCTCTGTCACAAGCTGGGCAAATTAGATGCTTTATCAAGATAATTTGGTAGTTTGACTGGAAAGCATTCAATTTCGAACCTGGGAAGGTAGAATAGTTCCTGTATATCTTCCACATTAGGCATCAGGGAATGCTGATGCCCAGGAGTGAGACATACAACCCTGTAGAGACAGATAAACGACCTGTGGAAAAAAATTAAGGACTGAGGAACTGGAATATTTTGCAGTGTACACCCACACATTGCATTCCCACCCTTTGTTGTGGTAGGTAGTGTTTGTGTGCGTGTGCATGCATATGTGTGTTTCTGTTAACAAAATGAATTGTAAGGAGAATAGGAAATTTAATACAAGAAATGCAGAAACATCAGTCCCACATTTTGAGAACTCCCCTAGCATCCTTCTTTAATTATTGTTATAAAGATATCAGAGATAATCGTTGAAAGGGTCATGAGAGGCAATCCGAAGTAACTGTGGATTTATTGATTCCTCCATACACTCTCTATTTTTGTCAATGTGAGAATCTCTTATATTTTTATTGTAAACCTAGCCTTTAGCAGCTGAGCCATCTCTCCATCCCAATATCCTCAGATTTCAGATATGCCACTGACCTGACCATTCCTCATACATCTTCTACATATAGCAAGACTCCAGACTTCCCCTCACACTACAACTTCAGATCCTTTTAATGTCCAATAAAGGATGATGAGAAAGGAGGAATTTGTTTTCTCCCTCTCCAGAGGCAGCTGAGTTCTTCTTGCGATCCTTTTTGCCACCCACAGGCAAGAGTCTGACTAAGCATGAAACCCATCAACAATACACAGGGAAAATTAGGAGTTTGAATCCACCAATCAAGAAATAGTTCTTCAATATAGTTTATTTTTTTTGGTGTCTTTTTTTTAATTTTAATTTATTTTGCAATACAATTCAGTTCTACATATCATACACGGATTCCCTTGTTCTCCCCCTCCCATCCCCCTCACCTTCCCCCCAACCCCCCCCCCCATTCCCATCTACTCCAGGGCAAAGCCTTCTCCACAGCCACAGACTGAGGTCAACCTGGTAGACTCAGTCCAGGTAGGTCTAGTCCCCTCCTCCCAGGCCGAGCCAAACAATCCTGCATAGGCCCCAGGTTTCAAACAGCCAACTCATGCAATGAGCACAAGATCTGGTTCCACTGCCTGGATGCCTCCCAAACAGATCAAGCCAATCAATTGTCTATATAGTTTATTTTAAAGCTTGGGTTTCTGACTTATGCCTATAAAAGGTTGTGAATTTAGTGTCTCTCATGTACAATAAAGCTTTGTTTCTTAACATTGCACCCCAGAATTGAGGAGAAACAATGCTACCACTATATCAAAGCTAAGAATTACATTTTATATTAGAAGAGATAAAATAATGGTTACTTTGTAATTATATAAATGTTTTATTTACTTTAATTAAGCTCTGTCTCTCTCTCTCTCTCTCTCTCTCTCTCTCTCTCTCTCTCTCTCTCTCTCTCTGTGTGTGTGTGTGTGTGTGTGTGTGTGTGTGTGTGTGTGTGTGTGACATTCTTGTTATAGCACATGTGTAGAGATGAGACTACAACTTTTGGGTGTTGATTCTTTTCATCTACCACATGTGTCTTAGGGATCAAACTCCCCTTGATGATCGAAGTCAGATTGTCAATCAAATTCTGGTTATCAGCCTTGGTGCCAGGCAACTTTACCCACTGAATCATTTTGTTGGCTTGATCTTTGTGTTTTAATCAAGTCTAGAGAATGTGTGTGAATAAAGAAACCTAAAAATGCAGTAGCTTAACTTGAAGAGCAGTACATGTCACTCAGATCCATCCAGATCAAGTGCTTCCGACCTTACCTGCCCTTCATGCATTTATACCCTTCCACCTAGACAGATTGCTTGAAGATGAAGAAACAGGGAAAAGGAGAGAGGAGTGAGACTCTTAAATAGGCCTGGCTTGAACTTCATCTATGTGCCAGCACGATCGATATAGTTCCTTAACTAGGACCTAAGGAGTTGAGGATATTGACTAAGTTTCTTGGTGTTCTCTGCCTAAGAGGAAGTGGAACTGAATTGCTACAACGATCCAGCTTCTGCTGCTTTTAAGTAGACAATCCTTGCATAATTAAGTGCCTTGGGGGCTTGTGGACACACAGCTCCTAACCTGTGTGTGTTAAGTGCAATGTTCTGTGACTTTGAGCAGGTGCCTCCTAAAGCTGTTCAGAAGACATGCTAAAAATATGTACTATAGGCCTAGTCCCCAGCTCAGACCCCAGGGTACAATGTCTTTTCTAGAAATCTGCATTATTCACTCATGACTTGGGGGAATTTTGATCCAGATAGTCTTGAAGCCACACTAGCCATACTTTGTCTTCAGGCCACATGATTTTAAAGTTTTTGAGAAAGTACAAGAGGAGAAATGTTTTAGTGAGTGAATTTGAGTAGTCATTTTGAACTGAAATAGCAAAGTAGACTACTTTGTACAGAGAATTGATGTTCATTTATTTATAACCCAGGCAATTGACAGTCAGCAGAATGCTTTCTTCACTAACCTCAGCTGAATTGGAGACCCAGGTTGCAGATATACTGAGTGATGTACCTGAGAGTTCCCTGGCATGTGTCCACCTGCCCAGGAGTGGAGTAGCAGATAGATAACCAGTCATGAACTACATCTGTGTGTGCTCACAGAAACTCAGCTCATTTCCCAGCAGTTGAATAAGTTTGCCTAGCTCTGGACCTTATAGGCACCACATTGCAGGGAATAGTTTGGATTTGTATCCTGTTGTATCTGTGTTTGTTGTACCTAAAGGGGTGGAGTCTGCCTAGAATAAAAACCAGAAGAATCTTGTAGGGATGGAGTTTCAAAACTTATGTGCATCTATTTTAGACCTTGCTTTTATTTAAAAATGCCTTTTTTGTTATTAAAATTTGAAATGATATTGGGTTTTAAAGATAAATCATGAAGTGATTCATGTTTTAATGAAGATTTCCATATTTTGTTTCTAAGACTATTCATAAGTTCATAATGATCACCATCCTTTTGGGGTTTAGCCAAGTAACATAAATGAATGGCATACTTTATTATCATTTTAACTTATTTATTTATTTCCCTTTTAAAAAACAGATAAGGTCTCAGATATATCAGGTTGGCCTTGAACTTGATATGTAGTTGAGGATGGTTTTAAAAAATTGATTTTTTTCATACAATATATTCTGGTAACCAATGACTTTGAACTTCTCAGGTCCCTGCCACTACTTCTGAGTGCTAGGATTTAAAGTGTACACCACTATATTAGGCTTATGCCATGCTAAGTATTAAACCTTAGAGTTTGTGCATGCTAGGCAAGCATTCTAACAACTGAACCACATTGCCAAAGTTATTTGCATTTATCAAACATAGGAAATGTAGTGATTTTGAGTTAAGTTTTTTGTCATGTGTATATCTCCTTATCTGTTTTTAATTGGTAACATGGTTTTCTGCTAATGCACTCTTAAGTTCATTGGAGACACGGAGACATTTTGCATACTTCACACAGAGATAGCTATAGATAGGAAATTTTCTCTGTTATCCATTAGCATCTGGTCATAACGCAGCAACAAGTGATTCCAAGGTCTCACTGTCTTAGGAAAACAAAGGTTGTTTCCTTTTGTGTCACCCGAGTCTGAGAGTCATCTGCTGTTCAACTCCTTGTGACTTGTCCTGGCTTCATTTCTTGTGCTGGGATAAAATACCTTGAAAAAGCAACATCAAAGAAAAATAATTTATTTAGTGTCTTAAAACCCCAGACAACAGTCTACCATTGCAGGGAAGTCAAGGCAATAGACACTTGAAGCAGCTAGCACTCACATCTCTGCAGAATAGGAAGAATGAATATACGCATGCCCACTACTCCACTCTTAAACAGTCCAGGCCCTTATGCAGGGAATAGTGCCACCCACAGTGGGCTAAGTGTTTCCATATCAATTAACATAACAAGCAAAATCCCTCATAGACAGGCCTGCTGGTGAACCTGATCTCATTGAGACTCCCTTCCAGGTGATTCTACACTGTTTCAAGTTGACAATTAAAATTAACTAGACCGTAACTTCTTGTTGTTATTTTGGTAAAGATTGATTCTTACTTGGAACATGTCATTTTAACAATGGAAGAGAAACTTTCTTTAAAAGGCTTCTTGTCTTCAACAACAGTCTAAGCATTATTCTGGTGCCTGTTTCTCTTTTTGGAATAACTCTTTTCCAGGTGATGACCAAAGGAGCCCCGATTACCCTGTCAGAAAGATGAATAGCAAGTACTTAATTCTCCATAATAGTAAACCTAAGCCTAGAATTTCCTCCAATATCCCAAGATTAGACAGACTTTTATACAGTAAATGGTTTATTATTTTGTTACACAACCAGGAAGAGAACAGAAAAATAACATATAATGTAAAACATCATCCATCTTGGACCTGGAGGAGCTTTGGTCAACAAAAATTGCTCCATCCGAGGAGAGCCTGTGTTACTCTTCTCCAGTTGATTATTGTCATGAAGAAAGT
The DNA here is from genome assembly GCF_007827085.1 of Peromyscus californicus insignis. Lineage (NCBI taxonomy): Eukaryota > Metazoa > Chordata > Mammalia > Rodentia > Cricetidae > Peromyscus > Peromyscus californicus. Next base: position 117,417,395 of record NW_026294584.1, on the reverse strand, counting down.
ACATTCTGGACCTGGAGAGATGGCTCAGGGATTAAGAATACTTGTTTTTTTTCTGCCGAAAACCCAATTTCAGTTCCCAGCACCCATGTAACAGCTCCCAAACCATAAAAACTCCAGTTCTAGACATTCTGATGCCATCTTCTGACTCCTGTGAGAATTGTACATATATGCATGCAAATAAGAAAAGTAAATAATGAAAACTATATTCTTAAAATTTTCTAGAAAAGTCAGAAGCCATTTGTTGGTCAGTTTGTCAAAACTGTTCTCAAAAATTGGGTCAAACAAAGCATGATTTAAAGGTACCTCTAGCCTGTACACTGCAGTTAGAAGTCATTCTTTTAAGAATATTTAATTAGTTCTAACAAAAAAAAATCTCATTCACTAAATGTTATTAAAGAACACAGTCTCAGAGACATCTAAGTTTATGGTTTATAGTCTTGAAAATATACTTCTATTAAATTTGGAAGTACATAAATTAATTCCCAACAAGGCTAATTAAAGTAGCTCATTATAGGATCCTGGAGGCCTGCAGTACTAGACAAGAGCATCTCAACCCTTCTGGAGTTTTCCATATTTGTTTTACATACTTCTCAGAACTAATTAAGCATCTCCCCTTCTAGCATAATTTACATCATTACTTTCCTTTAGCAAATGTTTTATGTCCCCAAAGTGAGGCTAAATCAGTCAGCTAAATACAACAAAGTTGTGGGAAAGTAAAGACTGGGGACTTATTAGGCATAAACACTGGTTCTATAATGTTTGCATTTGATTTTATCTGGAGAAAGATGAGTTGGAAAGTTAAATGACATATTAAAGTCAAGTTCATATATATATATATATATATATATATATATATATATATATATATATATATATATATATATGCTGTTCCTCTTAGGACAAACAATATTCAAGCGGCAATGCATTTATTATAGCTGTGAACAAATGGCTTGCTTTGTCGTGTAGAAATTTTATGTAAGTCTAGAAAGTTTTTAATTTTTCCGTCACTCAGGATTGTAACCAGCTCCTTGGCAGGCTGGTTCAAGAAGATTGTGAGGGGGGAGACAGCTCAGGATCCATGGTGGAGCTCAAGATTATCCTGGTCATCTTCATTAGCCACCAAATGAAACTAAAAACTGAAAAGAAGTCTGAGAATATAGATCTGTCTGTGGGAGAGAGAACGCCTACCATGCTAGAGGCTTTGGTTCAATCCCCAGCACTAAAAAGTTTTTCTCACACAGGAGAGAGAGAGAGAGAGAGAGAGAGAGAGAGAGAGAGAGAGAGAGAGAGAGAGAGAGAGACAGAGACAGAGACAGAGACAGAAACAGAGACACAGATATAGACACAGAGACAGAGGAACAGAGAGATAGAGAGACACAAAGACAGAGGGAGACAGAGACACAGAGAGATAGAGAGACACAGAGACAGAAAATGAGAAAGACAGAGAGATACAGAGAGAGCTCTTGTTTTATTTCTAGAATACTCGAAATCTCTAGTACCATCACAGTGACTGCAGATATTGTCCCTTTTGAGACTCACACCTGTGAGTTTATAAAATTCCCTTTGAATTTCTTTTTTCACAGCTTTTCATGTATCCTAGGCAACAGCAATACCACCCATCATTTTACCACCAATTATAACATTGCTCTGCACATCCTCTGCAGCAGGATTCTGGCCAGTGGGTTGGTGTATTAAGTCTAGGCAGTAAAGGTGCAAAGTCTGTGCTCTACAGACCCTGTTTTCTCTAATGCTTTTACAGTCTCATCAGCCTGTGCTATCCAAAGAGACCAACCACTTGGGTCCGAGTCAGCAGCAATCTTCACAGTGTGTTCTTGTTAATAGTGTGAGGGTTAATAGAAAAATATGAACACATTTTTCCTCTAAAACCTGTTCTAAAAATGCTGGAGAAAACACCTTTTATTTCTCAGAGTTTTTTCTTGGATAAGGTTGGATTCCTTTATCTAAAGAGAGAAATATAGATGTGGCCATTCTCCAGAGAGAAGACAGCCTTTGTTCAGGAAGTGTTGCAGGACAGAGGTGCTTAGAACTCCAGACAGGAAATGGCTACCTAGATGGAAGATAGACTATAGCATTCAAAATACACTAAAAGACATTAGTAGTACAATGTTGTGCCACGGTCCTCTAACTTTTATACCTAACTAACTTTTTTATAATGTTTTAAAACTAGCTAACAAACCTCTAATTTTTATAACTGACTTCCTCTTCAAGTATTTTAAATATCGTACTTCCATATGAGTTTTATTTAAAGATGCAATTCTGAACTGAGGAAATATAAATGAAAATTAAACATAAAGGAAGAATAAAAAGGAAGGAGGGAAGGAAGAAAGGAAGACAGAGGGAGAGAGGAGGCAAGAAGGTTCTTTTTTTTTTATTTCATCTAAGGATAAGTCCTCTATCTTTCTGAATTTGTTCAGAATGAGCATAGCTATAGATGTCTTAATATGTTTGTGGGTAGTTTCTTCATTACATCATTATGAAATCTGGGGGGAGAAAATTAAAAGGTTGTTTTGACTAGTTAATATATTTCTGGCATTTTGTAAATTCAATTAATTATGTGCAGATCACATTTACATCTGTTCTAGTAATAACAACAGGCTGGTGTTTGCTGGTAGGGAAAGCAGCCCATCAATCATCCATAATCATTGATCTTCAGAAAAGGGGGCCCACTCTGGCAGGCATTCAGTAACCATGGTGTGTTTTCGGCTCCAGTGCCAAAGCATATTGCATCCCACAAAGCTATTATGAAAGCCTGTTCTGTTTCCACTTGATATGAATTGACATCTGAAGTGGTGATAGATGTACACTTAAAGCAACTTTTTCCAACATTACAATCTTTAAGCACTACTGACATCCCTCAGGATGTTTTGACCTTTTCTCTCAGTATTCTGCTTTTTGACAGCTCAGAGAAAAGCAGTGTACCTGACATCTGGCATAAACACGAAATGTTAATTCTTAGCACAGTTTTAAAACTGCCATCCTTTTACAGATGCTCATGTGATAACTTTTCCCCAAGGCTATAACAGAGTCTGTGAGTTTTCTTAACCCTGTCCTAGAAGCCATAAAAGTTATTTTTGGTTTCTAAAGCAGATTTTGAGTGTCAGGCTCATTTCTGTAAGTCAGAAACAGGTAGAGTTTGAAGAACCCTGACCCACCCAGTGCGAAGATTTTGTTCTCTGTTATAATTAATAAGAATTTAGGGACTATTGTTACAAGACATACATACTCAAGGGGGATTTTTGACATCCATGGAAGGGTGCAAATAAAATATTCTGAATCTTTTGTGAGTGGAGTATAGGAGCAAAATCCCTTATCTCCAAAAGTCATGGTCTCACACTGCATCTCATAATGGATGTAACAGAATCTATAGATTGTTTCTGAGTCTTGGTGGACTTATGGGGATATATAGTACAAGCTATGAAGAATCCACAAGAATGCTTAGTTAAATAGAAAGGAATCCAAGTGTGCTAACACCAGGATGCCATGATCACATCATCATAATGGAAGGAAGGAGTTGTTGAGATATAGATCAGGGGTAGAGTATTTGTCTGGCATGTGTAAGTCCCTGCCTTGGGTTGGGTCCTTGGTATAAAATCAAACAACAAACAAACGAACAATCAGCTGTCCAGAAAGTAAAGCATAGTGGATGAAATTACAAACTAAGTGAGCAATCAAGTTTAATTGTGAGAACCTGATTTAGAAATCTTTGGATGGAAATCTTGTGTTCACATTAGGTGAAAAGTTAGAACCCATCAAAGTACTTTGTCCAATGAGTAGGAACTATTTATCATTTTGTGAGTGTCCAGCTTTTGTGCACTTAAAAAAAAAACAGATTTCTAGGAAGAATTGTAATAGGAGCTTGAACAACCTGTAGGTGGGATATAGGAATAGTTTGAGAAAAACCTTTAGACAAAGTGGACTCGAGAAAGCTTATTTGTGCAGGGAAAAATTCATGAATAGGGTGGCATTCAAACCTGGAAGAAGTGCAAAGCACTCTACCCTAAGCATTGTGAATAATCAGCTTTACCAGGCTAAACATGTGCCTGGATTTAAAAATGTCAGCTGACTGATTATTGTGATGTGTTGGTCTTATTTCGCTATCATTAGATGAAGCATTTCTCTCATTTGACTATGGTCCAACAGGAACCCTTTAGTTACGTAATTCATCGGCTGATTTGTTATTTGTGATTGATGAAAGCTTGATCTTTTGTTTACCTTTTTAGTTTTTAGTCAGTTATTTCCAAGTGAAGTTCCAGCTTGTATACATAGGACCATAGGTTGCAGAGCAGTCTCAGGCTAATGGCCTCCCTCTTACTTTCCTGGGACTGAGATGAGTTCTCCTAATGAAGGGCATAGCCTACAGCCCTTGTGTATATACAAGGTACTTGTACAGATTCTTGTCAGGGAAGACTTGGCAGGGATTCTTTTGAGCTAGACACAGTGTGTTGGCAAACAAAATAGCAAAGCTTTTAGGGGTGGGTAGGGTTGCATATGTGTACTCACATATTTGGTAGCCAGGGGTCTTTCTCAAGTGCCATCCACCCTATTTTTTCAAGAAAGAGTCTCCATAGGGACCTGAAACTCATGCATTAAGCTAAACTGGCTACCTGATGAGCACCAGGGAACCATCTGCCTCTGATTCCACAGCACTGAGATATTTGCATGTTACCACACCCAGCTTCATTACATGGATTCTAGGAATCTCCAGGGACCAAGTTCAGGTTCTCATGTTTGCATGGCAAGTACTTTACTGACAGCTAACTTTACTTCCCAAACTAGAGAACCTTCAACAATTTAAATTTAATGAGTCTAATGAAATTGAGAATTGCATGGGCAGTTATACTCTCCTAGAAGAAGGCTAATAAGATTAGGGGAAACATCCTTCAAATTGTCTTTCCAGGACAGTGTTGAGACTGGATTCATGTACAGAATGAGGGATGAGCTGTAGGGATATATTTTGGAATCAGAACTTTCAAATACACACACTGCAGGAGAATCGCCTTAATGAATTAAGAGGTGTACCTTACAGAGTGAATATACATTTTCATCTTCAGACTTTAGGGCATGTTCCAAAATATGCTAAATATAGTTTCAAAAGATCAGTACAGACTTTGCTGTGCATTGGGGGACTGAGTGCAACAAATTTAAAGTTGAGAATGATCCCACACTTAGCTTGTTTTAGAAAAGAATCATTTGGAGAAAGACACACTGTAGCCAGAAGTTTTCCTGTGTCCCACCTGGTCCGCAGCTGCTCAGACCCAAATAAACACACAAAGGCTTATATTATTTTTAAACTATGGCCATGGCAGACTTTTTGCTAGCTAGCTCTTCTATCTTAAATTAACCCATTCCTATAAGTCTATACTTTACCATGTGGCTTTTGGTTTACCAGTATCTTTACATCTTGCTTCTTCTGGCAATGGGTAGCAGCATCTCCTCTTTTCTTTCTCTTTCTCCATCCTCTCTCCCTAGTTGGAATGTCCTGCCTAACCTTATTTTGCCTCACCATTGGCCAAACAGCTTTATTTATCAACCAATCAGGGCAACACATATTCACAGCGTGCAGAATGACATCACCTATCATTTCCCATTTTCTTTCTATTCAAAAGAAAGGTTTTAACTTTAACATAGTAAAATTACATATAACAAAACAGTTATCAAGCAAGGATTATAGTTATAATATCTAGTCTATTTGTATTTGGCAAAATTAAAGAAGATATCCTATCTATTCTATATTTGTGAGTCTAAGGTTTCATATCTAACTTATCTTTTATCATAAACACACACACACACACACACACACACACACACACAAAACACCTCCAACACTGCATGCATGCCCATACACACACAACTTAGCTTGCTTAAGAAATGAATCTTTTGGAGAAAGAACCATCCCAAACACCACATGGATGCTCATACACACATACAGAAGACAAAGAAAAACAAATATTTTCGAGTCTCAATCATTGCTTCTTCAAGCACAGGGACATCTTTCCAATATCCCTGCCTTTGCAAGAATTTGAAATAAACTGCCTCCTGAGCATTCTCCATTCTTTCTTATTTCTTTGGTATCTTTTAACAACCAACCACAACTACTGTACCCAGAAAGTAATGCAGGAAAAAAACTTACTCAGCACATCTTTTCAAAGGTTTACAACCTTGTATTCTAGAGAATTCTGTTCTCCTTTCTTAAACACAGTTACATCAGACTTTCAAAAGCACATCAGAAATATTCCTATTCTTAAATCCAGGGATTAATATAACACAAAGTTGTAAGAGAAGTGGGATAGTAATTTGCTTCACTGCAGGTTACCTTGAAGTTTGCTCTGTCCACTCTGGAGCAGAATGTATTCAAACTTTGTTGATGACCTACCTCTTAAGGTTGTACCTACCAGCATTATAAGCTGACTGCAGGAAGACAGTTATTGCCCAGAAAATCCTTCCTAAGCTGGAAAATAACAGAGTAAAGAAAATCTAATCAAAGACCCACAATACTGCTTACAACCACCAACACTCACTGTAGAGGCCATTGTTATATGGTGTCTGTGATGCCCTTCTTATTAGAGAAGGAGAAAAGGGTTCCTTAAATGTTAAAAGGTCATTAACATTCATTAAAATGAAACTTCTTATAGTGAGGTCAATACTGTTTATGGTTTAAGTATTTATCTGTATTTACCAAATATACTTGAACATATTTTTGCATGAACAAAGTTGTGGGTTTTCTGCTAAGAACATTTGTCATACTCAAGATTTACCCAGACCTTTGTTGACCCTCAGTTGTAATTCTCCTGGTACCTAGAGACAAATGCTTGCACTACTAATTGATTCTCTGAAGTTCTATACATTTTTTATAAGCATTAAATAGATAAACAGAAAAAAATGCTTGTTTTGATACTGATGTTGAAGAATGGGCATTCAAATCAGAGGAAGAATGAAGCATTCCAATCATCATTCTTTAGATCTGCAGGTAAGAAGTGACTGAATGTCTTCTTTTGTGTAATCTTCAAGATACAGTGTAGCAAAGTGCAGTTGCCATTTTAGTCCTTAAAAAGTTAATCAGCATATGTTCTCTGCTATAATCGTCCTCCTACCTTTTCATTCTTGCTTCTTACTCTAGCAGAAATAAGATAATTACATTTAATAAGAAATAATGCTGCTGTTCTTTGGATGCTGACTGTTTTTATTGCACAAGTGTTCACACATACATTCATGTGTACCGTCTTTCCCTTTGGGTGAAATTACAGTTTTGTTAAGGAAGACATCACTAGGAGCTAAGGCAAATTGCACACAGGATAAAAAGAATTCCTCAAAGTGTACATCTAAAGTGAGGAAGATAGACAAATTAAGACTTCAAAATGAACCTTCACCTTTCCCATGGAGATATTAAAAATAAACAGGTCAGCATGTACAGGGCTTCCACAAGTCTGCTCCAGACCTTCTGCATATATATTATGGCTTTCCAGTGTGTGTCAACGAGTGGATATCTTAGTCTTATGTCTTCTCTTGGGCTCTTTTCCTTCTGTTTGTTTGTTTGGTCTAATTCTTAAGTATGAGTGTTTGTTTATCTTATTATATTATATTTTATTTTATTATTATCCCTTAAAAATAAAAATAAACAGGTTGTGGTTGTTCTTTTAGATGATTAAAGTACTTATAGTTATAAAACACATAAAATTAATCTCTTAAATAACAAAGACAAAATCATTCATATTACCATAGTGCCAAAATAAGCATCATTTGACCTACTTATTTTCTCTTTAAATTTGTTTTCTTTTATATTAACTTTACATTAGCATATACAATAATGGGTTTCTCATGAGTGCTTTTGTACTTACATGGCATTACACTTTGTTCTTTTCCTGGAATTGAGCACTACCTATTGCAACCAAATTTATACATTTTCTTATGTCTTCTAAAGGGAATTTTCACTATAATTACAGTCCCTTTCAGTTATTCCTTGTGTTTTGTGATAGTAAATATTTTACTTCTCATAATGGCATGTTTTCAAATCTTTTAACTGTTAACATTAAATATACTATATTTTCCTCATTTACCCATTTTGCATGTGGAATATTAAAATCTTACATCATTATGTCTCTGAGATTTATATTCATTTTCTATCTGTGGTTTTGTAGTTGTCTTATCTCTACATAAAAAAAGTCCCCATTTTTTTTTTTTTTTTTTTTTTTTTTTTTTTTGGTTTTTCGAGACAGGGTTTCTCTGTGTAGCTTTGCGCCTTTCCTGGATCTCGCGCTGTAGACCAGGCTGGCCTCGAACTCACAGAGATCCGCCTGGCTCTGCCTCCCGAGTGCTGGGATTAAAGGCGTGCGCCACCACCGCCCGGCCGTCCCCATATTTTAATTTTAGTCATTTTAATATATATATATATATATATATATATATATATGCATTTTTCCTTTTGAAATTTGATTTTTTTGATGTATTGGCAAAATATAAATGCTCAAATATTAGATTCTGATCTATTTAAATCCTAATCCTGGATCTGCCCTCACAAGTTGCTTTAACCAGACAATAGCATCTGACTTCTCTGAATTTCAGTTTATCATCAGTGTAAAATGGGGGAAAGGGAATCTTCGTTAAGAATTCTGTGTACAATACAGACAGTAATGCACATAATCTACTTACCGTAGCACTTTTTCTTTAATAGACATCCACAAAATGTTAACTGTTTAAGTTATTTACACATACAAAGTTAAATTTAAGTTTAAAGGAAGGGACTTAGCATTTATGCCAGGTACATAGTTATCCCAGTACAGTTTTCACTGGCTAAGCAGCTCTGTCCCCAACTTTTCCAAATGTCATTTCATCATATACAGCCATCACTTATGTAGATTGATGAATATATTTTTCTATGGATCAACTTTAACTCAGTTTCTGGACAAGGCCTGACTGGATAGCACAGGCTGGCCTCTCAATCCTCCTATTTAGGCCTCCTGAACCCAGAGATTTTAAATGTGCTCAACTGTGTACTGAAATGTTTGGGTACTTTATTCTGTGTCATTTTTTTTCTCTAATAGCAATGCTATAACATTTAAATAGCATGCCTGTCAATTCTTATAATTCCTTAGCAAAATAGTCCAGATTCAGCTTATTTTAAAGATATATGAACATGCATTGACTCATATATGTGATGCCTTTCAGATACACTTGTTTTTCTATGAGATTTCACTACACTACTTAAATAAGATATTGTAAATATTTTTAGCTGTGAAAAGTAATATATTTACTACAATGAAGGCTTACTTTCACAATTGTGGTTTACTTGTTCTCCAACAAAGTCTTAATTTTGGGGTAAATTGTTGTTTATGCTTAAATTACATATTTTTTAAAACATTGCTTTTAAATGGTGGTGGTAGTTACACAGAAAGAGGATTCAGGTTTCCATATTTATTCACAAAGTTGTGAGATACTCTTTTCAATGTTTATGAGTTCTGAGAAGATACTATAAAAGCCACATTTTTAAGCACTTTTAAAGACTACTAGAGAAAATAATTTCATTATCTATCCTATTTTGTTAAGTCCAAAATGTATCTAATTCACTTTCTATCCTAATTAATCTTCAACTATAACTAACTAACCTTCAACTATAACTAACTAATCTTCAACTCCCTCAGAGACCCAAGAAGGGAATAATATTAGCTAACAAAAATAAAAACAGAAAGTGCATGCAAGCAACTTCCAAAAAATTTGTGAGTTGACAGAAACAGCCAGCTGCCTGGACAGTCACCTGAGGTTTCTCCACAGTGTTGGGGCATCATCTTCAGCCTATAGGCTTAGCATATCTGACAGACTCATTTGTGAAGTAGGATGTACACAAGGTCGACAGTTCAACCTCACATTGGGTGAGAGCAGTCCATGTACCAGAAACACCTGAATTCCACTAGTGTCATGTCATGATTCAGGATTTTAAATTCTGGAAATTGTTGTTGATTTTTTAATTCAGCTGTCCATTCTTGGCTGTGTATATATGGCTTCATCTTAACATCCCGTTCTTCTCCACATCCCTCTGTCAAATGCCAGTTTACTATTGCGAGGCGTGAGCTTAGTTACTCTTCAAGAATAACTGTTTCAGCTGCTGTTCCATTGCACATCAGAAGCCATCGGCCCACTGCCTATTCAGCTGCCTTCGAAGAAAAGGGCACTGTACCTTTTCCAAATTGCGAAGGCCACTTCAGGGATGGTGCTATTGAAAAGTATCCTATTTTTTCACCTCTCTGGTAAACTTGCTGAACTCCCTAATAAAATTTATTAGCCTGTTGTTTTAAAAAAAAAAAAAAATATGTATAATATACATATGGGCATGTGTATACATATTTAAATAATGTAAATGAAGTTATCTCACTTGAGGTAATAATGCTCCCCACAATTTTCTTTCTGAGAAATATATATATATATCAACACTAAATAAATGGAGTTTCATAGCAAAAAAAAAAAAAAAAAAAAGACTACTAGAGGATATGTACTTCATTCATGATAGGACTGTCATCAGTTGGATGCACCCATTATCTCAGATAGGATAGAAATCACATATGGACTTATTTTGAAATAAAAAGTACAGGGCTGTAGAGATGACTCAGTGGTTAAGAGCCTTGGCTGTTCTTTCAAAGGACCTCGGTTCAATTCCCAGCACCCACATGGCAGCTCACAACTGTCTGTAATTCCAGTTCCAGAGGATCTGACACCCTCACATGCAGGTAAAACATCAATGCATGTAAAATAAAAATAATAAATAATTAAAAAATAAAGAAAAGTACAAATTCATTATTGGAAGGAGGGGCAGGTTCAGGTGCCCACAGGGAGTACAGTCAAGGGTAAAGATGCACCTTTCTTGCTAAGGCTTTGGTTATTCATCCCTTTTCCTGGAAAGAGAGTGGACTTTCAGTGTACATACATCACATTGTGCAAAATGTTCCCAAATTTGTAAGTACATAACAGAGAAAGTATAATGAAGCCCAACAGAAGTCCTTGATCAGTTTCATGGTCATCTCAACAGCCACTAGTCTTGACCAGTGTGCTCACAGTTTCTTTCTTTACTTGCTGTTATATGGCTGCTTCAGCCCAGACTGCTGATTCTCCAACCCACTATACTTGTAGTTGTAAGAACTATCCTTCATGTTGGGGCGATAGTATTCAATTTTCCATCTTTCTACTGATGATCTTTTGCAATATTGGGGCTTTTGTTATTATAACAGTACAATGTGTGTATTTGAAGATGAAGCTCAATCTCTGATTGCATTGTTCTTAAAAATGTTTGAAATTTGACCTTCCCTTCTAGAGCACAGTCAGTTAGGGCTGGAAATGAAAGTCCTATACTTGGAATAGGGTCCATTCATGTCCAATTGATCTTCCCCACACTTACTTTTCTCTACTCTAAGATGTCCCAGGAGACAACAAGAAAAAAATTATATATCAATATTTGTGAAGCAATCAATATCATTTTATAAACTTTTTGCTATTTTGCAGCAGGTGTTGAATATCAGACATCTCACAGAAAAATCTAGTCTTGTTCCTCTATTTCATAGGAAGGAAACAAGGGCTTTGATAGTTTACATGAGTCAGGAAAAATCACATGGTATATGGTAGTATGGTAGGGCCATTCATTTTTTTTAATAATTTTATTTTGTAATTAATTTAATTTTACATATCAGCCACGGATACCCCTGTGCTGCCTCCCCCCCCCCCCGGCCTTCCCTCCCAATCCACTCCCCATTCCCACCTTCTCCAAGGCAAGGTCTCTCTTGGGTAGTCACCCCAGCCTGATAGATTCAGTTGAGGCAGGTCCAGTCCCCTCCTCTCTGCACCAAGGATGAGCAAAGTGTCTCAGCATAGGCCCTAGGTTCCAAAAAGCCAGCTCATGCACCAAGGACGGGTCCTGGTCCCACTGCCTGGAGGCCTCCTAAACAGTTCAAGCTAATCAACAGTCTCACTTATCCAGAGGGCCTGGTTCAGTTCCATGGGGTCTCCTCAGCTATTGATTCATAGCCAAACTAGCAGAAACACATGAACAGTAGGGCCATTCTTAATCACATTTTCCTATTAGCAAGTCTTACTTCTAGCACAGCATGTTGTCTGAAGACATGCTCGATCCTATATGAAAAATGTTGTTGTTGAGAATTATTCTGAACAGAGAATGGGTTTGACTTTCTGTTGAGAGAGGAATGTGAAATTATAGACAAAAGACAGATAAGCATAGAAATAAATGGTCATTCATGAGAAAGGTACCCAAGGTAAATCAGCTAAAGGATGAAACATTGAGAAAACTTAAAGACTGACTCTATCTCTTCTCTTCATTCTAAGTGTGTGCCATCCCTAGCATATTACAGAGTCAAGATAGAACATTGCTGAATTAACAAATGTCTGTATGTTCCCTTTTAATTGTAATTATGTAAGAAAGAAAATTCCTGTTCGTCACCACTGAACTCTGTAAGATTAGCTTGGCTCTGCTGTTTAGGTGATTGTTTATTCTCTACATTGGCATGTGTTTTGTACCTAGTATATTCAGAAGAACATTTTCAAAGGAAAGAATTTTTTCAAAAAATACTTGGAAATAGTCTGTGACATTCAAATAGAGATTTCGACAGTTGTCTTTGTAAGAAAATACTGAGCAGAGAATCCTACAGGAGCCAAATGGAAGACAGTAAGCAGAGAGAAAGGCAGACATTAGGAAAAAAAAAAAATCACATGATAAAGAGGGCCATACTATGGTGAATGAAGGCCTGAAGGGATAGAACAGGGAGAGTCATTTAGGTCATTAACATAGAGGAGCTGAATTAGTCCTTGTTCGCCCTCTCTTCTCTCTTCTCTCGTCTCTGGGTTGATTGACTCCCAATGTGCCTTCCTCTGTGCTTACTGTCTTCCATATGGCTCCTGTACGATTCAAGGCCAGTTCGGTCTATAGAGCGAGATCCAGGACAGGCTCCAAAACTACACAAAGAAACCCTGTCTCGAGAAAACAAAACAAAACAAAAAGAATAGTAAAGGAGTCAGAATGTATCTTAAGACAAAGAAAGTTCCTTTTGGCTGCAGTATCACATTGCACACACTCCTGTCTCTTATCACAGCTTTACGAAGACATCTTCTCTTAAAATTTAAAAGTTACAAATTTAATGTGTTGGTCACAGACTGCTTCATAATGTGGATGCAAAACCTTAGCGCCAGATCTGCTTGTGGTGAGATGAGACCACAGATCCCCTTCTGTCTTTTTCACCTCCTTTTCTGGAAAGATCAAAGATACCTTTGGAGATAAGTTAGTGTGATAAAGTTTGTACCTGGAAAGACAATGGACTTTAGTGTACATATATTACCTTGCTCTGAATGTGCCCAAATTTGTGTTCTAGGTAAACTTATTACAGAGAAGGTGTTATGATGCCCAACAGAAGTTCTTGGTCTGATTCATGGTCATCCCAGAAGTCACTAATCTTGACCGATGTGCCCACAGTTTTCTTTCTTTACTTGCTTGCATATGGCTGCTTCAGCCTGGACTTGCTGGTTCTCCAAACTACTACCCTTGTAGTTGTAACAAATATCCTTCACATTTGGGAGAAGAGCCTTCAATTTGTCATTTTTCTACTGATGGTCATTTGCACGATTCAGGCTTTTGCTATTATAACACTATAATGTGTGTGTTTACTTTCTGATTTGTCCTTCTAGCACTTTAATCTGTCAATAGGAGTGATCTGTTGCTTCCAAATGTAAATATAAGAGGTGATGAAAATGCACACAGATCACCATCTTTCCAGGATCTCTCCCTCTTACCTAGATCTTACCTAGAGGGGCCAGTCCTTGAGTTCCCATCCAAAGAACTGAAAGGACAGGAAAGTATAAAAGATAAGAAAAGTTTGTTATCAAGAAAAGTGGGGCCCTCTCAGGAGATGAGATTAAGCAGTAGTATAAATGGCCATTGTGGAGCAAGACAATCCCAAGGGGCAAGAGCCCACAGTGGCCAGTGAAACCACTCTGGGCAAAAACACTCTGAAGAGATTAGAGCAGACAGTGGCTAGAGAGGCCATTTTATCACCCTATGTAAGGAGGCTCAATACTATTCTTGGGTTTCTGTAACAAATGGATTCCTGAGAGATTTTTCCTGTCCAATTAAGGACCTATTTGGATTAAATTTAAAAGTTTTTATTTTCTTTTTAATATATTTAATAAAATTATATCATTTCTCCCTTCCCTCCATCCAAAGACTCCTCTATATTCTTCCTTGCTCTCTTTCAAATCCACAGCTTGTTTTTTCATTAATTATTGTTATATCCATATATGCGTATGAAAATACATCAATGTTTCCACTTATAACCTGCTCAGTCTGTATAATGATGCTTTAAAGGAGAGTATAATTATGGTAATCTTAAGATCTTATAGGTTTGGAATCTTGTTTCCTATCAAGGCAGCGAGAAGAGATTACATTTTTCTTTTGACTAGTAACCCAGTCATAGACTTTCAGTCCCTGGTTTTACAAGGAGGTGAATAGGGGTATATTCTATATGACTCTAATGCCTGCTAATAATATCCAAGTAGGAATCTAGAATGATAAGATTGATTTGTAAGCCGTTGATAGAAGTAAGTAAGCAATTTATTATTATTATTGTTATTATTATTATTTATTATTTATTAATACTTTTTGGTGTTTTTTTAATTAAGAAAAAATTTTTTATTCATTTTACATACCAAAGATCCCCCTCTTCCCATTTCCTGCCCCTCCAGCCTCTCCTTCCCAACCCACTTGCCATTCTCTCCTGCAAGAAGGTAAGGCCTCCCTTGGGGAGGTACATTTAGTAGAGGCAGGTCCAAGCCCCTCCCCTGCCTCAAGGCTGTTTGAGGTGTCCCATCATAGAAGTGGGCTCCAAAAGGCCTGCTCATGCATGAAGGATGGATTCTGATCCTACTGCCAGGGGGCCTCTTAAGCAGATCATGCTACACAACTGTCTTGATATGCAGAGGGCCTAGTCTAGTCCCATGCAGGCTCCATAGCTGTTGATCTAAATTTCATGGGTTCCCACTAGTTTGGTTTGGTTGTCTCTGTAGGTTCCCCATCCTAATCTTGATGCCCTTTGCTCATAGAATTCCTCTTCTCTCTCTTAAATAAGCAATTGTGACAGCCTTCTGTTCAGTTGTCAAAAGCCTCACTTGTATATGGCACACATCCATACCCTAGCCTTTCTGGCTCTGTGTTTTTAACTAGGAAGAAAGAGAAAAACCATAGACCTTGGAGGATGTGGGATATACCCTAAGTGCAGCTACTATAAGCAGAGAATTCCTTTGAAGCTCCTGTCTTTCTTTGAAGATTGATGCAGCTTTTGCATTTTTTTAACAAATTATTGCATCCATGTAGTAGATTAGAAGCTCCAAAGCAGATTGTTTCTGAACCCCAGTAACTTACACATCCCAGGATGAGGGAGTATGCCCTACAGACTAAGAAACAGAAAAGATCTGAAATCCTTTCCAGAGTAAATTCTAAGGAGGAAATTGGCTTCCTGCTTCAGGGTTTCCAAACCAAAGCCATTTATTTAAAACTGGAACAAAATGCGCACAGATAGAAAAGTTTGATTGTTAAAGAATGATGGAACTTGTTAGAATGATTGCTCTGGGGAAAAAAATGAGTCACTGGATAGCAGAGAACTAAGAGATGAGAGGAGGAGGGAAACATGAGGATCCGGAGCACTTCTTGGTGTGCTTAGTGGCCACTGGATCCTCTTCATTTCTGCTGATTTCAGCTATGGGTGTACATCAGGATGCTTAAAGCCAACACCGTCAAAGTTAAACTATGTTCTTCAGATTGTATTTACTAAGAGAAACAAGGGTCTCATGTATTTTAGAATGTGTCTTATTAAGCACTCAATTAAACATTATTTTATTGTTTCATTGATATCTTAAATTGACTCATTCATGACCATTCTGAGGAAGTGGAGGGAGAAGAAAGAGAGTGAATGAGCAAATGAGCAGAGATCATGTAAGCTCAACTGGAGGGAGATGCTTTTCATCTCCTCTTGTGTTCTGCATAGCACTCTGCTGAAATTAATTTTTATTTTGGTTAAAGCAGCTAGAAAAAAATTAATGTGAATAGTTGAGGTTAAAGAAAAACTCACCTTGTGGGTGATTCAGATTGAAGAATAAATAAAAAGGAATAATTATTACATTAAAATACCCTTTAATATCCTCCCTCCCTTTCTCCCTCTCCCCAGTGTGTGTGTGTGTGTGTGTGTGTGTGTGTGTGTCTTTGAGTGTGTGTATGTGTGTGTGTATCTGTGTGTGTGTGTGTGTGTGTGTGTGTGTGTGTGTGTGTGTGTGTGTGTACCTGTGCATGTGAGCACATGCCTGTGTGATTATACATGGGAAGTGCACATCCATGTGTTTGTGCATGTATGTGAAGGCCATAGGTTAATATCAGCTGTTGCTCTTGAACCTTCTGTGTTATTCTGAGACAGGATATCTTATTTTCCTAGAGCATCTCAATTAGGCTAGTGTGGCTAGCTAGCAAGCCCCAGGCACCCATCCATCTGTCTTTGTTTTCTCAGGGCTGGGGTTACATGAGTATTCCACCATGCCCACTTCTTTTTCTAAATTGGTCCTAAGGATCAAATCAAGTCTTCATATTTGCCTGCAAGCATTTTCCCAACCGTCTTTGTACACTTTCACTAATTACTGAATTTGTGTCAGAATGGACAATCAACCATACTTAGTCAGTTAAGAAGTATTTCTGTCAGAAGGTCACATATTTATCCTTCTTACACAGGTGTTAGCACCTTTCAGCACAGAGATGAGTATCAAGAGGATGTGATTAAGTTGAATTCCAAGATTAAAGAATTTCTTCTTTTCATCTCAGCTCATACTGTGCTACTTTTATCATTGCTGAAAAATGACCAGAAAAACCTTAGAAGGGAAGGATTTGCTTGAACTCACTTTTGAGGTGAAATCCCTCATGGTGGGGTGACATGGCCACAGGAGGTAACTGGCCACCATGGCATCAGAAGTCAGGAAGCAGAGGTGGAAGCTGGAAGGCTGCTTGCTTTCTCCTGTGATTCACTTCATTAGTTCTGGTACTCCCACACCTGGGATACTTCTGTCTGAGAAAGGTTTTCCTTTCTTACTTAAACCCTGTAAAGATCTTCACAGAAGTTTGTTTCCTGAGTAATTCTAAGTTCAGTTAAGATGACAGATTAACCATTGCCTAGTAAACACTGCTCCACAATGTAAGCAACCACAGGTACTATGTTAAAATAGTTTTGGTATACAATCAATGCTCAAAGTGTCTTATTTACTGCTGTATCATTGAAATGTGCACATATACCCGTGTGTACCAAGGTTATTGCCAGCACTGATTTATAAAGCTTCCATTCTATCCTTGTAAAGGTCACCTGGTATAAAAACTATAGCAGTCTTAATCCATAAATAGCCCTCTAATTCCTTAAAAGTAAACAGCTAGAAATATCTTGTTGCCATAGTTGCGGTGAATTGTTGATCACAATTACTCCTTTAAGCCTAAAATGGTGCAATGATTTTCATAATGGCATGCAATTACAAGTCCACATAAAACTTTCTGAAATAAGTCTTTCTCAAATGGAAATTTCCTACTCCGGAGCCTACAAAGGATGCTTATTTTGCAGGCTCAAGCAAACGTGTTAATGACTAGGAAGCAGATTATAATTGAAAGAGTAATAGGAGATGCCAGACTTCTCTGTGACCCCGACTGGGAGACTGTTCTTCCCTGAGAAAGCAATTTAGCAGCAGGTCTCAACTTCAGTGTTCCCATCTGTTAAATGGAGATGGTGAGGGACACCTCCTGTGTTTGAAGATAAACCAAGAAGAGTTAAAAGAAGAAGTAATGGGATCTTTGAAGAAGAAGAAAGAGCCTTATGATGATCTGGAAAATCTTCCCTGTGCAAAGTTTATTGACAAACTTTAATTATACACATCATTCAAAAATTATTTTTTGATGATTTTTAGATGCAGTTATCATTCCCCATGCAACACTGGCTAGCCATTTTATTTGTACAATACAGCTAGGCATATGCAGCTGTATCATGACTTTTTATTTCAATTCCTTTTATGTAACGAGGTTATTTTATTCACCATTTCTAGACACTGTGTGCTAGGCATCAAAGGCTGTAAAAGTTCATGAGCTATGATGATGGATTTCATGCTGCTCCTCATCTAGTGGGAACAGGAGGCATAAGAAGGACTTGAGCTCCTTGCCAACTGGCCAGTCAGAGCTGTAAAAGTGGCAAGTGAACAAATAGGAAGTACAAGTTAAGCAAGATGTTCATCGTTCACCTCAGCTCATACTTTTAATGCATTTCATACAAGGAAACTTTACATCTTTGCAACTTACTGTGCTCAAAGTGAACTGTTCAACACAGTTTGAGTCAGACATTTCAGCTGCCTCATTAAGTCAGTTTTAAAAGTTAGTCAAGAAAGTAGGAGAAAAAGTCATTTCAAAAAAAATTATTGCATGGATTTACTTAGGGTGGTGGGGGTGAGGGATGAGTGTGTATGTGAGTGTTTGGACACATGTATGGGAGTTGGGTGGCAAATTGGGAGACTCAGCTGTCTCCTTCCAACTCATGTGTCTTAGAGCTAGAACTGAGGTCATCAAGCTTGACAGAAAGTGCCTTTACCTGGTAAGCCATCTCACCAGCCCTGTTTTTATTTAAAATCTACATACTGAGTAATTTTATGATCATTTTCAAAGTTACTTCTGGAAACAACTACACGAAGTATAGGACATGTTGCCATTTCTACAGAAGGAGTTTCCAAAATCAAAATAACTAATCTAAGTTTGGCTCTTCAATAGTTAGCTTGGCCTAAGTACTATTTTTTTTTCAAATTTCTTATGAAATTCTTAGTAGGTGTGAAGCCCATCCTAAGTACATTGATTGGAAATGCCAGGTTCTGGATGTTTTGCTAAGGCTTTGAGGGTGTTCCATTTCCTAACTGTATAACAGGTGGTGTGAATGCTTTGACATATTGATGATTGTGCATCACCTGAATCAAGCCAATCTTGATCACATTCACCAGAAAGCATGTATTGCCTGTTGCTGTTAATTAGAATGGACGACTCTGTTGCATGAATTGTTCCATTCATGAGCTTTTAAGTCTCCTCACACTCTGGAGACAGAGAAAGTTGATGTTCTTGTCTTATAGTTCTAGAACTGACTCAAACACATAGAAAAAGCCATAAAAACTCACTGAGAATGAAGTAAATACTGTGGGTATATGCAAGCAAACATGTAATCAAGTCTTCTAAGTGCATTCAGTTAATTAAAAATTTTAAAACTCATATCAGTTTGAATTATTTGCATTTTATCTTATCACACTATTCATATATATTCCATTTTCCTTTTATATTAACATTTTCAAATATTTCTGTGAAATAATGAGTGTCCTATATTTATGCAGACTATCATGACTTCAAAGCAGTTCTGTGCACATCACATTATTTATCAGCACAGCAGAGTACCAAGAACTGATGAAAATCTTATCTTCTTCTATAATTAAAAAAAAAACACTCACAAAGAGTTGAAAGAAACCAGTGGTTTTCTTGTTTGTGGTAGTTGTTTCAAGATTTATCACAAAGGCTAAGAAAGAAGTCTTTGCCTAGGTTTGTTCATTCTATATATCTTAAATCAAATGATTTACAAACTGATCCTATAGCTGGAAGGTTTCTCTGGTCCCACCCGGCCCCGAGGTCCCTCAGCCACTTATAAAGTAATCATTCAGGGCCTTCCTATTATTTACAAACTGAATGGCCTACAGCAGGCTTCTTGATAGCTAGCTCTTATAACTTAACCTGTTTCTATTCATCTATAAATTGCCACGTGGCTGTGGCATTACCTGTCTGCTGGCATCTTGCTTGTTGCTCCTTAGGCAGTGGCTGGCATCTCTCTCCTCCACCTTTCTCTTTCCTGTATCTCTCCTTGGATTTCCCACCTGCCTCTAAGCTTCCTTGACATAGGCCAAAGCAGCTTATTTATTAACCAGTGGGAATGACATCTATTCACAGTGTACAGAAAGACACCCTACAACATGATCCAGCTTCCTTTACCATGTCATTTTTTTCTTATATATGTAGTTAAGCATAAGGATGGTTACCCCTGTTCTTTGCATCAAAATCATCACCATCATGCCTATTTTCTGGTTAACCAAAGAAACAAGATTTTTTCTTTGAGATTGTCATATGTACCAATAAAATGTACACCCTTCCTATTACTTGAGTGACATTCTTTGACAATGTTGTCTGAACTTGATGAAAATATTAAACCTTCTCTATCTGTATTTTAATAGCTTTATAATATTATGCTTCATCATTAGATATATTTTGCATGCTGTATGCTGTGGCAAGCACTTCATTTAGGAGACTTACCACATAGTCTTTCCAGTGATCAGATACAGTCTTTTTACAGCAATTTAATTGACTACTCTCAGTTTTTTATGTACTAATTGATTATTTTCTCCATAAATATAAAAGTATCAAAATCCCATTATGTTGTAGAAACCCATTTTTATACTATTTTGGGAAGAGCATCTCTACAGACTGTCTAATTACCTTAGTTTATGATTATTATTTTGTTTATTTTCCTATAAGGAATAAGCCATTTTCCAAGTACTCTCATCTGTCTAAATGTGCTCCATGTTATCTCCTCTACCTAGTATCAGATATTTTACAGTTTGATATTGAGGATTTTTTTTTACATATTGTAATTTTAGATCTCCAAATACTGAAACAATTGAATTACAATTATTGATGTAATTACTACTGTTATTAACCTCTTAGAAATATACAAGGTACCCTTGTGGCTATCATTCCCTTTCCTTTAACTGATTATAAAAGACCAGGTACAACATTAATACATTATGCAAATGAGGTAAGGAACTTTGTATCATCTAGCAGATTTGTGGTCTCAGAACTTGTTCTGACTCTTATCTGCTCACTGTTCACCCACTTCACCCCCTGTTTCCCACTGCATTCCTGCTGCACTGTCTCTCTTGTCTCTTCCTCCCACCTGGCAACCCCAGGCTACTGAGAGCCTTTATCCTAAATGTTCACTGGAACTCAGTGATCTTTCTCCTCCATGAGAGGAAAGGGTCCCTTCTCCCTTTCATGTTACTTCTTTCAGAACAGAATACTTTAAATTACCAACAAAGGCAGAGCACTGGGTTTTCACAAATGTGCTTGAGAAAGAACGCTGAATGCAAGAATAAAAGGAAATCAAATAACTTTAGAGTTAGATGAACTGATTTTTACAATTATGGGAGGGTGCAGCATATGAATTTAAACCCCAACAAGAAGATGCATACCGGTATTTGCTGTGTATTTTGTGTGTATTCTAATATGCAGTCTTGTATTGCTTACTCATCTTATGAAACTATAGTCAGAAAGTGGCTTTCTTCGGCTAGTCCTTATTAGGACAAAAATGTTCTTATTAATTCAGTATGGACTGATGTTTTTAGGTATTCCCTCTGGTATTCGTTAGGTAATTTTAATGTGAAAAGTAATTCATATTCTATTCCTAGAGTACAGGGTAATTAAAAAGGGATAGATGTACATTATGAATCAAAGAAATTAGAAAACATAAAAAAGTATGACAAAGCTATACCTTAATGTGAACATGTTTAAAATATAATGCTATAGTAAGAGACATGTGCTGCAAAAGTCCTTATGTAAAAGCAAACCATAACAATACAGCTGGTCCCTTGAGATGGGTGCCAATTGTTCAGCTATATATTTATTAACATGGTATAATCTGTTTTAAACATGTTCCATTCTATTGGTAGGGCTTTTCTTGTCAGTCAGAGCAGCTAAGATTTAAAAACAAAAAGATCAGAAAATGCTGTTTTGGGTGTAGAAAGCAGAACTCACTGCTGTTAGGAGTTCAAAAACTGAAGCACCAGCAAAAGACATTAGTGTAGAGGTTACCCAGAAAACCAGAACTATGTCTGCCATGAGATCAGCTGTACCACTTTTGGGCATTCACTCAAAGAACTATGTCCTACTTCAGTGATACCTTCTTGTCCATGTTCTTTGTTATTCTTTCTACAATAGCCAGGAAATGTAAATAGCATAGATGACCATTAACTGAAACTGGTAAGTGGAAAATTAAAGCATGGCACATTTACAAAAATGGAGGATTACTGAGTTGTTAATAAAAAATGAAGTTACAAAATTCTTAGGTAAATAACTAGAGATGTGAACAATCATTTTGAATGAGATAACCCAAAAAGACAAATGTGACATGTTTTTCTCTTATTTATGGGTATTGGCTTTGAATCTTCAGATATGTGTGTTTTGTGTGGACTACCCATAAAGGACAGAAAATTAATAAGGGCCTTGTGGAAGGAAGGGCTTTAAAGGGAGGAAAAATACAACTCAGTAGTGTAAAAGACTAAAGTCAATGAAAGAAGAAGGATTAAATTGGGGTACAGGATAGGAGGGATGGGTAATAGAAGAATTGAAGACTAAAGATCCCCTCCTCCAATGAGTAAGCTATTTGCAATTGATGCCTGACAGGAAAGAGAAAATCAGTTTTCTATAATAGAGTGTCACTGGGTATATCAATCACTCTAGGATAGGCCCAGAAGTAGTTAGTCAAGACAAAAAAAAGATTATTAGCTTTTCTGAGTGATTTTTGTTTTGTTTTGCTTTATTTGGGGTATTTCTTTGTCTCATTAGGTTTTGTTTGTTTGTTTCTTTGTTGCTTGCTTGCTTTTGTTTTGGTTTTTTTTGGGGGGTGGAAGAGACATTATGTGTGATAGAGAGACACATAAAATCAAGTAGGTATGAAGATGGGAAGGAGTATTTAGAACAAGTCAGAAGAATGGAAAGAATATGATCAAAATAGATTGCATGAAAATGTTTTATAATATAAATAAATAATTTTACGCAAATTGCCCAAATCTAGTGATACCAAAAACAGCAAGAGTGAAAACAATGAAATGAAACATATGACTACAGAAGCTTCCTACATATATCCACACACATATGCATGAAGAGTTTAAATTGAATCACTCTGTAATAGGGCTGTAAGCCCATAATAGATGCCAGAGGTTATCAATAGAAAGTCCAGTGCCAGGAATGGTTCATTCCTTTTAGAGTTGTTAGCAGTGAGTTACCATAAGCTTCCAAACATTACAGGCTATTGACAGTCTTCTTGGTTTCCATCCACAACTTCATGCTAAAATACTATTTCTGAAGAGCTCACATACTTTAGTAGAACATGGAGAAATCAAGCTGATACTCAAAGGGAAGCTTCATCCTTACTAGACAGCTTTCATAGTGCTGAAAGGTACTATGCAATCTACTTGAGGAAAAAAAGCAATCCCCAGTATTACCACCTGTGGAGTCTGAGAACCATGATAATTTGCAAATTACATATGCAAATGTCATAACCAACCACTTTCTCCTTGTATTAAGGCCTTCCTCACAGGATGAAACCCATTCCTGGCACCATTATCAGGGCAAAGAAGATGTGACTCAGCAGTCCATGGGCTCTACTGCTGTTATTTGCTAGATGGTATAGTATTGAACCCACTTCTAATTACTTATTATACTAAAACATTAGTGAATCACTCAATTCTCACCAGTTAACCCAATTTCTTCAGTAGAAGATAATTAATACAGAGCCCCACAATTGGTCAAGATGCCAAAAGTAAGACTGTGGAGTGTTTATCCCTAGAAGGGGCATCTGTATCACATCTCCTCCTCTCAAGAATTACAGATAATTATAGAAGATGAGGTAAAAAAGATTGTGAGAACCAGAGATAATGAATTACTACAGGAAGCAGTGTGTTCTACACACAGCAGGCCCCTATGAACCTCAATCTCAGTGAGATTGTGACATTGTGCACAAAACCTTCATAAGTTAAAGCCAGAATAAAAACTCAACATGGAGAAAGGAGGTGAGCACAAAGACCCACTCATAATTGAGGAAATATTGGCAGTTGGTAGCTGCTGGGAGAGAGACAGACAGTGGTCCCTGATAGATATATCATATCCAATGGAAGGCTATGCATCTAATAGTATTTGGGCATCACAAATTGTACTTGCATTTAAAGAAAGAATAAGACATAAAGTTGGGTGTGTGGGCAATAGGGTTGGATCTTTGAGGAATAGGAGGAAGTTGCAAATATAATCAAAATACATTGACCAGAGTTCTCAAAGATCTAATAAAAATGGTATACTCTTTTTTTCTGGCTAAAAAAGCTCTATTGGCATTGGTTACACACTGAAGCCTATCCCTATCTATCATGAACAAATCCATTCCAGCTGCATTAACCTTTCAAAATTATCTTCATAACTTTACTCATAATTTGATCCTCTTTAATATGCATTTATGTGCCTGTCAATTAATGGGCTATCTCTGACTACCTGAATATAAGCTGCTGAAGTGGAAGGATTCTTTTATTTCTTATTCTATATGCTGATGCACAGCCAGCCTTAGCTCTATCTGTCTTGATCTGTAGCACAGTAATCTCTCTACCTAATACCTAATCCTTTGCCTTTTTGTAACTGAGCTTTTCTTTTAACATGTTCCTTTTAGGATATTATGGAAGAAGGCTTTCTGACTACTGAAGTGGTTTTTGTTTTTTGTTTTTGTTTGTTTTTGTTTTTTGATTGGATAAAAGGAAATCAAGGGGGGATGAAAAGCAAGAGAAGGAGAGATCTGAATAGATTCTCCCTGTATTCTGGGCTTGCCACCTCCAATTTCCCTCACTAGTGATCTACCGTTTCCTAAGTTTTTCCTTCTCCATTAAAGGAGTGCTCCCTAGTCCTCTCAATTAAATGCTTGATGTTCAAGATCCTAGTTTTCACGCTCTCGTTTGACTTTTCTCAGCACTCTCCATCCCTCTACTTCCTCAGATAGCTATAAACCTCATAACTAATATCATTGACAGTTTAAGATGCGCCTCAAGTTTACAGCCATATCATCCTGAACATATCATATTTTATCTTATATTTGCCTTAAGGATGTACTATAGAGACATTAAACATTTATTCATCATATCATCAGCATTGTGATGGTTACTGTTAACCATCAGTTTTACAGGGTCTATGGTGACTTGGGAGATGGTCCTCTGGGAATGTCTGTGGGGGATGATCTTGATTGCAATTGAGATGGGAAGAGCTGCCTACTGTGCGTAGCACCATTCCCTGACTGGGAGGCTGACCTTTATAAAGGAGGAAGGGAACTAAGCAGGGGCATGCATTCACTGTTCTCTGCAATAACTGCTGCCTCGACTTCCCAGCCATGGTGGGCTTTGGACTTCAAAGTATGATCTGCAATTAAACCTTCTTCCCTTAAGTTTCATTTGTCAGAGTATTTTTATGGCAACAACAGGAAAGGACACTATGAATTATTGTTCCAAGTTTGCAGCTGAGCCTCCAGCTCAGAGTTAGCAGCCTTCTCTAAGTCATACAGTGGATGAGTGAGATCAGGTTACAACTGTTCCTGGACATAACAAACACTGACATAATGTCCATGTTATTCGTATACTGTGTCTTTATGTTACTGTGGTAATTCATACCCTCTTTAACCCCAAAAAGAGAACATATTTTAGGAATAAATGTGCAGTTAGACAAAGGAGAGGTTACTTGGGAGGGAACCTATTTCTGTCAATCAAGCCTTTTGACTTCCATGTACATCTCTAGTTGATCATGAATCTTTACTGAGCTGGCAAAACCAAAGTTATTAAAACCCTTTCATTCCTATTATAAATTGTTATATGTTTAATTCTTCTGGTAAGACACATTTCCAATATTCATGGCTAGGAATGGGATCTTATTACAATTTGATAAATAGAAGAATGTCACAGAAACTAATAAATGGGAAAGAAAACAGTTTCAGTATATGTGATGTCTTTTAGTTCGGTCTTTTCACCCAAATTAACCTGTGCATCATGATTCTGATTGCCCAGTTACATTAGCCCATCTGTCGGAACAGTGCTGCATGTGATGTTTATTATTATTTAATTGCTATGCTTATTATTATTACATTGATCCATTTACAGTGAGTGTTGGAAAAACATTTGCAAATGTTGTATAGATACGTGATGGGCATATGGGTGTGTGGGTACCATCAGCAAGGAGCAGTGTTAAGGTTAACCTGATTTACCTGCCAGGCTGTGCCTGGTTGCCAAGATGAGGTCAGTGTCCATTCCTCTGGGGAAGGAGCAGTTCATGTGTGTGACACCAGCATGATATCCATCTTTCAAACTATATTGTGCAGCTCCCAAATGGGTTATCTATTTCTTGGACTTTTTTTTTTCTTTTCTTCTCCAAAGTAGTGCAAAGATTTCTGCAACCTAGACATGGTAGAAGTGACACAGAACACTGTGAAATCAGAGCCAAAATTCTGTCATGAATTACTTTTTTTTCCGGAAAAAAATCAAACTTTCATAAAAGTATAGAGCAGCATGCTGCTAGAACTGTTTAACATTTCCTCTCTTTATTTGTGGCAATCCCTATAACAAAAGCCTATTTTTGTGCCTTAGTCCCACCCCAGTCCAATACTTTAGGTTTGGGGGATATGGATCTAGTAGAGCTGAGAGTCTACTGATAGAGTCAGGCCCCTTGAGGAGATCACTTGGCTAACAAATGGTGGGTTCTGATCTTAATCCTTCTCAGAGTACATTTTGAAGCTCATTTAATATAATTCTCCATACCATTTAACCACAGTGAGAGTGGAGAGGGGCAAGTGGATAGGGGATATGTATTAATGAAGCTATCTAAAGAAAGCTAAAGGCTTAGTCTGAACTCCTACAAATTATCAGTATGCTTCTCAAGAATGTTAATTGTGTCTTTCAGGAGCTCATTATTTCTTTCAGACAGAATAAGGAATTTGTGGTCTCTGATTCTCCATTTTGTCTTTGCCTTGCAGACAAGGGAGAGGGAATAGTGCAGGTATGAGTGAATGAACACAGAACTTGCTCAGGATTTAAGAGCTGGGAGTTAGGCTTAAAGCTGGAGTCAGAGTGTGCTTTCTCCACTTACATGTATATGATCTCACTTAGCGTGCATGGAGCTCAGGGTTGTGATCCATGCAATGAATTCCTGCATTATGAGATGGTGAATGGATGATTGGACATGTGAATGGTATTAATGTCATATTTGTAAAAAACTGATTTTCTTGGAATACTAGTTATGGTAACTACAGCAACTATTAGTATTGCTAGTCATAGTTTCTATTACTGCTGTTAAGTAATCTCTCTGTGTAGTATGAATTCAAAATGGTCTTATAATAAAAAACCCCAAACCAGATATTGCGGTATATGCCGAGAGATAAGAGAGACAAAGGAACAAGTCACTGCCACATTTTACCCCTAGGATTCCTCAGCCTAAAAAGTCTTAGTTCCTGTCTCCTCGTGACTTATATACGTTTCCCTGCCCAGCTATCACTTCCTGGGATTAAAGTCTTGTGTGCTTCCCAAGCAAAGGCATGACATCTCAAGTGGTGGGATTTAAGGCATGTGATTCCTAAGTACTGGGATTAAAGGTGTGTGCCATCACTGCCTGGCTCTGTTTCTTTCCTAGACTGAGTCAATTTCATGTAGTCCGGGGTGGCTTTGAACTCACAGAGATCCAGACAGATCTCTGCCTCCTGAGTGCTGGGATTAAAGATGTGTGCCATCACTACCTGGCATCTATGTTTAATCTAGTGGCTTCTTCTATCCTCTAATCTTCAGGCAAATTTTATTAGGGTACACAATATATCACCACATCTCTGTCTGAGATGGCCTTTCAAATGGTAGCATATAAAACACAAGGTACAAAGTACAAGGTATCCTGAAGAATGACAGCAGCAACTGACATCTGGCCTCCATATTCACCATCAAACACACACACATACACACACACACACACACACACACACAGGGAGAGAGAGAGACAGAGACATAGACAGAGACACACAGAGAGAGACAGAAAGTCAGAGAGATAGATACAGAGAGATAAAGACTGAGAGACAGAGACAGAGAGATTCATCTCATGAGCAAAACATTCATTTTATCTGTATACCAAAATAACTTCCACAATTAGTCTAACTTGTTAATTTGGTGACAGTACCATTGTGATTTAGTCTCAATTTTTTTTTTCTGGAAGTACAGAAGCTGATCTTATTCCATGAAGTTTGCCTATAAATGCCTACTAAAGCATGTAGTATCTGAGAGATAAAGGTCAGTGATTTCTAATAATTAAATTTCATTTTAAGTATTCACTTCTATTTCTCCCCTCAGTAATTTGGACTGAAAGTCGGTGTAAGCTGTTGACAGTGTGAATCCAAACTGAAAAATTCATCAGTCATGTAGGACAAATGCCAGGAACAGATATATTGATCTCTAATACAGAGAGCAGCAGGGATGAGCATCAATAATTAACTTAAAATGTGGTAACAGACATGAAAGATGGAAAATGGAAAATCTAGTGGAGTAGCTGTCTCAAATCTACATCAAACCAAAGTTCTCTGATTTTATCCAGGCCTTCCTGCTGTGCAGACTATCAGTGATTTCTTTGTTGAGGTTGTAAAAGGCCCATCTATTTTTCACTTGTCCACATGCCTGTAAGCAATTGTGTGGGGTTCCCTATGAACCCATAAAGCCAAGAGGGTTTGATATATTGTAGACCCAAACATTTTTGTATACACCCCTTACAATATGATTTTTCAAGAATGATTGTCAAAAATATGAGTGTTAGTAGATGTTCTGTTGCTAAAGAAGTATTTTGAAAAAATAAATATGTTATTGGATCTTAATAGTTATCAGATCTGTCCTTTCCTTTTTAGTAGTAATAAAAATTTGGGGTGTTTGTGTGATATAAATTTCCTTACATTTAGTTTTTTACTCATTTAAAAATACATTCGTCAATTCGAACATCAGTGATTTGACAGCTGTGCAATTAATTTGTTCCATTAAAAAATTAAGTAATTGATGTGTCTTGAGTGTTTTAAATGCACAACACACTTGTAACATATTAGAGTCTCAGTGATTACTTGTAGTATACACTTTTATATAAATGTATCCTCTTAAATTCATCAAAGAAAATCCTGTTTTGAACTACCTGTTCTGTGCCAGCCAACCGTTGGAGAAATAATTTTAATAAGTGAAAACTGTGTGTGTGTGTGTGTTCATGTGTAATGCATGTGTGAATGAATGTACATGCTAGGCTCATGATATATGTTCATGAGTTCAGGTAGGTATGTGCTCCTGTGCCTGACCCTTCAGAAGCCAGAGGGTGACAGTCACTATATTCCCATATTACTCTCCACCTTCTTGTAAGAAATAAGATCTCTCACTAAAGCTGAAGTTCACCCTTTTGCCTGGACTAGCTGTCCAGCAAGACTCCCCACCTCTTGTCTCCACTTGATGGAATTACATGCACAGACCAACCACACATAGCTTTTATGTGGGTGCTGGAGATTTGAACCCAGGCCCTCCTGCTTTAACAGTAAGTGTTCTTTCCCACTGAATCATATCCCCAGTCACAATGAAACTGATTTCACCAGAAGTCAGCTAGCACTGCTATGAGCTGTTTGGCTGTGAAGAGCACTAGTGTTGGGATGTCATGCCTCTCCCTTCAACCAGTGTAACCATTTGCAGATAATACATGTTTAAACATTACTTTAAACCATTTGGTTTTGAGAATTTTATACATGAGTACTGTATTTATGTCATTTCCACCCCACACTCTGTCCCCACTCTACTTCTTTTCCGTGTTCTCTCACTCCCTCTTAACTTCATGACCTGACCTTGACTTCTCTAGTAATTACTGGTATGTGTGTGTGTGTGTGTGTGTTTGTGTGTGTGTGTGTGTGTGTGTGTTTGTGTGTGTGTGTTTGTGTGTGTGTGTTTGTGTGTGTGTGTGTGTGTGTGTGTAAATACAATGTGATAACTTCATAAGATATTGTTCATATGGATATGAGTTTAGGCCTGACCACTGGGGATTGGGTAATCTATCAGGAGCCTGTCCTCGAAGACTGATTCACTCTCCCTCAGTAGCCATTAATTACTTGTAGCTTGTTCAACTCCAGGATGAAAATTCATCAAACCGAAGCCAAGGGAAGGGAAGGCCATTATAAATTATCCAGGTCTCATTTTCTGTGTGTGACATTAGAATGTCAAACACAAATTAAATTTCATTTTCCTACCCTGTTCCATACGTCATTATCGCAGTTCTAAAGTTAAGTTGAGTAGGGGCCTTTTCCCTCATTTTCGCCTGTTATCTGAATCCCACTCAAGACAATAGTGTGGAGGTGAATATTTCAAGAACCAGCTGTTCTGGTTTGAAAGGCAAAGCAGTCTTTCCCTGTCTTCAGAGGAGTGTGATGTGTTTCTATGAAGATTAGAGACAGCCATCTGACATTGAGACACAATTGTTCCCTTTGTAAGTATTTCCAAAAGCAAGATGGAAATAGAAGCCCAGATGTCCCTAGCTTTGACTGCAACACGGAGAGCCACAGGCTGACTCCCCAACTCTCGTCTGCCACCTGTACTGTGAACCCCTGCCCCGCCGCGGCTCTTCACTCCGTCACATTAATTTAACAGCCACACTCAGAGTTCACCTTTGTTCACTTTCTGTTCTGAGAAGACAAAATATTTTTTTCTTGTAAATTTAGATTGGCTTACAGGATTTCATGGATAAAGTTTTATTTTATGTTTTCTATATGAACTTTTATTTAACTTCAGCCATAAATATCTGTTCATTTGGTCGCTTTGATGGCAATTTGTTCTTCCCATAATTTATTTCTATTTTTATATGTATAGAAAGAACTATACATGTGGTAGAGTTTACCACATTGTCTCCTCCAGAACTTCCTTGGGAAACAGCTCCTGTTGTTCAACTTGGTTGACCACAGGGTTCAGGCACCACATAATATCTCTTTATGGCTTCTTGCTGTGAACAAAGCAGAGAATTCTTATTGAGCCACATCATCCTAAGCTTGTTAGATTTGTTCCCTGGCTTTGCCTACCCTTTAGTCTTTGACTCCAAGAGGGATTGGAGGCTGTGACTTAGGTTATCTAACCCCAGCACTCAACTTCTCCCACAAATATCTATATTGTTAACGGTTGACATTTTTGTAAGATCTCTACAAAGGACAGTAAACAAAATGGTAACAAACTGAAGACAATAACTCCAATTACATTTATTTAATGCATATTCTATCATGCTGACTTTGTGTACTTTCTACATAAAGTTGGCTCTCTGAATCCAAGTGCTCATTTCCATGGATTCAACCCACCATGTATCAAAAATATTTTATGAGGAATGTGTCTATATTGACCATAGATAGATAGATAGATAGATAGATAGATAGATAGATAGATAGAGATATTTTTATTTTGTCAATACTCCCTAAATGGTAGACTTGTGATGGTGCATTGCAGGGGAGTTTTCAACTTTACCATAGTGTGGAAGCTGCACATATTCAATAAAAACTCAACTTCGGATTTTGAGTTTTGCCCTTATTCTTGCCTATCAATATGCTGAAACACTATACAGCCCTCTCTTTCTCAGTGCTGAGCAATGGAATCCAGTCACAACTACCAGCCAGCCACCTAACCTACTCATGAGAGAAACAGCAAAGTACTATGTTGCTAATTACTGGTATCTGGAAGGATAGCTGAAATAAATGTGCTTTAAGTTAATGACATCTCCAGTTTGCATTAGACTCATCATGACTTAGCCTTATTTTAAGTCAAGGACTATCTGTACAATGCAGCAGCTATTTACATATTTTCATGGTATTGTACAGTTTAAGTAGTTTAAACTGTACTAATTCAACTACACAGAAGGGTCTATGTAGGTTGCAACTATAACATATTATCTGAAGATTTTAGAATCTATGGGGATCCTGGAAGCAACCACACAGACACACAGAAAAAACTGTGGTTCCTTACACAGTGTATGGAACAAGCTCATGCTAATGGGTATTAAAATTTGTCTTCATTTTCCAAAGAAGAAAATAGGTTTGAACTATTTAGGAGGCCCCCAGGCATTAGGACCAGAACCTGTCCTTTGTACATGAGCTGGCTTTTTGGAACCTAGGGCCTATGCTGGGACACTTTGCTCAGCCTAGGTGAAGGGAGGAGGGGACTGGAGCTGCCTCAACTGAATCTACCAGGCTGAGCTGAATCCCCATGGGAGCCCTTGCTTTGGAGGAGGTGGCAAAGGGGTGTTGGTTGGGGGGATGGCGGGGGTGTGGGGTGGGAGGAGGGAGGACAGGGGAATCCATGGGTGATATATAAAATTAAAGAAAGGAAGGAAGGAAGGGAGGGAGGGAGGGAGGGAGGGAGGGAGGGAGGGAGGGAGGGAGGAAGGAAGGAAGGAAGGAAGGAAGGAAGGAAGGAAGGAAGGAAGGAAGGGAAGGAAGGAAGGAAGGGAAGGAAGGAAGAAAGAAAGAAATGAAAATAGGCACAACCTGGGGAAAAATTTCCCTGACTAGAGAGTAAGTATGGTAGCTTGTGTGATTAGATCTTACTCATGGCATTTTATATTTTCTTTTTGCTTGTTTGAGTTTTATCTGTCTGATATTCATGTTTTTATCGCCCCTCTAAATTGCTTTCTATAAAACAGTGAAATTTCTTTGAAAGTTTGCACAGATATGACATCTTAAACACTAGCTGTCCCTGATCCTATTGAATTCATGAATTGATTTTAGATGTTACACTCTGATTTTACTCCAAAGGTTGAGGAGCTGCAAAGAGAAGCAGCCCTGTGAATAGTGTATACTATCAGCCATTCTTCCAAGTCTCAAGTCCTTTATTTTTTTGAAAATGTAAATTCAAATTTATTAATTTTTTATTAGTAGTATGCATGTTGTATGTGCATGTGTGTAAATGAGAGAAAGAAAAAGAAGAGTAGATTCAGAGGTGTATTCATACCAGTGTGTGTGAATAGAGGTCAGATGACACTTTTAGGGAAATGATTCTATCTTTTCATATGTGCATCGGTCCTGGGGATTGAATTCAGGTCATTAAGCTTGAGTAACAAAGGTTTCTCTATCCAGTTGATGAGATTGAACTGTTTAGGAGGCCCCCAGGCAGTGGGACCTGGACCTGTCCTTGGTGCATGAGCCGGCTTTTTGGAACCTAGGGCCTATGCTGAGACACTTTGCTCAGCCTTAGTGCAGGGAAGAGGGGACTGGACCTGCCTCAACTGAATCTACCAGGCTGGGCTGACTCCCCATGGAAGAGCTTGCCTTGGAGGAGGTGGGAATGGAGGATGGATTAGGGGGAAGGCTGGGGGGTGGGAGGAGGGAGAACAGGGCAATCCATGGCTGATATGTAAAATTAAATTAACTATAAAATAAAAATACTTATTAAAAAAAGAAAAAAGATTTCTTTATCTACTTAGCTACTTCTCTAGCTTTAAAACACAAATCTTTCTGAGTAGAATGAGGGAATCCTCTTTGCATGGTCTTAACTGACTTACCTTCAAAATAGAGTAATGAATAAGCTAATGTGTATAAATCGTTAAGGTCACTGTGTAGCTCAAAGTAAGTCATCAAATTTATTCTTTTTATATTCAATTTTTGCTAGTTACTCTACCACTGAACTTCACTTAGCCCTTTTTTTTTTTTACATTTTGAGAGAAAACTTAATTACATGATTCCTCAAGGTATAATGACTTTGTTCTCTTTATAATGGGATGTATATGCTAGTTGTTTTAATATAGTTAACACATCACAAACAGAAAAGCTTCATACATTCTATATGAGAGAATTTAAATCTTCTACCACCTACAGCAGGCATTTAGATACTCCAATCTTCATGGTAATAACACATATCCTAAGGAATCCTGTCCTACAGGTTATTAACCAAAGCTGCAATCTTTGTATTTTTCAGTAGGAATAAAGAATGAGATTTGAGAGATTAGGTAAATTTACCGAAGCTCATCCCTAGAATATGAACTCACTCCTAACCCTCAAATCCTGTAACTCTAAAGTAAGCATGTCTACTACTTCCAAAGATGCCCTAGAAAGCGTATTTTAATTTGTTTTTGCAGTAAAAAAAGATAGCCTAGTGAAGCGCGGATCTATAATGAATATTTTTGCTTTCTGAACTTGTTTTATCCTACATTGTCTGTAATCTTTTTTCATGTCAGGTGATATAGAAACATCCCTTCCTATCTATATTTATAAAGGATCAAAAATAAACTTAGAGTGCTATTCCTGGCACCATTAAAGACTCTCTAACCATGCAGGAGTTGGTTACCAACTTGTTATCACTAAGACTCTTACTGTTTTCTTACTTTCCATTTCCTCAGAAGAACATTTGGTGCA
The DNA here is from genome assembly GCF_007827085.1 of Peromyscus californicus insignis. Lineage (NCBI taxonomy): Eukaryota > Metazoa > Chordata > Mammalia > Rodentia > Cricetidae > Peromyscus > Peromyscus californicus. Next base: position 117,383,088 of record NW_026294584.1, on the reverse strand, counting down.
AACATAGACTCTTGAACTCAAATTTGAAATTGCTCTAGCGAGAAACAGTGAAATTTATTACTCTCAGACCTCAGCGATGATAAGTGTCTGTGGACTTCAAATACAGTAGAGCTATGAGGTCACTTGATGTAAAACATCGTGCTTCAAATATTCCATGACTTAATGCAAGTTGGAAACCAGGAAATATTTTCATTGCATGCCGACCATAGGTCAGCTAATTGATTAATAAAATAGAGGATGAAAGATACAAAGATGCTCAAAAATTTACCATCAGATACACTGTTGAAATAAAAATACAGCCGAAAGTAAGTGTGAGCACTTTAGACATTCTAATAATCCAACACAACATATGGTTTGAAGAAAGACAAGAAAAGTGTCTAGATACACAGGACTGCAGTCTCACAAGGCAACGGACACAGGTGCAGTTTTCACCTAGAACACATTGCTGCCATGAGTTCACAGGGCAGGAGAGAGATTATGCTAGCTGAGATGATACTAATGAAAGCAGTTGAAGCATTATGTGGTTTGTCCTCAGCACAATCAGGAAATCAACAACTTGTTTCCCAGACGTTTATTTGGAATAGAAAAATACTATATAGTTAGGGAGAATGCATTAAAGATGTAGTATTGAGTCAGTCACTGGCAGGATAAGTTCCCACTCCTTGCAGTTGAAATAGAATCAATGAACACTTAGGTCAAACAGATTAGAATTCCTAGGTGAGTTTATGCATGACTTTGATCAAGGAGGAATGGAATGCTTCTCTGCTGCAAATCTACATATTTGCTACAGGCAGGGAAAACTTTTTATCTTGCTGGTCAGAGAACACTCACAGGACTGCTGTTTTCTGCTTTCCACAGTCAGGCCTGTTTCTTTTATTAGAATCTCTCTATACAGAAACATCTGAAATAGGGAGCAGGTGGTTCCATGGAATTTCTTTATTTTGTTTCAGGTAAATACATTTGGAGCCAGAGCAAGGGAAAAAAAAGAGAGAGAGAAGCTATGTATTTAGAAGTTCTATTTTAAGCTATGTCTTTCAGGAAAGCTGAAAAGAAATTTAATTGATTCAGTAAACATCAACTCTACCACAATTTAGGAATAACTCAAAAGAATTTCATCATTCTTGGATTATAATAAATAATTGGATGAGTTTGAAGGCTAGTTCCCTTTTGTCCAGTTGAGTGCTGTGATGAGTAATTTTTGACAGTTCTACATGGAATGAAAGGTGTGAAACTAATGGTTTTAGTTGAATCAGAGCACATTTTCTTTCCATGCCTTTGGCTCTACCTGCCTCATTGGTTCTTGTTGTACAGATTTGAAAATCTCAATGAGGCCATGATACACTAGATTTTTTTATATCAGAGCATGAGTCTGACTATAATAATTGCCCCCTTTAAAAATGAAATGAAAGACAGTAACCCAGAAAGCAGGTATAGTGAGTGATATTAGCATAGCAGTGAAACACTGGATTCACAGAATATACTAGTTAAAATGACATAGTTTACATAAGGATGCTACTATTTAATTCTTATAATCAGCCTTTATTGGCCAATAGAGCATACATATGTTACTGAAATCATGTGTTAATAAATACTAAGGCTGAATGATGGAAAGTGGAAATATTAATGACCATCATTGGTGGAGTTACACTAGAAATTAGGACTCAGCAATTAAGATCCTTTGCTTTGCAATCATGAGGATGAGAATTCAGATCCTAACATCCATTTAACAAGCTGGACATCCTACAAATGTCTATACTATCAACTTCAAGGGATCGCATGCTGTCTTCTGGCCTCTTCATTTACAGGCATGCATACACTCACTCTCACACATACGTACACACACACACACACACACACACACACACACACACAGAGAGAGAGAGAGAGAGAAATTATTATTATTTTAATTATACAGTTGTAAGTGTAATAAACAGCCACCATTTTGGAGGGTTTTAAGGGTACAATATGAGCATTGAAAGATCATTTTATTATTTTTCTGCTAATTTTTGTCCTAAGTACTCCTTATTACTTATGCTATGCAATTCCACTCAAAATCTAGAAAAGTGAATGCTTGGGAACATAGAATGATCAGTTACTGAAGTCAGAGTGGTAAGTGGGGAAATATTGATCAAAGGGTGTGAAGATTCAGGTAGAAACAGGAATGATTTTTTATAACTATTGCATAGTTTATTATAGTATATTCTATATTTTAAAATTGACAAATGAGTAGACTTTTTGATCATATTGTTGTATGATCAAAAGGTTGATCATACAATAATAAGTGTACAAGCTAATGAATATTGGCTGGATCCAATCCAGACAATAAATTATATGCAAGTATAATAACACTACAGCTTGTACTATTTAAAATGCACAATCATTATTTGTCAATTAAAATTCAAAAAAATTTAAAATCTCTCTAAGAGTATAATACTAAGAAAATAAGATTTAAAGAGAAAAACAAATTTGAGTAGTTATGTTGTGGTTCTTCATGCACTGCCTAAACTCAGCAGAGATTTCTTTTAGCTGAATTATTAAAATCATAGAAAAAGCAGATGCAAGTTTTTTTTTTTATTTGAAAGCCTTGTCTTCAGGGTAATGGAGTGGTACATGTTTCATTTCACATGTCTGCTTTTCTAGAATAAAAGAGGTTTGGGAAGATGGTGAGGCTGAATCTGCTTATCACCGAGCATAACAAGAGAGAACTTGAGATACTCTGTTTTCCTCATTTCTTTTTCCTATCATCTTCTTTAAAGCTTGCAAACTCCTGTGCAAATCTGAGTTTGAACAGGAGCCCCCTGTGAACTCCAACGTGTCCTCTGGGACCATAGAAACTGGCGTCAATTGAGAATACCGCCTGTCTGGAAGTGTGGATGGAAATTACTGTTAATTATTGATGTCTGTACGAATTATTTTTGTGCTTACATTTGTTTGATAATCAAGCATAATATTTAATCAAATGCTTAGAATCAGGTGGCTTTGTACCATTTTCATTATATGATTTATGAATGGAACCATCTCTTTTTATTTTAGCCTGTCATTCAGAAAAGTCAGATCAAAGGTATAAGGGTCTTTGTTGTTGTTGTTGTTGTTTTTTTTTATTTTTATTTTTTTTTAATTTATTTTAATTTATTTTGCAATACAATTCAGTTCTACATATCAGTCACGGATTCCCTTGTTCTCCCCCCTCCCGTCCCCCTCACCTTCCCCCCAACGCCCCCCCCCCCATTCCCATCTCCTCCAGGGCAAAGCCTTCCCCACAGACTGAGGTCAACCTGGTAGACTCAGTCCAGGTAGGTCTAGTACCCTCCTCCCAGGCCAAGCCAAACAATCCTGCATAGGCCCCAGGTTTCAAACAGCCGACTCATGCAATGAGTCCCACTGCCTGGATGCCTCCCAAACAGATCAAGCCAATCAACTGTCTCACCCATTCGGAGGGCCTGATCCAGTGTGGACCCCTCAGCCATTGGTTCATAGTTCATGTGTTTCCATTCATTTGGTTATTTGTCCCTGTGCTTTATCCAACCTTGGTCTCAACAATTCTCGCTCATATAAACCCTCCTCATTCTCGTTGATTGGACTCCCAGAGCTCCACCCAGGGCCTAGTCATGGATCTCTGCATCCAGATCCCTCAGTAGTTGGATGAGGTTTCTAGCACAACAATTAGGGTGTTTGGCCATCCCATCACCAGAGTAGGTCAGTTCGGGCTGTCTCTCGACCATTGCCGGCAGTCTGTTGTGTGGGTATCTTTGTGGATTTCTGTGGGCCTCTCTAGCACTTTGCTTCTTCCTGTTCTCATGTGGTCTTCATTTACCATGGTCTCCTATTCCTTGTTCTCCCTCTCTGTTGTTGATCCAGCTGGGATCTCCCGCTCCCCCAAGCTCTCTTTCCCTCGACCCTCGCCTTTCATTACCCCCACTCATGTCCAGGCTGTTCATGTAGATCTCATTCCATTTCTCTGTCATTGGGCGATCCCTGTGTCTTTCTTGGGGTCCTGTTTTCTGAGTAGCCTCCCTGGTGATGTGAGTAGCAGACAATTCATCCTTGTTTCATGTCTAGTATCCTGCTATGAGTGAGTACATACCATGTTTGTCTTTCTGAGTCTGGGTTACCTCACTCAGGATGATTTTTTCTAGATCCATCCATTTGTCTGCAAACCTCATGATGCCATTGTTTTTTTCTGCTGAGTAGTATTCCATTGTGTATATGTACCACATTTTGTTTATCCATTCTTCAGTTGAAGGGCATCTGGGTTGTTTCCATGTTCTGGCTATTACAAACAATGCTGATATGAACATAGCTGAACAAGTGCTCTTATGGTGTGGTTGAGCATTTCTTGGGTATATGCCCAAGAGTGGTATAGCTGGATCTTGGGGGAGATTGATTCCCAATTTTCTAAGAAAGCGCCATATTGATTTCCAAAGTGGTTGTACAAGCTTGCATTCCCACCAGCAGTGGAGGAGAGTTCCCCTAGCTCCACATAAGTAGTCTTGAACGCATTGGCATTGGAGACTACTTCCTAAATAGAACACCAGTAGCACAGACACTGAGAGAAACAATCAATCAATGGGACCTTTTGAAACTGAGAAGCTTTTGTAGAGCAAAGGATACGGTCAACAAGGCAAAGCGACAGCCTACAGAATGGGAAAAGATCTTCACCAACCCCACATCTGACAGAGGACTGATATCCAGAATATATAAGGAACTCAAGAAATTAGACATCAAAATGCCCAACAGTCCAATTAAGAAATGGGCTATAGAACTAAACAGAGAATTCTCAACAGAGGAAACTCAAATGGCCGAAAGACATTTAAGGAATTGCTCAACATCCCTAATCATCAGGGAAATGCAAATCAAAACAACTCTGAGATACCACCTTACGCCTGTCAGAATGGCTAAGATCAAAAACACTGAAGACACCTTATGTTGTTGTTCTTTTGTTTTGTGTTTAGTGTTTCCAGACAAGGTTTCTCTGTGTAGCCCTGGATGTCCTAGAACTCACTCATGTAGGCCAGGCTTGTCTCAAACTCAGAGATCTGCCTGCCTCTGCCTCCTGAATGCTAGGATTAAAGGTATGCACCACCACTGCTCAACAACATTGTAAGGTTGAATTGAAAGATTTGATGTAGTATTGAGGTAAGTAACAGCAACAGTGGTGTGTGTGTGTGTGTGTGTGTGTGTGTGTGTGTGTGTGTGTGTGTGTGTGTAAGAACAAAAGGAAAAAGTAAACTTCAAGAATTTGTCCAACTTCCTTTAGAATTATGTATTATCAGTGCCAAGAATTCCCTTGCAGATCTAAGGACATGGCTCAGTGATTAAAGAACTCTCCATGGAAGCACAGAGCCTGAGCTCTTATGCACAGTACTCCTGTAAGTGCCAGGTGTGCATGCCAGGATTCTCATTCCAGTGCTCTGAAGGTAGAGACAAGTGATGCCCAGAGCAAGCTAGCTAGCTAGACTAGTGAACTCTGAGTTGGTGATGAATAGATGTCTTGATGAATAGAGTAGAAAGCAATTCAAGCCTACATGCACACACACACACACACACACACACACACACACACACACACACATACACACACATACACACACTACACCACATGCCACACACACACACACACACACACACACACACACACACACACACACACACACACACCACTGTAGCATGAATCTTAAAGAGTCTTAATAAAATCAAACCTGGGCCAGATATTGGGGTGAATGCTGGAAGATCAGAGAAGCAGAACAAGCCACAGCTACTTCACCTTGCCAGTTCCTCAGCTGATCCTGTTTCCTCAGACTGGATGCCTCTGAGCCCTTATCCAGAATGAATCTCAGCTGAACTGCTGCTCAAAAGCCTAGAAGCTTAACCAGCCAAAAGCTTCTAGTTTCTGGTCTTCACGCCTTATATACCTTTCTGCTTTCTGCCATCACTCCCTGGGATTAAAGACTCACTTCTTGGGATTAAAGGCGTGAGTCACCATGCCTGGCTGTTTCCAATGTGGCCTTAAACTCACAGAGATCCAGAGGGATTTCTGACTCTGGAATGCCAGGATTAAAGGCGTGTGAGACCACTGCCTATCCTCTATATTTAATATTGTGGCTGTCCTGTTCTCTGACCCCAGATAAGTTTATTAGTGTACACAATATTTTGGGGAACACAATACCACCCACCACACCCCACACACACACACCCCACACATACCACATTCACATACACCACACACACATACACACAACACACACACATATACACCACACACACACACACACACACACACCATACACACACAACGCACACCATACACACACACACACCATACATACACTATACACACATACACACACTACACATACATACATACACACATACACACACACTACCTACACACACCATACATACACACACCATACACACACAACACACACACCATACATACACGACACACACATACACACACTACACATACACACATACATACACACACACTACCTACACACACCATACATACACACACCATACACACACACACCATACACACACAACACACACACCATACATACACGACACACACATACACACACTACACATACATACACACATCACACATACACACACCACACACACATCATACACCACACACACATGAAAGAAAGAAAGATAGAAAGAAAGATAAAAAGAAAGAAAGACTGAAAGCCTTATCATACAGTAGGATGACTTCATCTTCTAATGATCTCATTTCAACTTAGCACTGAAAATGGACATTTTATTTTGTTTTAAAAGCCCAGGCACATAGAAGAGAGCAATCATGTTCCCATGGCATTCTTTAAAAGGGGAGCTTAAAATTTCACAAATGAAAAATCAGACCTAATGAGAAATGGGCTACATTTTGTGATGCTGTTCCTTGATTCCTTTGCCTTTAATTATTTCAACTATTTTATTGCACCTTTTCATGACTCTAGGGTTCTTTTGTGTCATTTGCAGCCCTGCAAAGCCCCTCTCTGGAATTAGCCTCTTAGAGTTGATGTGGGAATTATAACCCACAAGCACCACCTTCAGATTCATTACAGGGAAGGCTTCCCGCAGTTAGTTTGTTCTGAAGAAAATTTCCATTTTGCAAGGGCAGTGTAAATTTTGCATATCATTTTAATAGCAAGGTAGGTCAATCAAAGTATAATTGGCTCCAATTAGCGCTCCCATGAGCTGTAAGGTTTTTTATATCTCCTAGACTGCACTTAAAAAGAAAATGCTGTTTACTGCCACTAAAGCCTTAAGAATTGTCCACTAGTTACTGTGAGTGATGAGGAAAGGGGACTCCCAAGACATAGCAGTCTGGCAGATGTTTAAGGTCTGCACATCAGCATGCACATGGCATCAGGCATTGTCATGTGATATTTTCCTATGACAAATCACTTTCTTTTCACTGTACTTGAGAAGGCTTTGGTTATGAAACCGATAATTTCCTGCATTAGTTTGGAACTAATCTTAAAATTGCTTTCTAACATTTTTTTCAAGGTCTTTGAACTCTTATATGATAAAAATGGAGAAACAGCGAATTCTCTCTTATTTACTGTCATGGTGATATATAAACATGATTGGTTTAAGAAACACCTATCTAGAAAGGATTAAGTGAGGCAGAAGACCTACCATGAATGTGGGTATCACGGTTGGGCTGGGATCAGAAAAGGGATGAAGGAGAAAGCCAGCTGAGTTCAAGCATTCTCCCTTTTCTGCTCCCTGACTGTCCCGCAGGATGTAACTGGCTGCCTCCCACTCCTGTTTTCATGGTTTCCTTTTCATGACAGTACCTAATATGGTGAGTCAAAAGAAATCTTTCTTCCTTTGAGTTGGTTTAGCCAAGTATTTCTTTGTCAGAGATGAGAAAAAGGAATACAGATGTTTTAACTGTTGTTCTGTGGTTTTCGTCCCTAGTCCCAACATCATGGATACTGGAGATTGTTCCTTGAAGAGTCTATCTGAGGCCTAAACGACTTATATATACATATACATATACATATACATATACATATACATATACATATACATATACATATACATATACATATACATATATATACATATATACACATATATATACATATACATATACATATATACATATATATGTGTGTGTGTATATATATGTATGTGTGTATACACACACACACACACACACACACACACACATACATAAATCTCACAATGATTCTCATCTTTTAAACTCATTTCCCCCTGTGGAAGTGTAGACTGATTTCTTTGGCAATGACATGCTTTCACCAGCCTTGTGGGAGGAACGATGTCAGTCAAAGATTTGCAATGATTTTGCCACTTCTCCTTGGGTATCAAAAGCCACTGATGGACCACGTGATTGCCACTGAATATGATTTCAACTTTCACCCTCTTGTCTTGAGATCTCCTTGGATAGAAGAAGGAAGAATAAGGTCAATCTAGTGTAAACAGACTGACATGGTGATTGGACCGGGGACATTTATTGAAAATAGCATGAGAAAACGAATGCATATCACAAAAAAAAAAGCAATACACAGTGGCCTTTCTAGGTGCCCTGAGCATAAGGAGGCAGGAACCCCATCATATCAGTGACATTAGCAATGCTACCAGAGAAAAGAGGAAGCCGCTGTTTTAAAGAGAGAGAGGGAGAGGGAAGGGGGAAGAATGCTCCAAACTATTTAGTTTACAGGCAGTTGAGAATTGGGCTTGACTCCCAGCCATGCACAAGATCCTAACTTTCACCTTGGGGACTAACCTAAAAACATAATTTCAGGCCTTAATACAGTTCTGCTTAGAAACTCATAAGTTAGACTTACTAGGACTCAAAGTCAAAATGGATTCAGTAGATATTCATAATCACCCAGAGAAACCTGCCGTATATGACAACAATTTTTAAAACAGCTTTTGAACAACAGCCCCCAGCCTCTGATGCCTCGTGCCAGCTCCTAACCACTGACCATTCTTTCTGGTTTTTACCTTGTTTTAGACCGAGGGATGTGCACTCTATCCCAGACTGTCAGCCATGTAGCATGACCTGTAAACCTCAGAACAGAATTCTCTTTTCAGTTGTGTGAATCACTGATGAAATCTTAAATGACATCAAGTATGCCTCCCTGCACTTTTAAATAAGTCTCATCTTAAAAATATGTCAGACTTCCCCAGTTGGCACCCCAGAAAATGGCCCAAGTTACTTTTACAATTTTGCCTAACTGCATTTTTGTTTGGCAGAATTTCTTCTAGAAAATGTCTGGGCTGCGGATTAAATCTCTTTCATAAAAGAATTTCATAGTGGAACTAGAAATAAACCCTCAAATGTCAGTAGTATGTGCATTAATATTTCTCCAGGTAAACACCAGAGTGGCATATTTCATGTTAAATTGACTAGTTGTACACTTCAGTGACCTGGGAAGGAATGTGGCTGACGAAGTGACATCATCCATCATGGACTACTTTTTGGAAGGCAGAATTTCAGAACTTTATTCTCTTTATTTATGGCTTTGATTGTTAGACACTCTTGGCTCCCTAGTTAAAAAAAATATTTGTTATTCCTAATACTCCTATAGCTTTGTTAATAGAAAGCCTAGCGGCCATGTTATTTTAGCATAGTGTATTTATGATTTCCTCAAGAGGTTATGAAAGGCTTTGTAGAGCCTAGTTTGTTAGTATCTATGAAATTATCATTTATATCATAGCTTCTAGCTTATTTATCATTTTACATAAAATGATGCTGAATCCTCCCAAAAGGTACGGAACTGATACATATTTGGCTGTGCAGTACTCAATTAACATTTATTGCAAATGAAGTTTTTTATAAGTAAGTTCTCATAGTATCACAGAAGATGTTATTTTACTTTATTTCAGAATGTAACAAATCATGTAAATCTCAAATGTTTTTAATCAGACCTATGATCTACAAATTTTAACATACTCATACAGCAGCAAATGCGAACTTGATGCAGAGCTTTCCTTTAAGACAAAAAAGTCTATAAACAATGTGGGTTGTATAAACTTCTACTCACTTCTCATGACCTTGTGAGAAGAATTATACATAAATGGGAATCATTTCCCTGAGTCTGTAAAGATCTACATATTTGTGAAAAGTAGTCCCTAGTTGACTTTGAGAGCTCTAGTTGATTCTCTCTTTTGGAATATTCCATGCCTCTCCTCCTATATATGAACCTTTATAATTGTATTCTTTAAAGCATGATTTCCCCCTTTGGATCTCTAACTCTAGTATCATAAAATCTATTTTCTTCTTATTACTTGGGGAAATTTATTCAAAATGTGTAGCATTGTGTCATGGTTACTTTTAATTGCCAACTTGACATGATCTAGAGTCAGCTAGGAAGAGAGTCTCATTAAGAAGTCCTCTAGATATGTTGGCCCATGAGCATGTTTGTGAGGATTGTTTTGGGTGCTTTAATTGAGATGAAGATCCTGCACATTGTGGCCACACTGTTCCTTTGGTTTTGGGTCCTGGACTGTATAAGTGTATAGAGAAGACAGCACTGGTGAACATGCATGCATTCTCTGCTCTTGATCACAGCTGTGGCTAGCTCTTGAAGTTCCCACCTTAACTTCCATAATGATGGACTATAATCTGGAATTGTGGGCTAAAATAAACCCTTTCTCCCTTAAATTGCTTTTCTCACGGTGTTTTATGACAACTACAGAAGTAAATCTAGGAAACGTAAATCTTTATTTGTTGTTGGCTATTATCATTTATGTTGATTTCCTATTATAGCGATTACTAATCCACAACACAGTTACTAAAACCAGCATGAATTTGTTGTACAACATTAAATTTCAATGGGAATTTCCTGAGATTGACAGCATGGTACTGAGAGTTGCTTGTGCTGAATTCTTTTCCAGAACCTTGGCCGAGCCTTCATTGCTCTTGCTTTTGGCCATTGCCAGTGGCTGCCTATATTCCTTGGCTCTTGGCTCTCCAGCAAGTAATCACCTCCCTCAGACATCTGCTCATTAGTCAGCCCTTTCTCTGACCTTCCTGTGTGTCTTTCCATAGAAGGATCCTGGTGATTGATTACATTAGGCATGTTCAGGTTCACTGCAATGCCTTTAACAGTGTGTCTTTAGCACAATCCCACAGCCAGGTATGTGTGTACACTACCTCACTGCTACATTGACAAGTTCCTGCAAACATAGTAACACGGATAGATATATGGAGGTCCAGAATCAGATTATTAGTTTAGTTGGCTAAATGTCAAGATATAGGCAGATTCCTGCTGTTCTTTTGGAGGCTGAGGGGAGCCCCTGCCACCTACCCTGTATGGCCTTTACAGGCTACCGGCATTCACAGCCCTTTTCAGGACATGGTATCTTAAAATATCTGTCTGTGATAGTGGAAATTCCTGCTTTGATGGGCAGAGGGTCTTCTCTTTGGCTGTAGCTCTTCTGCCCCCTGCTCATTATCATCCTTACAGTAACTCTTGACCCACTCAGATAACCCAGGAAAATCTTCCCATCTCAATACCCCATGTTACTTATATCTGCAGAGTCCCTCTTCTGTGTCTAATGACAGACCTATCCCTAGGTTTGCAGGGCTGCGTGTGGAGTACTGGGATCAGGATTCTGTATAATACACTAGTATTCACCCAAACTCTTGAGCTTTGATTTAGATATTTGAAAACCTTATTAAGCATGTACTTCTTCTTCACTTCTTACTTGCATCTCAAAGTCTATTTTAAATATTTCCTCTTTAAGTATTTTCCAGCTACAAGGGGCCTCCTCCTCCATACTCCTGTTTCTTCTCCTTGTTTTCATTTGTTGGTGGTCAAGAATCATTATTCTCTGGATTTTTCTGAGGTTGTACTAGAGAGGAGCTCTATTTTATTATTCATGTCCATATAAATGAGTGCCTAAATTTAACATTATATAAGCTGTATTGTTGGGATATTTAGAGAAAGGAAGTGCTTATGAAACTTTAAAATCACCCTTTACAGTGTAAACTATTTATGATGCATTGCTTAATGAAGATTGTGGATAAATTAGTACTGAGTGACTGTTTAAGGTTGGAGTTCATCTCGGTAATTTAGAGGTCAGTGATAGACTTCTGTGTCTACCTGATGACACTAACTCCTGAGGGGAGAATATGAATCCTCACTGCTGCAGATAGCAGCTTCTTGTCATTAGGCCTTTAGATTATGAGGGGCTTTATTCCTTCTACTCACTAATTTACCTCATAGAGGCAAGAGTTGCTTTAAAAGTGAACCACCTTTCTCTTTTTTTTGGTGTCAGTGTCAGGGGCAGAGAGCCTTATACTGTTTCTCACTGGGGTACCAAAGAGCTTTTCTGGTCTATAGGACAGATGCCAGCATATCTGAAAAACCTGGAAGTGAGGTGAAGGAATTAACTTGATAGAAATTTAAAAGAATATCAATTATCCCTGGGAAAGGAAGTTTATGATCCTGAATAGACCCTCCCTCCTGATCAAAGGAAAGGGACAGTTTTAAATACAGAAAGGTCTCCTGCTCAATGTCAGCAACCAAGTCAGTTCAGGTTCCTAGGAAGTAAACACTGAAATAAGATTAAAGGATCAGATTTGAAAAGGATTACTAAGGAGGACCTGTAAAAGCATAAGGGAGAGGGATTAGAGTGAGAAAGAGGAACAGACTAAGAATCAGTTCACATATCTGTGGACAAAGAGAAGAGTCACACTGTAACAATGATCTGAAAATATTTTGAGAATTTCTCTGTGGAGTGTTCCAAACAAAGTTTTCCATTAGAAAAACCCTACATGGAGCAGGAATGGTGAGCATTCAGTGAGTTAGGAGGAGTCCAGGTGATTATGGCCATAGCCCCTGCCTCTAGTACGCATGTAGAGGACATTTATCTACCTTCTCTGCAATGGGTTCTCTTTAGTGGGACCTGAGTGGAGTCTGCCAAATCTACCAGAGTACCCCAGAGATACACATAGACATGTTTGATTTTCCTTCTTTAGCTTCCCTAACTAAGCCATTATTATGACAGAGACAAAAATCATCCCATTTGTGATAAAATACTGTTATGATGAAAAGAAAAACAGTAAGTGGATTCATGCAATACATATTATTTTACAATGAGTGTTTTAAATTAAAATTATACTTGTGATATTTCCAAGGTATTACATATACCTATTGTTGATACAGCCTCATGTTAAGACACTTACTTGCATGTATTAGATTTTCTGACCCTTACACTGAATTCTTTCTTCCAATTATTCTTATTTTGGATAAACTGCAGTTTATTTTGATTGCCTAATTTCTATACTGGGAACAAAGTTTTAATCTAGATAGATAGTAAAAAGAAGACTACTGCATTAACTCTGTGTCTTGAACATTTTAATGAGCAGAGAAGGAATGCTTTGTCTCCATTAAACAAAAACGACGTGGAAGGGGCATCGGAAAGGTGAGGGTTGGCTGAGAGCCACAGGAGGACTCTAAAGAGCCACCACCCCCGCAGCAGCCAGGTTCACCAATTCCATAAGAAGCTTATCCTGCCCGTTCAACATTATTTTTCTTGAAGATTTATGTGGTATTGTTATAGGATGAATAAGCAGCATGTGGGTAAGCAAGAGACCAATGGGAATTAGTGTTTGAGGTTTATTTATTTATTTTTTTTCCCATAAAATTCAACCAACAACTTTGGACTTTCCTGTCTCATCAGTGACTTAATTAGACCTTCATAGACTATTCCTCACTCTTTAGGAAAGGAAGTCAGTGCTTGTGAATATACAATGTGCAATGTGTTCCCTCGGTTGAGACAGCACTGTCACTAGCATCACCGTGGATTGTTGCTGCCATGGTTTTCAGGCCTTGAGTTACTCTGCTGGCCTTTTATATGCTCTGTGCTCTCCCTGGAGGGCTTTTATCTTTGTGTGTTTGAATGTTCTCTTGATACTTATGTCTATTCTTCAGTCATGAAAGAATTTCACATCTCCTTCCCCCGAAACTTGGAGCCTCTTTCAACCAAACTTCTCACATCATTTCACAGTGCTTTCTATCAAGTGATTGTCCATTCTTTTCCAAAAGGAAAGATGTTTTATGATTACAGTTGTGCTTCAAATCTATTTTTACTTGTACCTCATCAAATTTGTATTGACAGCAAATGTTTTCAAAAAATCTTTTGGAAGACCTTTATAGGAATTAACCAGGGGAGTAAGGTTAGTGTAATTGCAAAAGAAAACAGAGTCAAGGAAGAAGGAAGCCAGTAAAGCAAACACAGAAACTTTGCCTTGTAACACTTAGCTCTCAATAATTTGATGATCTAAAACCTCAAATAGAAGCCTAATACTATTTATATGTCATCCTTGTAGAGGAGAGTATAGTTCTCTAAGAGACAGTTGTTTACACAGGCCCACAATTGGTAAAGACCCTCTTAGTAGATTTTTGCTCACACTTTCTACCATAATGCGTCCTTCCTTGACCCAACAAATGCTTATGCAGGACCTGATAAATGCATTTAAAGTTTTAGTTGCAGGTAGAAATGGGAGCAGTTGGCTTAAAACTGATATCAAGTTTGAGGATGTGACTTATGGTAAAGCACTCAGAAGTATGTGCTGGTCCTGGGTTGGATTCCCAACACCACAGATAAAATTGAAAAATTGAGATCATTTTGTTATTACCACAGAGACAATTGAGGAGATAGTCATTACATCTGGGATAATAAGTGCTTACGTTAGAATAAACTTTGGCATTGCTGTAGGGGTTTGAATGGTAGCTTAGCAATTAAGGACTGGAGTCCTGTTCTCATCACCCATGTCTGTCCGCTCACAACTGCCTTGAATTCCAGTTCCAGTGGATCTAGTGACATCTTTAGGCCTCTGAAGGGACCTGCACACACACACACACACACACACACACACACACACACACACACACACACACACACACAGAGAGAGAGAGAGAGAGAGAGAGAGAGAGAGAGAGAATTGAAAATAAAATAAATTATTAGGAATCACTCTATATATGGACTACAGCCTAGATAAGGAAGCAGAATGAACATTCCACCTTGGAGGTGACTGATGTTACTTTATGAGCGACTTGATATTATCTCAGCTGAATGAGGTTTGATGCTTAAAGAGGAGGAAACAAAAGAAAGAACCATGTATTTTACTGCAAATGGCACAATTTCATTCTTCTTTATAGCTGAAAAAAGTCCACTTTGTACATATTTACTTCAGCCATACATGTCTGTAAAGGCATCAAAACTTAGTTATTGTAAATAATACTTCAGAAAACATTAACGAGTAAAAATTTCTCTGTAATGTTTACTTCGTGTCTTCCATGTAAATACCCAAGAGTAGTATATATAAATCGTATGGAAAATCTTCTTTTAATTTTTTGAGAGTTCTCTATAGCGATTTCCATGGTGACTGAACTAAGTTACATTCCCGTGAGCAGTATGTAGAGTCCTTGCACATTTGTGGATCACAGACTTCATAGAGATATGTAAAACCATTATGTGTATATGACATGAAAGTAGAAGTGAAACTCCTGAGGAAGGGGACACATGGGAGGGGGAGGGGCAAAAGGGTAGGGATGGCACATGTGAGAACGTGGTCAAAGTGTATTATTTGCTTGTATAAAATGTCTTGATGAGACCCAATAGTATATGTGATGAATATATGACTGTTTACCAAAAAATCTAAATAAAAAAGAGAAAGAAAAAAAGAAGGAAAGAAAGAGGGAGGGAGGGAGGGAGGGAGGGAGGGAGGGAGGAAGGGAGGGAGGGAGGAAGGAAGGGAGAGAGAGAGAGAGAGAGAGAGAGAGAGAGAGAGAGAGAGAGAGAAGGGAATGAAGGAAAGAAGGAAAGAAGGAAGGAAGGAAGGAAGAAAGGAAGGAAGGAAGGAAGGAAGGAAGGAAGGAAGGAAGGAAGGAAGGAAGAAAGAAGAAAGGGATGGAGGAACGAAGAAAGAACAAGCAAGACAAAAGTCTTTGTGGGCCCAAGAGCAGCATATACAAAGATCCAGGAGCAAGAGAAACCTAGAGTTTGGCAGAGTTTGTGGGAGGGATTTATGTGGTGATTGAGTCACTATGTGTTACTCATAAGAAGCTAAGGAGCTGTGATAAGTTTGATGCTAGGACTTGCTATTATGGGATTGGTAAATTAAGGATATAGAATTATGGAGACACCAACTAAAAGCAAGCAAGAGCGAAGTCAGCAAGGCATATAAAAGCATAACCTAGAACAGGGATGAGGAAGGAAGCAAAGGTGCTCTGTGCACTAGAATGCCAATCAGCAGTGTTCTCCATGGTAATGTAAAATAAATGCAGAATCATTTCCCTAAGTGCTCTTCTACGACTCACAGAAAAACATCATTTTTGTATACTTCTAACTGACTCTGGCATACTTTGCTAAGTAATGAAATGTATTTCTTCTTAACTTTTGATAGAACTATCATATGCTTGGGTCTTCAACGAGTATCCATCATTTGTTGAAGAAGACAGCCGGAGATTTGTCTCTCAAGAGACAGGGCACCTCTACATAGCTAAGGTGGAGTCATCTGATGTGGGAAATTACACATGTGTGGTGACTAGCACTGTAACAAATGCCAGAGTATTGGGCTCCCCAACCCCTTTGGTGCTACGCTCTGATGGTAAGAGACCTACAGTGGAATGCCCATGATGTCACTTGTTTGCATTTTTGTCAGCTTGAAATTGTTTAAAGTTTGTGAGTGTTTTGTTATGAGATAAAATATCTCACTAAAATAAAATTATAGAAAAAAAATCTGTGGTATTACCTCCCTGATCACTGCTAAAAAGGTATCTGTCAGATTCAGGAGAAAGCCAGTTTAGCAGCTGGGACTATAGCTTGCCAGGTAGAATACTTGCCTAGCAAATACATAGCCCTGGGTTGATCCTCAGAGCTACACAAAATGGATATGGTGGTACATGCCTATAATCCCACAGCTGTGACAGAACAAAGCAGGTTCAGAAGTTCAAGGTCATTATGGGCTACACAGTGTGTTTTAGACCAACATGGGCTACATTTTACATTTGATTTTGGAGAGGAAAAAGAGGTGCCAAGTTATAAGCCTAGGTAGTTGACTTATTAAACTAAATCATATCTCATACACCATAATGTCTTGTATACAAATATGGAAGCACTTTCCAGTCAGGTATAATGGAATCAGAGTGCCCCACATGTTAGATCACCATGGTTTGATTCCAGGGAGCCATTTATTATGTTTAAGATTGGCACCTATGTGATGATGAGGCTACCGTTTATCAAATCCCCTCCTATAATCTTTGTACCATAGGAAATTCCAGGGATTATTAATACATTATGGATGTCAGCATAAATAGATATGTTCACATTGTATACAGCATTTCAAAGAATTTCTTTAAAACATTTTGCATACTGCAGTATTTTTGACTCCATGAATCCAGAGTCCTAAAATGTTATTCAGGGTGCATGTTTGGTCAAGGTTAGTACCTGTCAGTCATTTCAATCACTGAAAGTGGTAGTCTGTTCAAAGGGGAGCCAAATAAAGTTTTATTTACAAACACAAAATGATTCCATAGGAAACTCTGACACTTCCAATTTTGTACTGTGAATTCACAGGTGTCATGGGTGAATATGAACCTAAGATAGAAGTCCAGTTTCCAGAAACTCTTCCAGCAGCTAAAGGTTCAACTGTGAAGTTGGAATGCTTCGCCCTTGGGAAGTAAGTTCTTTAACAATCCCATATGTTGTTAGGATACTTGGGGACGTACAGAGGGTTCTATTTTTTTTTCTTCATAGCATAATTTATTTTTATTTATACCTTTAAAATATTTTTATTTTAAAGTGTAATTCAAGATATTAGATCTCACTGTAGAATTGCAAATGAGTATTTTAATAGATTTTCCTTCCCCCATTTCTCTTCCACCCTCTGCTACACTTGATCTTGACTTTTATCCAATCCCCTCTCTTTACTCTTTTCATGTCATGTATGTACATTTGCTTACCTACCCTTCTTCATCACCTATTTTTCCCTCTCTTGATCTCCTTTCTCGATTTTAAGACTATAACTAAACTTATGTGTATGTGTGTAACCGTGTGTGTGTGTGTGTGTGTGTGTGTGTGTGTGTGTGTGTGTGTTTAAAGACATATATACTTTACAGACTAGAATCCATATATGAAGAACATACCTTTTTTGTCTTTCTGGTTTTCAATCAACTCACATAGTATTATACTTTTCAGATCTACCAATTTCCCTACAAATTTCATTTTTTTTACAACTGAATAAAATTCACTCTGAGTACATACCACATTTTCATCTAAGCTCTTTGCATTTCTTTGATATCGAAAAAGAGTATCAGTAAACATGGATGAGCAAGTATCTCTGTTGTAGAGTGTGGAGTCCTTTGGGTATATGCCCCCAAAATGGTAAAATTTAGTTATATATTCATTTTTATTTTTGTTTATTTTTTTAAAACCTCCATACTGATTTCTATATTGGTTATACTAGTTTGCATTTCCACTAGCCATAAATAAGGTTTTCTCTTTCTCAGTATCTTTTTTCACTCTCTGTTGTCTGATTTCTCTGATAGCCATTCTGGCTGGGATGAAGCAGTATCTCAGAACAGTTTGAATTCACACTTTTGATCATTTTAAGTATATCATCAGCATTTGTGTTTCTTCTTCTGATAACTGCCTGGTTATTTCATTATCCATTTGTTCACAGGCAATTTCATGTCATTGGTGTTTAATCTTTGTAATTCTTTGTAAATTTGTAATATTAGCCCCTTGTCATAGCTATGGCTTGTTAGGATTGTCTTCCATTATGTAGGCTGTTTACTCTGTTTATAGTTTCTTTCACTGTATAGAAGCCTTTTAATTTCATGCAGTACTGTTTGTTGATTCTTGAGGCTGGTTCCTGGGCCTATAGAGTTCTGTTCAACGTCCTTGCCTGTGCCTGTGTTTTGAAAGACGTTTCCAATGTTTTCCTCTAGAAGTTTTAGCATTTTAGACTTTCACTTAAGGTCTTCGATGTGCTTTCAGTTGTTTTTGGTATAGGGTAACAGATTTGAATCAAATTTCATTCAATTGATTTTTATATATTGATTCTGTACCTTGCAATGTTATTAAAAGGGATTATATGGGGTCTTTTAGGTATATAGCAATGTCATCTGCAAATAGGGATAGCTTGAATTCTTTTCCCATTTTTATCTCCGTACTATCTTTATCATTTATATTGTTCTAGCTAAGACTGATCTGAACACTATACTATGTAAGAAGTGAGAGAGTCATTGTCTTAGTTAGGGTTTCTATTGCTGTGAAGAGATACCATGACCATGGCAATTTTTATAAAGAAAACATTAACAGAGAAACCCACAGAGACAGCTGACAGGAGCTCATGGGAGCTCATGGACTCTGAACCAACAGTTAAGGAACCTGCATAGGACTGACCTAGGCCCTCTGCATGTGTGTGACAGTTGTGTAGCTTGGTTTGTTTGTAAGGCTCCTAGCAGAGAGACTGGGAACCTCTTCCCCATGATGGATTAGCCTAGATACAGGGGGAGGAGCTAGGTCTTGCATCAACTTGATTTGCCATGCTTTTTTCAAGCCCAAGAGAGGCCCGCTCCTTTCTGAATGGAGATGAAAGTTGGAGTGGATGGGGATGGGAGTAGATGGGAGGCAGGGAGAGGGAACAGGATGGGAGGAAGAAGGGGAAACAATGGTCTGTATGTAAAATAAATTAAAAAATGTTAATTAAATAAAGTACAAATAAATAATAAATAAGAAAGAAAACATTTAATTGGGGATGCTCACTTACAGTTTCAGAGGTTCAGTCTATTAACATTATAACAGGGAACATGGCAGCATGCACGCAGGCATGGTGCTAGAGCTTCTACATCTTGACCAGAGACAGCAGGAAGTCCACTGACAGTCACACTGAGGGAAGTTTGAATAAAAGAGACTTCAAAGTCTGCCCTCACAATGACACACTTCCTAAAACAAGGCCACACCTCCTATTAGTGCCACTCCCTTTGGGGACCATTTTCTTTCAAACCACCACAGGCATCCTTGTCAGATGCCATATTTTGAAGAAAATGGTCTCAGTTTTTTATAATTTAGTGTACTGTTGACTATGGGTTGTTTTTATACGGACCTTTTATTATTTTGAGGTATGATAGATGATTTCCTAAAGTCTCCATGGCTTTCATCATGACCGAATGCTGAATTTTGTGAGATGCCTTTTCAGCAGCTATCAAGGTGATTAGGTGATTTCTGTCCTTACATTTATTCATATGGTTCACTACATTTATTGATTTCTATCTATTGAACCAACTTTTTATCACAGAGATGAAGCTAACTTAGTCATGATGTATGACCTTATGTGTTCCTGAATTCAGTTTACAAGTACTTTGTTAAGAATTTTTTCATTCATATATTAGTCTGGGGACTTGCTCTGCAGTTTTCTTTTTTGCATATCTTTATCCAACTTTGGTATCAGGATAATACTGACTTCATAGGATGAACCTGGTAGTGTCTCTTTCCTTTTCTTTCTTGTCAAACTGCTTGAGCAATGTTAGGATGAGAACTTCCTTAAAAATTTGAGAAAATTTAGTAGTGAATCCATCAGGTCCTGGGCTTTGCTTTATGTAGAGACTTCAGATCCACAGCCAAGCACCAGGCTGAGCTCCAGGAGTCCAGTCGAAGAGAGGGAGGACAGAGTCTATGAACAAGGGGCACAAGATCATGATAGGGAAACCTACAGAGACAGCCAAACCAAGCTAGTGAGAACTCATGAACTTTAGACCAACAGATATGGAGCCTGCATGGGACTGGACTAGGCTTTTTGCATAAATGAGATAGTTGTATAGCTTGGTCTGTTTAAGAGGCCCCTGGCAGTAGGATCAGAATCTATTCCTGATGCATGAACTGCCTTTTTGGAGCCCATTACATATGGTGGGATACCTTGCACAACCTTGATGTAGGGGGAGGGGCTTGGACCTGCCTCAACCTAATGTACCAAGCTTTGTTGACTCCCCATGGGAGGCCTTACCTTTTCAGAGGAGGGAATGGGGGATGGGTTGGGGGGAAGACAGGGGGAACACGAGAGGAGAGATGAGAAGGGAATCCGTGGTTGGTATGTAAAATGAATAAAAAATTTCTTAATAAAGAAAAAATGTGTTTATAATATTTTCCAGCTTTAATTTTGGTAAATCATGCACATTTACAAAATTCATCCATTTCTTTTAGATTTTCTAACTTTTTGAAGTATAATTTGTCAGAGTGTTTACTGCGGATTGTCTGGATTTCATGGGAATCTGTTGTGACAACACCCCATTTGTCTCTGATTTTGTCAGCTTGATTCTTCTCTCTTTCATTTTGTAAATTTAACTAAGAGGTTTTCAGTATTACCATTTTTTTCAAAGAACTTAATCTTTATTTGATTTTGTATGTTTTCTAAAGTTTCTTTAGAAGCAAGTGAAAAATCGAATACAGGAAAGTATACTTACATGATGTATTTTGAAGCTTTAAAAGAAATTTGGAGAAATTGAAAGTGCCTTACTGATTCCATAAGCTAAGCCAGAAAAAAGATTGTCATTTACTTATTCATTTGTCATATTTTCCTGCACTTAAAGCATAAGTTGACTGGCAAAGATAACCATTTTATTGTATTAAAATATTATTTCAAAGATGTAAACCTGGGTGTGGTAGCACATGCCTGTAATCATCACTCAGAAGTCATAGCAGAAGGATCAGGAGTGAGCAGCAAGTCTGGGCTACCTAGTTAGACCCTGCATCAAAACAAGAATTTACACCTGGAAATAGCCTGCATCTGAAACCTGTGTCTTTGGCTCTCTTAACCAAAGCTTTCTGTTTTTGAGTCTCTAAGATTTCCAGAGAACAGCAAATGACAATTTTCTTATCAGCCCTGTTCCTCAGATTAACTGGAGAAGAAGTGATGGGATGCCATTTCCCAACAAAATTAAATTGAGAAAGTTCAATGGTGTGCTCGAAATCTCGAACTTCCAACAGGAAGATACAGGCTCCTATGAGTGCATTGCTGAGAATTCACGAGGAAAAAATGTGGCAAGAGGGCGGCTCACGTATTATGGTAAGCATTAGCTATATGGAAAGTTGCCTTGTAGCTTTTGTTCTCTCATAGCTGTTTTGGTGGGTGAAGGTAGTTATAGCAGAAAACTGTGATTTAATTTGTCATTTTCTGTGTTTTATTCTCATTTTGTTAAGCAAAGACAACCATCAGAGTAGGAAGAAATTAAAAAGAAAGGAAACTTGCCACCAACATGAAGACATATTCCTTTTACATTTTGAAAGTGATTCATATGATAATGAAATCTTTCACTTTTTTTTTTTGCATGACCTTTCCCACACTTAATATAACAGACAGCTCTCTCTGGCCGCTTTCTCCTCTAGAAGAGGTGTTAATTTTTGTTTTGTTTTGTTTTTTAATCTTTATTTGAAAAGCAGAATAAAACTGCTTGCTGAGAAAAGTTGCAATTATTACATTAGACAAACCAAATACACTGAAGATGTTGCTCTGGATGGAGATGTTCCACGCTATCCAATAATGTAAATAATGAATCTGGAGTCTGTTTGCATCCTTTAATTTGTAATCATATTTGTTTGATGCACTGCTCAATTTGGGGAAGGAAAGAATAATATTTCTTTTATTTAGAGGACTATTTTTTTTTGAGAAAATGAGATTTTCTTTTTGTGTTTTAAAATTTCTCTTGTTTAAAACATGCCATTAGGTTTTGATGAAAACATGGTTTGGAAAGTGCTAATATGTTACTATACAAAATACATCTGTAAAATGCATGGAGATGGAAGCTCACTGAATGCATTTGCAATTTAATTATTAGAAACATTGTAAACCTAGTAAGAATTCACCGATTTTTATGAAGGGCAAATTGCATTATTGCCTATTTATTTTAGTAACTTGTAATTGAAACAGCTTTCTGTGGTGGTGCGTACAGTGTACATAAATGCTGCAGGGGAGGAAACTGTTTGCTAAGACAGCTGTTAAAGCTGTAGACACCATTGAACAATTTGAAGTTCGAAAATATATTACCTCTGACAAGATAAATGCTTCTTATGTTACAGGGTTTTAGAAACTGTTGGGGGCAAAATGAAGGAATGTTTTAATAGCACAAGTCATTATGTTTTGTAACTTTCCCACCTTGTCTCATGATTAGTTTAATATAAGAAAAGATTTCCTATATGTCAGTGGCCATAAGTTGTTGGCATGATATGGAAATAATGGTGGTGGTGGTGGTGGTGGTGGTGGTGGTAGTAGTGGTGGTGGTGGTGGTGGTGGTGGTAAGATAAATTCTTCACCCTTGGGGCTGAGTAGCTCTGTGTCCCCCACACAATGGGGATTTCTTATACCCTAGCGTAGCTTCCTGTTTCTGGTCATTGAAGGATCACAGCACACTCAGAAGTGAGCACTGTGAGAAAATTTCTGACTTGTTAAATCAGTGGCTCTCAACTTTCCTAGTGCTGCAACCCCTGAATGCAGTTCTTCATGTGATGGTGACCCCCCCAATCAAAAACTTATTTTCATTGCTACTTCATAACTGTAATTTCACAACTATTATGAATCATAATGTAAATATCCGATATGTAGATAGTCTTAGGCAAATTCTGTAAAAGGGTCCTTTGACCCTCCAAGGGTCAAGACCCACAGGTTGAGAACTGCTGTGTTAAAAGTTTCAGTGTTTTTAACTCTATGCCCCATCACCCCTGCCCAAATAGGAACCGTATACCCTCCTCACCCAGGAAAGCATAACTAAAGCTAAATTGACATACAAGTACTTAACATCAGGTCATGACTCAGTTTCTCTACTTTTTAAATTTTCTGCTTGAATCATTTTTCCTTTTTCTACATATTAATCGCCACTACAATCACAAGGTGACTGCCACCAATGAGCAGCACATCAGGTACTCACATCCTTCTGCTCTCCAAAATATTTATAATCCCATGCTCAGATGTCCAGCCCTAATATCCTCAGTAGCAAGGGAAAGTAGGATTAGACAAGAGCCTCCCTATGGAACAGGGTACAAAATCAGTTCCCCTTAGATTTTATGGACAATGTGAACTGACAGAAAACAATGATATCAGGGTGAAAGACTGGTGATATTTTAGTCATCAGGCAGAATGGAAAGTAGTGCACAAGAGGAAACCAACAGCGTCAGCTGCACTTAGTCCGTTCTGTAGATAATATTTTATGCACCTAAGAAATAAATCATAAATAAATGGCATAGAGAGTTTAATGGAAGGTGCCCTACAATTTTACCTTGAAATTATAACATAGCATCAATAGGTGCCATGTAGTTCTCTGGTGATTTGCTCTAATATTTCATGGAAAAAAAAAATGGTGTGATAGAGAATTTGACTATCAGGTTATGGATAAGGGAGAAAAGACATGATTAATGTGGGAGTTCTAATCTGAGAAGAAGACTGTTAGAATATTAGAATCACCCACGAAGATTCCTACTGAAGACTCAGGCCTAGGTCAACAATTCCTGTCTAAATCTAGTTATCATCTCCTTCCAGGGAGGTCTGATGATTCCTGAAATTGGAAAAAGAGTTTAATATAAAGTAGGAGGAGTAGGTTGGGGGTAACTGTGTTTCATACTGGAAAAACGTTTTGTTTTTTTTAAATATTTTTATTTTATAATTAACTTAATTTCACATATCAGCCACGGATTCCTCCGTCCTCCCTCCTCCCACCTCCTAGCCCTCCCCTCAAATCCCCCCCCCTCCTCCAAGGCAAGGTCTCCCCTAGGGAGTCAGCTCAGCCTGGTAGAGTCAACTGAGGAGGTCCAGTCTCCTCCTCCCTACACCAAGGCTGAGCAAAGTGTCCCAGCATAGGCCCCAGGCTCCAAAAACCTAGCTCATGCTCCAAGGACAGGTCCTGGCTCCACGGCCCAGGGGCCTCCCAAACAGTTCAAGCTAATCAACTGTCTCACTTTTCCAGAGGGACTGGTCCAGTTCCAGGGACAAATAGCCAAACTAGTGGCAACGCATGAACTGTGAACCAATGGCTGAGGAAAAATGATTTTTATACAACAACAAAAACAAAAAAGCTAAGGAGCTAGCCATAGTTTCCTTTCAATTTCATTTGGACAAATAAACAATTTTAGGAGACAGAAAGGAAAGGCAAATCTTCCTGTGGTTGCAATTAAACAGAAATAGATAAACTGCTGCTCCATATGGAGCATGCAAATGCAGATCCCGTGGCATACATCACATGCATAATGCAATGTGAAACCTCTAAGAGATCTCACCTCCCAGGTTTGGATCTGAAACACAAACTGGGATTTGGCTGAATATACTGTGTATGTTGAGTGGCTTCCATTGGAAGTGGTATGTCATGTTCATCTGAAAAAAAAAAAAAAAAAGCAGTTTCCAGGTGCCTTGCAAAGCTTAAGTAAAATTCATTAATCTCCTTGATCCAACTGATGTGCATACTTAATTTGAAGTTGCTTTAATTACATTTTTTTTGATAAAATATCTCAATTCACATTATGGCCACTTATCCATCTTTTGGGGCTTTCATTTTAATGCACAGAGTTGTGTAAGTTGTTCATTACTTTGTATTTAATTGGGAGGTATTTCTAACTCGAAGCAAATATTTTTCATTAGCCATAGATGTTTCTTTCCTATGGATATTAATATTTAGCTAATCATTAGGCCCCATAGCTGCTGTCATTCACTTTGAAGTTGTCATGACATATGATCTTATATTTCAAAAATATACTTGAGGAAAGTATATTCTTTACCTGCATCACTACCTATTAATAGAGTTCTGAAGAGTGTAATCTAGCAATCAGAATTTTGAAAATAGAGAGAGCTCAATGAAATTGGCTTAAGATATAACACATTACAACATCAGTGTCAAATCTAGGAATGTTTTATATAACCATTCAGTGATCTAAATACAATTCTAGTCTAGCCCATGTTCTTCCATAGCTTGTAGTCTGATACTCATTTATAAGCCATTTTTTATTTGGTATATGATTTGAATTTCTTGTCTTTCAGTTATCTATTTTTTCCTTGATTGTAGCAAAACCTCATTGGGTTCAACTTATAAGAGATGTGGAAATAGCTGTGGAGGAGAGTCTTTATTGGGAATGCCGAGCAAGTGGGAAGCCCAAACCCTCCTACCGATGGCTCAAAAATGGAGACGCCTTAGTACTAGAGGTGAGGTGATGCAGCTGCTTCATCCA
The DNA here is from genome assembly GCF_007827085.1 of Peromyscus californicus insignis. Lineage (NCBI taxonomy): Eukaryota > Metazoa > Chordata > Mammalia > Rodentia > Cricetidae > Peromyscus > Peromyscus californicus. Next base: position 117,356,886 of record NW_026294584.1, on the reverse strand, counting down.
GCTCTTCCTGTCTTTTTAATGTATGCTTCCTTTAGCCTCTAGAAACCAGGGTAAACCTTCAAGAGAAGGTTCAGTGGGTAAAGTACTTGCCTTACCAGGGACCTGAGTTCAGTCCTCAGCACCCATGATAAAAATAATGCTGAGTATGAGGGTGAACGCTTGTGATGCTGGAGCTAAGTAGATGGAAACACATGGATATATGCCAGTGAAAGACACTGTCTTACAGAGAGGGAAAAGGGGTAGACTGCACCTGAGGAAAGACACCTTTGTAGCTAGAGTTTTCCTGCCTGGCCCACAGTCAGGACAAATCTCTCTCACCTGCCAGTCCCACAGCCTTTCAAACCCGACCAAGTAAACACAGAGACTTATTTTGCTTACAAACTGTATGGCCGTGGCAGGCTTCTTGCTAACTGTTCTTACAGTTTAAATTAACCCATTTCTATTCATCTATACCTTGCCACGTGGCTCGTGGCTTACCGGCATCTTCACATGCTGTTTCTCATCGTGGCAGCTGGCAGTGTCTCTCTGACTCAGCCTTCCACTTCCCAGCTTTATTCTCCTCCTTGTCCCACCTACACTTCCTGCCTAGCCAATGGCCAATCAGTGTTTTATTTAATGACTAATCAGCAACACATTTGCCATACAGAACATCCCACAGCACTTCCCTTTTTTTTTTTTTTTCAAAAAGGAAGGTTTTAACCTTAACAAAATAAAATTACATATAATTTGGGAATTTGGGCGTAGCTTCTCTTACTACTTCCTGCTGGAGGGGGGCGCTGTATCTTATGGGGAAACAAAGAAAATTTTAGGATTATGGAATAGTCCATGAGGCTGTATCGTCTGAGCCAGATGCCTTCAAACCATTCCGAATGTTGGATTATCTGGGCCACGGTGTCATCAGAGACCTTTCAGGTGGTCTTGGCTGGTCAAATCTGATGTATCTTAATCTGGAACAAATCCATAGCCTCTGGTTTTCTGTGGAAACAAAAGAGACTCTTTTCCAAAGCGACATATCCTTATATCCAAATTTTGAAGTCAAGGTATCTTTAAAATATACATTTTGGCATAACTCAACAGCTTTTACAATCAAATGTTTTTCTGCAGTTAAAAATCCCAAAGACAACACAATCCAGATTCTCTGTGTAATACTCATCTTTACATGGCTTATTTTTTATATTAATTTTACTGTCTCTTTAAAGACTTTATTTTTTAAAACTATGTATTTGTTTATATAACTTTATATATCACCTTTTTTGTCTCTTTCAAGCCTACGTATATTTTACACACATTTAAACTATTACATCTGAATCTTATTGTGAATCTATTGCCTTAAACTGCAGCAGCTGTGGCTGCTGGCTCCACCCACCTCAGCTTCCCAACCTGGCTAGGTTTACCACCAGCTCTGGGAGCTATCGTGGGTCTATGCTTTTATCCAAGCAGCGTGTAGTCCAGAAACCTCTTTTTTTGTTTTGTACCTGCGAAGGCTAAATCCACCACGCAGCTTAATGTGCCACTTGCAGAGGACTCATTCTGGCCATACTGCAGGTCGAGCACCACGCTAGGAACCCACAAGTAGCTCAAACCGGCAGCTGCCGCTCATTTGAGAGAGACAATTAGGAACTGTTTTTAGCTCCGTTTTAGAATCTTTTTTCTCAGGTTTTAGGTGGAAACTCTTGCCACCACGTTGGACGCCATTTGTAGCTAGATTTGTCCTGACTGTGGGCCAGGCAGGAAAACTCTAGCTACACACCTTTGCTTCCCTGAACACACATGCATGGAAATCCACAAAAATCTATACATACACAACAAGCTGTCTTAGCTCCTAGTGTCAAAAACTAGGGTTTCTACAGAAGCAATTAAAGTAGGAAATGATTTATTTTAGTATACAATTTCAGTTCATCATGATGAGGAAGGCATGATGGGAGGTTATGGCAGCAGGAATCAGGAAGAAGTGTAGAGCTAGGACTGGGACTTAAGGAGATATCACCTTCAAGTACTACCCTCCCCACATCCCACCTGACCCAGCAAGGCCAGATGTTTCAAAGTTTCATAGCCTTCTCATGTTCAAACACAAGAGCCTGCATGGGGCATTTTTTTACATAAATCACAACACAGGGGAATCATATAAAATCAATCATCCAATCTTTTAATGAGATTTCTTCTCCATTGCAATTCAAGGTATATTGATGATTTTGCACTGATAAAATAATATAAATATAAACAATGATTTGGGCTGTCTGTGTTAGAGAAAGCTTTACTTTAATGAAACATGGAATTTAATTTCCTTTTCCTGTTTTATACTTTGGTCTGGTTTCTAGAGAATAAATGAATCTGTTAATTGGCTACCTTCATAGCTGTGTATTTATTGTCTCATTCACCTCCTTGTAATTTCTAGGTCCTGGGAGACTAGTGTGTTCTCTAATTAGAAACCGTGAATATGAAACAAAATTGTGGATATTATTGGGTGGTAGAATATATGTAATTTATATATTACATATATTAGCCTCTAGAAACCAGGGTAAACCTTCAAGAGAAGGTTCAGTGGGTAAAGTACTTGCCTTACCAGGGACCTGAGTTCAGTCCTCAGCACCCATGATAAAAATAATGCTGAGTATGAGGGTGAATGCTTGTGATGCTGGAGCTAAGTAGATGGAAACACATGGATATATGCCAGTGAAAGACACTTGTAATTTCTACTTTTGTGTATTTATGTGTACTAAGTCAATTATGTACCCTTATGTTTTTATATATAACCATCATACTTGGAAAAAAACTTGGTGAGTATGTGGGTTTCCTAGCACTCTGTTTAATGCACTGAATTATATTATCTTAAGCTCATATAATTAAAAAAATATTGTGATAAAAGAATTTCCACCTCCCAGGATGAAAATCAACCTCCCAGAACATTTTCTTTTTCACAGTCTGAATCATTAACCATAGATGAAAATGAAATGGCTGCCACACTTCACCTTTGGTTTTAAAAATTATTTTCTGATTTTTGGTTGTGTATCTGAAAAATCTTTTCCATTTCAAAGAAGAAAAAGGTTACATCTCAGGTCAGACTGCCTTGTAGTCTGAGGGAAAATAGCAACATCTTTTGTCTGATTGAAATGATAGTCAGTAGTGTTTATTTTAATCCTAAAATTTTATTTATCTGTAAGAAATGTTATTTTTCAATCCAGGAGAGAATACAGATAGAAAATGGTGCCCTTACAATATCGAACCTCAATGTGACTGACTCTGGAATGTTCCAGTGTATAGCAGAAAACAAGCATGGGCTTATCTATTCCAGTGCTGAGCTCAAAGTTGTAGGTAAGACTAATTTTTATGTGTTTAATCTTACTTTTTTCCCTTTAATCTTCCATTTTTTTCCAGAATATAAAATATTGGCTTTTTATAGTTTATTCTACCACCCAATAATATCCACAATTTTGTTTCATATTCACGGTTTCTAATTAGAGAACACACTAGTCTCCCAGGACCTAGGAGATGAATGCAAGAGGATAGCCACAAAGTTGAGGCCAGGCAGAGTTATATCGGGAGTGCCAGGCACCTGCCCCACCAACCTGGGCCAAGAATAAGATCCTGTCTAAATAAACAAAACAAACAAACAACCACCATAAATGCTAACCAAGCCAAACCACAACAAATGCATTTTAAATGATGTCAAAGGAAAAGCAGCCATAGTGGCCAGAATTAAGTTCCAAGGTTGAATTAAACCAGGAGAAAGAAGCTCCTTCACATCTAATGGACCATTACCCAACCCTAGTGTCCTTGACTAAGAAATGCTTTTTACCAGGATTCTGGTGCTCTCTATTCCTGGTCCACAAAAGCAAATGACAAAGTTGGGATCAGTGATATTTGACTCAGAAGCTGCTTTTGTCTTCATGAACCCCGTTTGGAGGTCCAGGTGTGGGGTGTACTGAAGGCATAATTAACCAATGATCCACTATTTGAGATTATGATTTATTACCTCTTCCTGCACTTTAGGTCTGAGGAAAGGAGGAAAGAATTTCGTAGTGTTTAGGGCATTTATACAAAGGACACTGGCATGACAAATGACTGAAAACACAAGGGTAACTTAACAGCAAGGCAGAAGGAAATGCAGAAGGAAAAGAGGGAGATGGAGAAGGAAGAAAGGACTCACTGTTTCAAGAAAGTAAGATGGAAAGTTTAGATTTGGGCATAACTGGAGGCGGGACTCAATGATCGCCATTATTTTTAGTTTCCACGGAATGCCTCCCAATTCTCTGAGTTTATTACCACATTCAGTTCAGTGGGGGAAGCATGACTTCCTTGTTTGCTTAGATGCAAGTGTCACTACTAATTCCATGACCCCATGAACCCTTATTTGTGCCGTTGCCTATCGTTGACCTGGTACAAGTGGCATTAAGCATATGAGGTTCTTTTTATGTAAGTCAGTGGCTCTCAGCTTAAGAATGTTTTCACTCTGCTGCATACTTTGAAATATTTGAGGGTAATTTTTGTTATTATAACTAGAGTCTGGGGAAAGAATGGAAGTCCTGTGTGCTGTAGCCACCATGGTAGAGGATAGAGAGGCTGCCAAATATTCTACAATGGATGAGAGTCACTCACAACAAAGGAGTATGCAGTACCAAATTCCAAGAGATGTTGGGGAACCCAATATTAAAGGAGAAGTCTCTTGTCTCTGGCACCTGAAGGTTGGATATGGATCGTGTGTATCAGGATGACTGCCAGGATTGTCAGTGAAAATCTGCCCCCTTTTATCTGTGGCAGAGAAGTAGCATGTTACAACAAAAGCAGGAGAGGATGGCACACAGCTGTAAGTTGAAGCACATGCTTCTGTAGATTAAAACTGGCAGAGTCATAGTCTAATTCCTCTTTCATTAAGATGGATTCCTCCCTATTGTGGTACAGGGCCATTATATGGGAAAGTAGAAGATGTGTAAATTAAAAATTATATTCAAATATAGATTCTTGTTGTTTTACTGAAACAGTTTTCCACAGGATTTTAATTTACAAGGCCAACTCAGAATAATGTGTCTCTTTTTATTTAATTAAATAATAATTACATCATCCCCCTCCCTCTCCTTCTAGCTTCCAATGTGCTTCCCTGTCCCAAGCTCCCTTCAAAATTCACAGCCTCCTATTCTTTCATTGTGGTTGTTACATGTACATATAAGCAAATAGACACATGAACCATAACCTGCTGAGTCTGTTCTGTGTCACCTACATGTATGTGTTTCTAGGGGTGACCACTCAGTATTGTACGACCAACCATGAGGCTTATCCTTGGTGAAGATGAATTATCCCTCTCTTGACAACTGTTAATTACTCTTCATCTAGGAGTGAGACCCCATGAAATTTCTCCATGTATAGTGGGAAGTTAACTGTTGGAATTGTTGAGGTCTTATTTAAGCAGCCATGCTGCTAGATTTCATGAATGCAGCTTCCCTGTCATAGCTAGAAGGCACAGCCTCACAGAAGATTTCCTGGACCAATGCCTCTTAAAATATTTCTGCCTCACTCTTTCATGATGTTCCCTGAGCCTTAAGTGCAGGTGTTGAACAACCATAAATTCAGTCACATAATATAACCATTATAAAATGCATATGTGGCAAAAAGTAAGTTATTTTCACTGGGATTTGCCACAGCATAGAGCATTAGAAGCCAGGTGAGTAGAGGCTGGAGAAATGGCTCAGCGTTAAGAGAAGTTGCTGCTTTTGCATAGGACATTAGTTCCAAACCCGTCACCCACATGGCAGATAATTGTTTGTTGGATACCCAGTTCCAGGGTATCCTACTCTGTCTTCTGGCCTCTACGGGCACTGCACACATGTGGCTCACTATCATACTTGTAGGCAAAGCACTCATACACACGAAATAAAAAGTATTAAATCTTACATAAAAAGAGAAAGAGAGAGAAGCAAAAAGAATCTATGTGTCATGGCACACACCTGTTATCCCAGAAGTTGGGATTCTAGGAAAGAGAATTGTGACTGGAGGCCAACTTTGGCTAGAAAAGGAGGCCCTGTCTTCATTTGAAAGGGAGAGAACATTCTGTATTTGGGGAGATAATCAGCTTCCCAAGCTTGTTTATACATATGTAGTAAAAGGAATAGTGACTTTCTCATCAGCATATCATTTCATTTAAACGATACCTTACATCTCTCTATGTAGCTTAAGGTTGACTTCAGAGGCTTTACTGGGAAGCACAATGTTTTCTGCACATTATGACATTAATGTGATATTACATCCCTGAACATTACATCTGTGTTATGTCTTCTTTCCTCAACTTGGAAGTTAAATTTAATCATATGAGAATTTTATGGTACAACCTGGTGAACAGTTAGTTCAGAACTCAGCCATTCTAAGACCTTTGGCCAGCCCTCTCTGAGTGACAGATTATCACTAGGTGCTGTTTCTAATGATAGAGACCAACAGGGTCATGATGGAACAAACTTTCCTAAGCATGCTATTCTAAACAGTTTTCTTTAATAAACTCGTGACTGAATTATTTTAAATATCACAGTAGACATTAAAAGAATCACCGTGTAAAGCAATGATCTTGAGATTTAGAACTTGACCCCAAACACAGCAGTACAGATTAAATTTTCGACATTACATTCTTGTGTATGACACACATCAAATCAAGCATCAGCATCTCCTGTGCCACGCGATAATTTAAAAACACAGATGCAGGGGGGCCTTTCAAGTTACAGGGATTTTTAAGAAAATACCTACTTCTTATTAAATCAATAATCCATTTCTCCTCTCCCCGTTAGCTTCTGCTCCAGATTTTTCAAGGAACCCCATGAAAAAATTGGTTCAGGTGCAAGTAGGCAGCCTGGTGATCTTGGATTGTAAACCCAGAGCTTCCCCAAGGGCGCTTTCTTTCTGGAAGAAGGGAGACATGATGGTGCGGGAGCAGACAAGGTATTCTATCCTACAAAACACTGGTTTGCTTTCTTCTTTCCTGTGTCGATCAGCAAAGTGGGTTTTCAGCATAAAATGTAATACTTCGGCATACTGGAGAATGTAGTATACAAATTACAAATCAGAACACTGATAGTTTAGTCTTTAATACTCTAATTACACTATTAATTGAGCTTTCAAACCTGATCAGCCTTTCTCTTCATAAAATGCTTTGCTTTGGCAAGAACAGTCTTCTGTGGGCCTCTGGGGACACTCAGCCAGAGGGATTAAGGAATGTGGGGCCCATAGGTGAGACTACATCCCAAGACAAAAGAGAAGATAGTAAAATGACCGGTTCAAGGGAAATGAACATATTGTTTTCTTCTACTTTGGGATAATTTAGTTGTTCCTGAATTTAATTTAAGCAAACACTTTCTTCATTTTCTCATTATAACACTGGAATGAAGGGACAGAAGGAGGCTTAATTCAATACTTGGATTCTGGACCTGCTCTGTCTGGGTTTGTGTCTTCACTCTGCATTTACTGGCTCTATGAAGTGTCCCCACATCTCTGTGTCTTCTTTCTTTATTTGTTAAGGCGATGATAGTAACAGTTAATGCCTCGTGTTGAGAATCTTGTTATGGAGATGAAATGCATGAATACTCATAATGTTTGCTGATTGATACCTGCCAGAGAGGAAGCATGTATAGTGGCTATTATTACTATTGACTAAATGCTTGCTTCTTGCTAGAAACTTCCTGCAGAGCTTGTAATAGCTGAGTAATAGGCCCATAGGGCTCATGCCCTTACCCTGGAAACCTGTGGCTTTGTTGTGTTAAGTGATGTATTAGTTACCTTTCTTGTGGCTGATCTGACATAAAGCAACTTAAGAAAAGAGGCGTTTATTTTAGCTTCCAGTTTGAGGTTTGAGGATGCAGCCCACCATGGAGAGAACAGCATGATGGCTCCAGCAGTTGATCACATTGTGCTCACAATCAGGAAGCAGAAAGACCTCTCAGCTTCTTTTCTCCTTTTTGAAAGCTCCAAGATCCCAGCCCATGGAATAGTACTGCTCACATGTGGAGTAGGTCTTCCTACCTCAACCCAATCTGGAAATTCCCTCAAAGTCATGCCCTGACACTGCCTTCCAGGTGGTTCTAGATCCCGTCAAGTTGACAAGCAACAAAGTGATAAAATGAAGTTAAATTTGGAATTAAGGTTGCCAGTTTGTCACTTTTTTACATTTATTTATTCATTTATGTGAATGTGTACGCATGTCTGAAAGGAGAGAGAGAGGAGAGATAGAGAGAGAGAGAGAGAGAGAGAGAGAGAGAGAGAGAGTATATGTGTGCCACCCTACTCCTGTGACAAATTGAGGCAATCATTTCTCTCCTTCCACCATGTGAAGTTCTGCTGACTGAACTCATACTGTCAAGCTTGGTGGCGGTAACTTTTATTCACTGAACCATGTTGCCAGCCCTGATTTGTCAATTTTAAAATAGATTTACCTATGTAATTAACCTGGGTAGAAGCAAACAAATCACCTGGGCTTTTGAAATTAAGTAAAAGAGGATGAGAAAAGCAAAAGGATGGCTAGAGAGAGGTGATTATCAAGGAAGCAGGTCAAGAGCCAAAGCAGAAATAGACCCACCTTTCAGTGGGTTGATACTTTGAAGACTGGAAGGTAATACAGAGATCCTGTCCCCATCATGGCAGGGAACAGGTTTCCACCCCTGACAGTCTGGATAAGCACAAATGATTCTAGGTCTTTAGAAGGAATGCAGCCCTGTCACCACCTTACCTTGATTTAGCCAATGAGACCTATGCTGGTATATCAGATTGGGGGTTTCCATTTGTGGTGATTAATTACAGCAATGATAGGAAACTTCATACAGACCTCTATATAACTGATCCACTTTTGAACATGCTTTCAGCTAATGAGGAATCAAACCCTTGAGCATAACCACTGAGATTATTTAGTGCCAGCTTTTGTACAAGAGTCTAGCATCTTGGGGAGTAGTCTCAGGCTTTTTCAGTCACAGAACTACAAGCATTATTTTGGGAAATGAGAGGACATCGAGTAAGCAGTAAAATCTTCTGCCATGGCCCATGGATTTCTTTTTTTAAATTCCAACAGTGCCTTATTGCAAATGAACAGCTTTTAGATTACAGGTCTGGAGGTATTTTCATGAGAGTCTATAAAACCACGTAAGCTGCAGTTTTTCCTTTATATAATAGGAGACATCTTTATTAAGATACAAATTCAGTTCCCTCAGTCATTGGATGGGGTTTCTAGCATGACAATTAGGGTGTTTGGCCATCCTATCACCAGAGTAGGTCAGTTCAGGCTGTCTCTGGACCATTGCCAGTAGTCTATTGTGGGGGAAAGGGGGGGGGGAGAGGGGGGAAAACAAGGAAATCCGTGGCTGATATGTCAAATTAAATTAAATTATAAAATAAAAAAAGATACAAATTCAAATGAACAATGCAAATCGCAAAGTGGGTGTTCAACACAACCCAGCCACACAAGTTAAGCATAAAGAGGATATGATTAACTACTGACTTCGTGTTGGATTTTGTAAACAGGCTTAAACAATTACAGTTTGTGGTCAAAATACTTAATTTTGACTACCCTGGAAGTGAAGACCTCCAATGTAACTATGTAAGTCAGGGCCTCCTATGCAACTAACTAAATCATTTGAGTTATAGAGTGATTTTTTTCCCCAGGGGCTATAGTTCTTTGCACAATAGAAAGCCCACTTGTCCTCACAGCAGTATACATCCTAGACAGAGGTCTATAATCTTAATTTTAAATGGGGATAAAAAAAAAGATTAAGAGATTTAGCCACAGGCACCCAAGGAGAGATTTATTCTGCACTTCGTACAATGATGGTTGGTGAAAGAGCATAAGTCTGAAATGTAAGCAAGAATTTGCAACTTGCCTCCTTGCTAGTATGATATGATAGGGTCAGTTATGTGGCACATCTGAACCTTTGTTTCCTTACCTATTAAAAGAGATATTACCGGTGTGCCTTATCTACTTGCAATGATATAATCATTTGACACACACCTTATACTGGTAGATATGTTGAATCGTAAGAGTTGGTTTGTATTATATGTACACTATTAAAAGAAAGTGTAACTGAAGAAGATTCTAGTTCTCTGTGTGTTGGCTGGATGTTCACTGCTTGGTTGGGCTTTTTTTTATTTAATTTTTTTTTATTCATTTTACATACCAACCACAGATCCCCCTCTCATCCCTCCTTCTGCTCCCCCCACCCCCACCTACCTGCCCCCCCCACCCCTCATCCCCCTCCCCCAAAAGGATAAGTTTTCACATGGGGAATCAGCAAAGCCTGGTACATTCAGTTGAGGCACCCCCACATGCCTCAAGGGTGAACAAGGTGTCTCAGACCATAGGTAATGGGATTCAGAAAGCCAGCTTATGCACCAGGGATAGATCCTGATCACACTGCTAGGAGCCCCTCAAATAGACCCAGCTACATAACTGTCTCTCCTTTGCAGAGGGTCTAGTCCAGTCCCATGTAGGTTCCACAGCTGTCAGTTTAAAATTCCTGAGTTCCTATGAGCTTGGTTCAGTTGTCTCCATAGATTTCCCCGTCATGATTTTGACCTCCCCTTGCTCATATAATCTCTCTTCTCTCTCTTCAACTGGACTCCCAGAGCTTAGCCTGGTGCTTGGTCATGGATCTCTGCATCTGTTTCCATCATATGGAGGCTCTATGATGACAATTAGGGTATTCTGATTACCAGGGTAGGCCAGTTCAGGCACCTTCACCGATATTGCTAGGATGGAACTAGAAAATATCATCCTGAGTGAGGTAACCCAGACTCAGAAGGACAAACATGGTATATACTCACTCATAAGTGGATACTAGATGTAAAGCAAAGGATAACCAGACTATAACCCACAGCTCTAGAGAAGCTAGAAAACAAGGAGGACCCTAAGAGGTATGCATGGATCACCCTGGGAAGAAGAAACAGAGGTCTCCATGAGTAAACTGGGGATGAGGAGGGAGCAATAGAGGGGAAGGGTTGGTGGATGAGAACATGAGGAGATGAGATGGTTGAGCTGGAGGAGGGACAGAGTAGGAGAGCAATGAACAAGATAGAGGGAGACATTATGGGGCAAGGGAGAAATCTGGTGCTAGGGAAATTCCCAGGAATCCACAAGGATGACCCCAGTGTGGTTGGGATTTCTAAAATTAGCCATTCCAAGCTAGCCTGACTCCATGGAGATACAGGCTCTTGGTTTGGTACCCCACCAATGCACCACATCAGTCTAGAGGACTACTTGAGCATCAGCGGTCAAGTGGCAGCTCTAGGAGGAGCAGGAAAAAGTATGAATATGGGTATCTTCTCCCTTTTAAAGGACTTCCCAGAAGTCCCATCTGGTACTCTCTCTTTCACCTAACCAATCATAAATTCCCTTAACTACAATAGGAGCAAAAGATAGATGTATATATGTGTAGTTACTACAAGGGGTCATGTTCATGACAACTGAGGAGTCTACTTTTCAGGAGAAAGAGACCAAGGGTTACTGCTCTATCAAATGTCAATTCCCTATGAATTCAGGCTCCTGGCAGCAAATATGCTTACTTAGTCTTTACTTACTTTGAGGTGCTGGAAATCGAATCGGAGACTGACTCATACACATTAGTCAAGATCTGTGTAACGAAGACACATCCCAACCAGTAAATATGTTTCTACTGAGCAAATAATCTGTAATTAAGGTGTCATTTAAAGTCTAAATTAGACTTTAAAAAGATAAGACTATGACTTTTATTAATTATATAGGGTGACAAATATGACTGCATAAATCATACAATATATTTACATAATTCTATATACCCAGTTTTTCAGTTTTTGTATATGAGCACGGTGATAGCTTTAGATTTATTAATCAAACTTGAAATTGAATCAAAGTTTGTGAGAACCCGTAAACTAATAAGTCATTTTGAAGTGACAACAAATGCTTTAGAAAATGAGGAACATTTTGTTTTTCAAAACGTGGTTTTCTCTGTGTAGCACTGGCTGTTCTGGAACTCACTATATAGACCAGGCTGGCCTTGAACACAGAGATCTGCCTGCCTCTGCCTTCCAAGTGCTGGGATTCAAGGCATGTGCCACCACCGCTTGGCAATTCTTGGGCTCTTAAGATCAAGTTTTGTTTATACATTTGAAAACAGTTTCATGTATGTCAGGTAGAAGATATCTGCTTTATATCAGAAAATTTCTTGCTATTTTTGTTGCTTTTCAGTGGCCAGACAGGTGATAAAGCAGTTACATCAAAACTCTATTAGCAAAGCATAGGCTATTCAGAGGTTCCCTGAGAAAGTTCTGTCTCCACATTGGGGTTCAAGTTTACAGAACATCTGTAGCAAGACTTGAAAGACAAGGGATTTGATAGAGAAGGCTGTTCCAACCGGAAGCAGCAGCATGCAAAGATCCGGTGACAGTCAGGGTGTTGTTTGAGTCTGTTCCACCTGCTGTAACAGTATGCATTAGACTTGGTAATTTATAAATAATAACTTAATTTCTCTCTGTTCTGAGAACTACATAATATGAAGTTCAAGGTGGCTATAGAGTTCACAAGGGTCTATGCTCTGCTCCTTAAATAGTGCCTTCAGGCAGCTCCCTTCAACATTTTGCCTAAAAGCAGTAATTCCATTTGTATCAGTGGAACCTGCATGACTTATATTCTTCCTCAGAGCACTGGGAAGCAACAGAATAAAGCAAAGTGACAGGGTTAAAAGGTCAAACTTCTGTGAAAGAAGACCAACAGTGCTGCTGGTGGACTGATGGAGCTGGAGGACTGAAGACAAGACTCAGTTATCAGTAACCCACCAGTCTGAGGGAGAAAGTAGTATGGCCATAGCTACACAAATAGCAGTGGGGGTACAAAGAAGACTGGAAGAGTTGTCAAAGGCTTAACTTGACAGTGCTTCATTGGATTTGTGATTGGATGAGAAGAGAAATCACAGGGAGGAGTCCTAGATTGTGGTTTCTGACATCAGAGATCATGATAGATGGAGTTGATGTTACAGGGAAACTTACAGAAAATGCAGAGTTGGGAAGAATATGCTGAGTTCAATTTGACACTTGTTAAATTTGAAGTGCTTGTTGCAAGGTCAGCTGGATAGTTGGATGTATAGATAGATAGATAGATAGATAATAGCTAGATAGATAGATGCATGCATACAAAGATAAAAAGATAGGGTGATTAAAAATAGATAAATAGATTAAATATAGATGGATGGATATAAATAAATGATAGATATTATGAAGGGACAGATCATAGACAGAGGGATAAATTACATATAGCTAATAGGTATGTAGATAGAAAAATGATAGGTATGAATAGGTTGCTAGAAAGATAGATAGTGGATAATTATTTATTAGTTAGAAAAAGATTACATAGAGATAGACATCATTGATAGATTAGAATTGGACAAATACATTATTGACAGATAGGTGGATAAATAGATAATAAAGTATAGATAATTAGAGAAGACAGAATGACATAGGATAGATGGACAAATGGATGAAATTGGAACTTATTAAAGACCTGAGGAAATTTTGGCATCTTTATAAATGTAGATTTGATAGTTAAACTGGAACAATGTACATAATTATCTGTGAAGATAGATATCATTAAGAGGAAGAGGACATACATTATACTCTGAAACTCATAGACACTCAATTTATAAGTAGAGAGGCCTATTTTCATAATCTCATCTCATACTTGATTTATTAAGTAAAGATCAGCTTCATTTGCCCTGTAACAAACTCCTCCAAACCTCAAAATTACAAGCATTCAGTATTGAGTAAAGACTTATTTCTTCTATCATCAACTACTGCACAAAGCCACAAGAAGCAGTTCTTTGGGTAAAAGAAATGCCCTCTCCCTTTTAGCATCCAACAATATTTTACCAGGTTTCAATGTTTTACTGTCCCCTCATTTATTTATTCACCTAAAAATCATATGTTTTATAGAGAACATTAAATTGGATTAAATTAAATTAAATTTACTTTGCTTTTGTCTCCCTTAAGCAAAGTAAAACTGAAAGCAAGTATTGAGAATGACCCATTACTCCTAATTAAACACATTAAAAATCATTCCAGATATTCTAGGTAGCATTTAAAACTATAGATATGGAAATGCCTTTTAGAGAAAGAATTAGTGAAGATATATCCCAAATATGAATAACCACAATCTATGTTGTTTTTTAAAAAAGCATTTTAGCCAATTCTTAATGCATCTTTTTGCACATTGAAAATGTCCTTAAAATTCAGTGGGCTTTACATACTGCATGACTCCATAACATTACAGCCCTAGAGAAGCTTCTGTTTTAGGGACAGAAAGGAATGATTATTGTGATCAAATGGGGAGTATGACTTTGGGGTCCAGGGACTATTTGGTGGAAAGGTAAATGTAATTCTTGCTTATAATAAATACTACTAACATGACTATATTCATTTGATAGAACTTCCAGGACTGGATATCATAATGAGTGAATTACACTCATATAAACTATATATTAAATAAAATCTACATATAATTACTTATTCATTTAATCTTACCTTTGTGATTAGTACCAACTAGTTTAAAAGCCCAAGAAAATGCTTCCAAGTGGTCATATCAAATAACTGTTGAAGATACTTACAAGTAGTATCTGACTATTTGGTCGACCAGGATAGTTGTGTCAGAGTAAGGGACATTTCTGGAGGCCACAGTCTCCAATCATGATGTGCCTATGAAAGTCATTACTAGTCATAGTGGGTCAGGCTGCATTTCCCCTTAGCTTAAGATCTTGGCCAAATAGTTTCTATCTCTGTCTTTTCTATATTTCCTCATGTTTCTTGGCTTCTTTCTGATCTACCTGAAGTCTTCACTCTTTGTGCTGTTCAAAACATAGAGGGCTGCTCCCCTGACTTTTTCAAGCCGTCCATTGCTCCCCTGTACCTAAGAGCCCAGAGTTCTCTCTCTCTCTCTCTCTCTCTCTCTCTCTCTCTCTCTCTCTCTCTCTCTCTCTCTCTCTCTCTCTCTCTCTCTCTCTGCACTTGTCACCCACCAATTAAAGAGCAGCTCCCTCATAGCTCTCACTCAGGTAGGCAGGAACTCAGTGAACTTCAATTAATCTGCCCTCTGCTCGATACTAAAATCTCAGAGATCCATTTACCTCCTATGTTTTTAACTGCAAATCAATCTCTGTCTACCTTTGAAGAACAAAAGAGAAAGTTGTTTAATGTCTGTGATGCTGATACTTTAAGGAACTAGTTGCTAGTTGATTAGTGGTTGATGTCCCTATCAACCTCTTGGAGGGAAGGCACTTCATGTTGTCCACTAATTTGTCACATCGTTATTCTGTGCTGGGGTGATTGACTGACACTGAGATGAATAAGAAGCATCAAGAGCTTTCAAAGTGGAAAGCTAAGACATCAATTATAATGAGATAGAATATATGATTAAAGTGATAATATAATTTATTCTACAAACGTGGATATTTTCAAAGGGAAAGGGTCATTGCTAACGGTTAATCATCAACGGTAAACACATAAGTGGACAGTTTCCAGACACTGGATGCAGGTTTTCTGTTCATGAAGCAGGCGTTTTTAACCCACTGCTCCGTGAAGCACAGAGAGGTGAGGGTGCTTCCTTACCTGGGACAAGGAGATAGCATTAGAGAGCAGGTCCTGCACAGGAACCTGAAATGGAGCAAAGCAGATTAGATAAAATACCATCTAAAAAGGAGGACTACATAAATAAGAAGGTAGACTAATTAAATGTGTGTTTATTCCATGCCAAAGCTCATATCCAATCCCCCAAACAAGATAGCTTTACCGGAGCTATTCACAGATGGTGAACAATCTATCTCCTTCCAAGGAGAGCAACTTTAAGCAACCTTGATATTCTTAGAGAAGATTGAGCATCCTGGGTCAAGAGTCTCAGAGAACAGAGAAGGTTCTCCTTTTGTGCTTTGCTTTTTTGGCACAGACATCCATATCCCCTTAATTTTTGCTGGAGGGAGAAGAGGGAAGATCTACTTTTCTTACACCCCAGCTACCTGTGAGAAAATTTATGAATGAAAACATTCAAGCCAAGATGGGTTGATCTAAGACTTTGATTTGCCATGGGATTCACAGAAAGCTTAAAAAAAAAACATAGCCTTCCATATTCTTTAAGAAAACACTGCCACAGCCTGTACATCTTCACTGACTCACAAAAGAACTTGAGTTCCCTGTGTATATGTTTATAGCATTTCTTAAATGAGTTATTTGTGCCTGGTTGCCAATAAGTATACTGCTGGTTATTCACATTATTTACTATTTACGAAGTCAAATGTAAGCTTTATCTACTTCCTTATTTATTTTAGCACATGGAAGCAAAAAAGCATGAAAAACCTGGGTCAGATCTTGGTCTACCACTCACCCATGTGATATCAGAGCATTTGTGTGACTCTTGAATCTTGGCTTCATTTTTTATAAACCAGGGTCAAGATTGCTACACTTGTAGCCTTCACCAATCTGTTTGGTATTATTTACTTGACTCTCTCGACAAGGGTTCGGTTGAAAAAATAGTATTTGAAAAATTACTTATGACTGTGTCTTCAACAAATTTCTTTCATCCTGGACTTCATTTCTATCATAGGATGTCAGGCACAATGATAAAAATAATGTATTAAGGCATTACAGTGATTCATACCTGTGGTTCAGAAGATCTAGCTAATGCAATGACCACTAACATGAATATGAATTGACTTTTTTTCTTAGTATTATTTGGATATCTGAAAGGTAACAACATTTAAGTAAAAAGAGAAATAAAAAAATCCTTTCTTTTTGGAGCAATCAACTGATTTTGTGTGATTTAAACCTTAGGGAAACAAATTCCATCACAGTATATGTAATAGGAATTGCTGACAAGAGGTCTCCCGTATTACATCAGTTAAATTGTGTGATGGCTGTGGGACTGTTAAACCCATATTTCCAATTAGATTTTATGGGTTATGAAAGTTAAGGGCACTTTAAGAAATCTTTTGTCTGCTTTATGACTTTGGTAAGGGAAGGATGATCCATGAATCTCAAAGTTCAGGATTTCAGAATGCTGTATCTTAAACTCATCTTGATTGTCTAACATAGTCACAAGTACAGCTAGATATATGATTGCCTTGTGAATAGGACACGTATGCTACCAAGTGTAAATGGAGGTGAGAGCACAGATTATAGGTATCAGAGTTCTCCTTTCACTATGTGTATCCCAGGCATAAAACTCAACTGTGTCAGATCTGACAGCAAATTCCTATACCCGCTGAACCATTTTATCAGCTTCTATGTGAAGGAGAAAGAAATTATTTCCTTCTGCATTCTTCATTTTTTTCTCCTGACATTTCCTCTGATTAGAATCTGTCTCCTTCTCGATTTTAGAAGGTCCACCTTCTCACTCAAGATTGGCTTTATTCCTATGCTCATGAGACATTTTGCTGTAGCACCACAGAAGGGCTGGCTCTTCTGTCCCCTGCACACCCTTATGGTTTATGTCAATTATATAATTGGGACAGTATAATACAGCAATATTTGCAGAAAGGATCTGACTAGGAATCCTGAAGAGCAGCTAACTTATCCCTTTATCCACCTTTGAAGTTCCACCCTCTACTCCATACACTTCAATATGTGTTCCTTCTTCAAATAATTCACTTAGCACCCACTGTTACCATTAACTGTCACTGGGGCTGTGGATTGTATCCTGGTTATCCTTTGCTTTGCATCTAATATCCACTTATGAGTGAGTACATACCCTGTTTGTCTTTCAGGATCTGGGTTACCTCACTCAGGATGATTATTTTCTAGTTCCATCCATTTGCCTACAAATTTCATGATGTGATTGCTTTTTACTGCTGAGTAATACTCCATTGTGTAAATATACAAATTTTTCTCTATCCATTCTTTGATTGAGGGGCATCTAGGTTGTTTCCAGGTTATCCCTCCCACCAAGACCCTCATCTTAAAGGCTCCACCCAACACATCACCATGCTGGGGACCAGGCGTTTATAGTTTGGATTTTTAGGAAACCTGAAGATCCAGTCTGCAGCACTTCCCAGGACACAGGTGTTAAATTTCCCATAGTTCATTGGTTACTAAATTCAAAGAGAAGAAAGATTTTTTTGTGTTCTTTGTGTGTTGGTTTATTTGTTAGTTTTGTTTTGGGGGGTGAGGTTGGCTTTATAGGTATATACTTGACAAAATTATATGTACCTATGAAATATGAGGTAAAATTACTAATTACATACTAATGACTATGTCTACTGTCTCACTAGGTACAATGTTTTATGCCTGTGGGAAATATACTTATTATCAACTTTCATATCAAATTTCAAATATCTAAACAATATTAACTGCAACCCCATACCATGCATTGGGGTTTTCAGCTTGTTCTTTCTATACAACTGGACCATTATACTCAGCATCCATTGAACTTGTTCTCTATCTAACCCCTGACAACGACTGTCCTAGTCTCTGCTTTTGTCTTAATGGGGAAAAAAAAGACAACAAGAACCTCATATGTGTGATATTATCAATATTTAGTTTTCACCATCTGTGACATTCACCTAGCAAAATACATTGTAGTTTATCTATATTACTGTAAATGACAGGCTTTTTCCACTTTTGTGAGGCTGAACGCTATTTCTTCTAATGTATTGAGCACACTTTTTTAATTAATTTATTTTACATCCTGACCACAGTTTCTAAAACCTATATATAAACCTAATTCATG
Organism: Peromyscus californicus insignis; assembly: GCF_007827085.1. Taxonomy (NCBI): domain Eukaryota; kingdom Metazoa; phylum Chordata; class Mammalia; order Rodentia; family Cricetidae; genus Peromyscus; species Peromyscus californicus. Next base: position 117,338,195 of record NW_026294584.1, on the reverse strand, counting down.
TGTGTGTGTGTGTATGTGTGTGTGTGTGAGTGTGTGCATGTGTGTATGTGTGTGTATGCACATCCCTGAATGTATATGTGTGTATCATGTGGGTGGAGGAGCCTACAGAGGTCAGAGAGGGAATCTGATTCCATAGAACTGGAGACATGGGAGGTTTTGGGATACCATGTGGGTGCTGAAGCCTGGTACTTTGCAAAAACAGTAAGCACTTTTAACTGAGTAAACACTTAACTACTGAGCTGTCTCTTCAGCCCTGACCACATTCTCTATGTGCATTAATTCACTGATGAATCTCTGAATGGGGGAGGAAGATGATTTCAGAGTAGGCTTTGGGGTGGGAACCTCTACTATGCCCACCTTGTAAAATGCTTTCTATAATACCCATCATGTGCTATGCTATGTTCTGCACTTGAGGATCTAGGCAAAGGAGAAAGATATGTCTCTTCACAAAGCATGCATAAGTAAGAGGTGAAATGTAAGTAAGTTAAACAGCCAAGTTCTGGAGTAAAAAATATCTTTCAGGAGAAAGAATCAACTAGGACAGAGGTTATGAAATGGGAATAAGGTTGAATTGTAGAGAATCAAGGGGAAGGTTATTGTGACAAAGGAGAATTTTAGAGAATGTTTAATGGAGGAAGGGAGGAAGCAGTGATCTGTTTAGGAGACAACCCTGGTGATATAGAGCAAGAGTTACAGAAATTTAGTGTGGGGCAAAATAGCAGAAGTGGAGACTAGGATACTGTATATTATACAAGTACAGCTTGATAGATGTTCAACCCTGATGTAAATTGTCATACACACTGATTATATTTTATGGTTGGTTATGCATAAACTATATGAATATGGATATGGCTATTAGATTGCAAATTTTTAAAGCATAGGCTCTAATTCTTACTCACATTTGTATTTTTCAAAACCTTTAGTGCATTGTAAGCACTCAACAAATATTTGTTGAAGTTAATTTTATTCTTTCTTGGATAGCTTCCCATATCTTAAAAGAACCTATAATTCTTCACTTAATTGATGGCATCCATTTCTTGGGATTGTAGAAAATTGCTTTTTATGGGTTTCTATTTATGATCGCCTATTTAAAATAAGAACAGTATTGGATTTAGTATATTTTCCTCTCTCTGAGCTTTTTCAAAAGGGAGGGTAAGTGAATGGACTGAATGGATAGGTGGATATGTGGTCAGAAGTTTAGTCCAATGGATGGTTGAGTGGATATCATTTTTACCACACATTTATAAATGGAAACAAACATTCAGATTACTAATAATTTCATCTACCATATTCTGATGCATAAAATTATTCATACTTTACAGTGTTGTTTCAGTTCTCCTGAGTTAGTCTACCAAGGCACATTTTTCAGTGCTTAGCAAGCACAATATTAAAAACACCAACAACAAAATCCACCTTTCTGCTCCTTGACCTGTTTCCTGCTGTGTTAACTGACTTGCATATTTCTGGTGTATCTTCAATTCATTGCTAAAGCTCTTTCTGTAGGAAATTTTGTAAAATGACCCTTTTTGCATCTAGAATACCCCCCAAAAATATATGATTGAGATAGAATTTGTAATCATTATATTTTTAAAAGAAATATTTTCTAACTCACTATTACATGTATTATGTGTGAGAGGATATGCACATGCACTCACAAATGTCATGGCACACCTGCCGAGGTCAGAGGACACCTTGATGGAGTCAGTTCTGTTTCATGACACTAGGAATCAATCTCAACTCAGGCTGCCAGGCTTGGAGGCAAGTGCTGTGACCTGCTGAGCCTTCTCATTGATTTTTTTTCCCCTAACTTTTTAAAGTTGAAAATTTTAAACAAAGGAATAACTTTATTGTTAGCATGGTATAACTTCTAGGCATTTTGTTATCCATAGTAATTATTAATTTATGTAATTGATAAATTTATAATAATTTAAAATTTAATAGACTTATTTTTTCCATCTTACATAATTACAGAACCTTATGTTTCATTATATTTATTATTTATTTCTTTATTGCTGTAGCTGTTTTGAATAACTTGGTATTTTATAGTTTATTTAATTGGCTTATGTCTCTCAAAATGTTTTTGAAACAGCATGTAAAATAAATACAGAGGCACTGGGAAGATTGTTCAGTGGCTAAAACACTTCTCATGCAAGCCTAACAACATGAGTTTAGGACCCATATAAAAGTCCCAAGCCCAAATTGAAGATCTCCATCAGGCCCCTCCCCTGGAAGCACTGGAACCTGCAGAAGACAGGGAGGAAGAATTGTGGGAGCCAGACATGTGTAGGACACCATGATGAGAACACAGCCCACAGAATCAACTAAGCACGGCTCCGGGCTCACAGAGACTGGAGTGGCAATTACTGAGCCTGCATGGGTCTCGTCTACGCTGGGTCCTCTGCAAATACGTTATGGTTATTAGTTGGTGTTTTTTGTTGAACTCCAAACAGTGGGAGTGTCTCTGACTCTTTTGCCTGTTCTTCAGACCATTTTCTTCCCACTCAGTTGCCTCATCCAGCCTTAATATGAGGGCTTGTGACTAGTCTTATTGCATCTTGTAATGCCCTCCCTGTTTAGTTGATAGCCCTGAGAGGACTGCTCTTTTCTGAAGGGAAATGGAGGAGGATTGGAGCTGGGAGGGAGGGAAGGTGGTGGGTGCAAACTGGGAGGAGGGAAGAGAGGAGAAACTGCAATAGGGATGTATTGTATGAAAGATGAATACATAAGAAGAAAAGGGAAAAAAAGAGCAATCTCACCACCCCCTTCTCAAAGCCAATCCTTAAACTCAGTCTCTCTCACTTTTTTCTTCCTTCTCCCTCTCTTCCTCCTGCTTCCTCTCCTTCTCTGTCTCCCATTTCTTCTCTCATACTTTCTCTTTCTTTGTCTGTTTCTTATTGTCTTTCTTCTTCCTGTTTCTCAGTTTCTGTATTTCTGTCTATATACCAGGTTCTGACTACATGCTGTGTTCAGTTGATATTTCTGGGAGGCCTGCTCTTTTCTGAAGGGAAAAGAGGAGGAGTGGATTAGAAACAAAGGGGGAACTGAGAAGACTGGAGGGAGGGGAAACTGTGGTTGGGATGAACTGAATGAGAAAATTTTTTAAAAAATCAGATTCACTAGAACAGGATATCGTACTCTTCAATGCCCATATGGGAGGTAGGACGTGGAGACAAGAGAATCTCTGCAAATTCAAAGGACAGTCAATCTGGTGTGCACAGCTATGAACAATGAGAGAGACCTGGTTGCAAGCAAGGTGGAAGGTGAGGATAGATAGCCACTTTGTCCTCTAACCACTATATATGCCATGGAATGCAAGTACCTCACCTCTGCCCACACATCCACACTAACTAACCACACACAGAGTGAACAACAAAGAATATTTGAGGGGATAAAATTATGTCATATTTCTAGTTGCCTAGAACATAAGTTTGATTTGAACCTTATAAATCCTTACCAGGGAAATGTTGCTTATTGCAGAGTATGGTTTACTATAGAAGATTTTGTTTTTGTTTTGTTTGTTTTTGTTTTAAACACCCAGAGAATGAATGTCTGCAGTTCATTTACAGAGCCTAGGCCCATGCTTCCATTCCTTAATACAGGTATAGAATTTTGACACACAGCTTTGTGTCCACAAATGGACAGAGAAAAAATTATGGCTAATTAACAGCCACAGTGCCCACATGAGATGTAGCAACTTCCTATGGTGATGTACGACTCTAGCTTAGCCAAGAAATACATATGCTTATATCTAAAGCCAGGAGATGCTTGTGGAGAGAACATTGTATAATATAGTGACAGGACTCAGCATGGGTAAAATACAACCCACTTCAAAGCTTCTTTTTCCCCCTCACTATCTGGAGGAAGCTTCAAATATTAAAATGGTTCAACCCTTTTGTGGAATAAATGGAATACACACACCACACCTCATTCAACTAACTCTCCATGAATATTTTTTACTCACATATTTTTAGTAATCTTCTAACGAAAGCTATTTTAAATGTAAACTCAGAGTCAGGACTCTAGATGTATGTAGAGTACCAAGCTGAAAATGAGAATGAAATTGAGAATATTCAGAGAACAGTGAAAAGACAGTTTCACTGTATGGGCAAATGTCTTACCCCAAACTGATATACTAAGTGACACAATATTAGCAATTATGCAAAGAAAACTTCAAGGTAACATTCATGAAATGTTTAAAATTATCATAAAGAAAAGAACCAGTAAGACATAGCTCGCCTGTCACTAGAGCATATGACATAAAGGCTTCCCAAACATATTTGTTGATTGTATAAGTGAATCATAGAATTGATTCCTAATTTGATGCCCATAGGGTCTTAGAAGACTTGAACTATCTTTAGTTGTATCAAAATTGTTGTTGCATGTACACATATACCTGTTATATGCAAAGAGACATCAAGATATTTTAAGTGCTTAAAGACCTTTCTGCCCTAAGAATGTTAGAAACACTGAATAAAATTGTAAATGAACCACTTAAATATTGATGAGTGTCTATAAAAGATGATAACCTTGAAGCTGGAACAGTGGGGTGAAATGCCTCTATCTGGCAGAACTCAATAGCAAGGTAGGTGATAGAGCACACTTGATGTTTGATTAAGCTTTGTCCTTGTATATGAAAATTGTGTCTGAACTCTTGGTGTTTGTTTAGGAAAATGTGTTTATTAAAATTTATGTACTAAATACCAATTCTTGGTAAGTTGCATCCTTGGGGGTTTAAAAACGCTAGCTAAGGATTTTTGTACAGATATTACAGAGTTACTAAATTCCTGTCTAGATCCAGTATGGCTGTGACCTAAAACAGCGGAGGGTGCCAGACATTTAGGCAGTAGGCATTGTGCTATCTTGTCCCTACCAGTGCGAGGATGAATTAACTAACCATATTTGTATTTTTGCCACAAATCTCAATGCTACGAGGGAGACTATATTATGCAGTTTCAAGTATTATTTTGTAACATATGGTAAACACTTCAACAGGATAGATAGCACATGAAAAGTTGTTAAGAAGGCAAGACCTTCTGATCCATTTCTAACCTAATCTGATTACATATTTTAAAGGGACACCCAAGCAACTGGTACTCACTATAATTTGGAAAATATAACTTATTTTCCATGTCTATCCTTTGGCTACATTAGGACAGATCACTGTGATTCATAGTCCTATCAAGACTGCATAAAATGGGGGAAGGGAATCCCCCCAAAATAGATCAGTACTGGCTCAAAAAAAAGTACCCATTTAGAGCAGTTCAGATAATCTCACAGTCTAGAAGCCATTGCCTTGATGGAATTCCCCTTGTGTCTATAAAATATGCCTCTTTTACTTCAGTGTTATTATTGGCCATGATTTCTGATCCAGCGTGGAGGGACACGCATAGGAGTAACAGCTCTCCAAGACCTTCCTAGAGAATGCATATCTCTCCCCAGTGTTGGTGGAAGACCCTGACATTTGGAGTTCAGTTATTTCCTTTTCATCTTTGATATTCCAGCACATAGAATGCCTGTATCCTCTAGCTGTCTTATCACGTGGTAAGGGACTTGCCACTCCCCCACCGCAGAGATGCCCTGTGGTTGTTCCTATGTGATAGCAGGTTAATCTGCCTTATTCTGCAATGAAGTATCTGTAAAACATCTTTTCTCACCTAAGCAAGTTTATATCATCTTATCTACATAGAATAATGAAGCTCACATATTGATTTTTACTTTCATTGATTGGACTCATCTCTGAAGTACAGAAGAATAGCATCTAATATGGAGAGCCTTTGAGTCTTAATCTTCTTTGAAGTTTTCTATTAACACACAAGCCATGAGACAATTTCATGTCTCATTTGTTCAAATCTGTGTTCTTTTATTTTTTTTAAAATGTCTGGATATTATTTATAATCTTTACAGATACCCCATTGTAAAAGGACACAAACTGATTCATGCCTGAGCCACATAGATTACAGGATTAGTGGTATCAGTTAGAATGGAGTACCTTTTGGACCACCTGAGTTCTGTAGGCATAGTTTTATTTTAGAAGGAAATATTTGGCTCAACAAAATTCATCTAGGTCCAAATGTATATTTCATATGTCCCAAATGTATTTGGAAATATGGAATACAAGTAGAGGAAATGTTCCCAGATTTTTGACCATGTCCTTGTAAATTCAAGGTCATGTTAATGCACCCAAACTCCATGTGTTTCTACAAGCTACTGATTTGAGCCAAGCTCTCTTATCTCCAGGATCTCATGGACCTGTTTCATGGAATGAACTTCATGAAAAATAAAAAAGCACTTACTAACAGCCCTGTGCTCACTCAAAGATAGAATGATTAACTGTTGACTCTTTTTCATTCTGTTTCTCTGTTCCTGAGAGACTTTTCTATCTGATGAACCACTGAACTAATACTGTTGGATTCAAAAGATGAAAGGCCAAATGGTATGGCTAAAATAATGAAACTATAATTATTATTTTTCTAAATACTGTCTGCAGGTAATCTTTGAGCTCAAGGGGAAGCAGGCATTTTACTGTGTTGGGGGTGAGAGCAGTTGTAAAGAAGAAAATACACTGTCTCCACTTTTACTATGACATTTATTTTTCTCTTATATTCATATCAATATATATTTGCTTTTCTTGGCTGTCATTATTTATCCTGTAATATATTCGTTGTGAAAACTTTTCTCCTATAGCTAATTGTAAGCATCAATCTTGTGAAATATGTACTCAGAAAGTACCATCCAAAATAGCCTTGTTATCTTCTGTGTAGCAGTTTAATCATTGTGATCTCATGTGAGCTCATCTCCGCTGAGATGTACTTCCTGACAAAATGTTCAGTTGCAGTGTGTTTGTTAAAACTCAAGTTGAATAAATTACTGTAATATTCAGATCGTAGGCCAGGGAAGAGCAATCTTTTCAGAAATTCTGCTTTGTGTGCAGAGGCTCCATATTTTTCCTATTTGAAAACATAGTGTGCTATTATGGATCTTTAAATGATATCATAAAGTGCAGGTCAGTGTTGCCTGGACAACAGTATACCTTTTGAGAAAATAGTTTCACTTTTTTTTTTTAAGTCATAAATCCAATGGCATCCCTGAATCATAGCATGGGCCAGTAGAACAGTGTAGAGCAATCACATTGCCTTACCCCAAACTAAGCACAGACTGCTGAAAGTTAACTGAAATAATTAACCTCTTACTATAAAAGTAAAGGGCAATAAAACATACACATAAAGGTGTGCTATAGAACTAATCAAGAAGTTCAAATGCCATAATCATTTAAGTCACACATTTCTCAAAGCAAACTGGAGTACCACATTTCTGAATGTAAATCTCATCCATCTTTGTTTAGCTTCTTGTGCTAAGACCAGTGTAATTCATTGATATATACATTTTCAGTTCTAGCCATTTACAGAAAAATCTGTTCCCAGAAAGCAAAGAAAGTAATTTCGTTTATAGTGAAGTGGTATAAAATTTTCACTTCGAGTCTCTGTAGGGAAGCCTGGGTTATTGAAGGTTTTCTGTTGAGAAACAATTACTCCATCCATTTACTGAGTATTGTTTATTTTTATGTTGTGCAAAATGCCCTGTGAGCCTGTTAGAACTTACTAGAAGAACCAATTTAGGAAAGAAATATCCAATTAGCTTAAAATTTTATGATGCACACGGAGTTTGCATTCTGTGAGAGTCAATGTGTTTGTTTTGGAGATCCTTGTATGGTTCCTGAGACCTTAGGCCTTGCCTCTGAAGTTCTCCTTCATTTCACCATGGCCATGCAGATGTCTTTGCTCAATTAATGTTACTGCGCATAATGCAGTGTAGGAATTCTTCACTTATGTTGTTTCATCCCTATTATTTTTTCATGGAGGGAGTTGAGACTCCAACAACAGCTGCAACACATACTAGGCAAACACAAAAGATTTCTTGATGTCTGGGTAGTCTGTACATTGGCATTAAAGTGTGCAAATTCATAGGATGGGACAATAATTAAAATGAATTATCTCTTAATCTTGGTACCAAAACCAGAACCTCTAAACTTTAGCTCAATGTTTATCAAATTGATGAGACACTTTTGCTCTGTTTTAAGATTAATTTCCAAAGAGGTAGGTTCCAATTACCTTGAGCCTCTCCTTCTAGCTCCATCCTAGAACTCAGAGCATTTGCATTTGACCTCATCCAAATGCCTTCATGAGCTTTGGATGCCTTTGACCAGTGTCTTGCCTTTATATGTTAGAAATAGCAAACCTTCACTTCCTTTTTTTAGTAGCAACAATAATTAAAATCAGTTGGAGCAATGCCCTAGCCCCATTTTTTTTACTGAAAGGATTAGCAATCAGAGTAATTGGGGATAGTGCCCTTAGCTGAGTTCTCTTCCCTCTTCTGAGTCTTTTCTCTGTAGGAATTTTTACTCTCTTTTTTTCCAGTTCTCAGTCCCTTCTTTCCTTCATCCCAATTTTTTCCATTTCTGTTGATTTCTGCCCTAATTTCTTTTCTTAACCCAGCTAAGTCATTTCTAAATTCTTTATCCTATTGTCTTATTAGGGTTTTAATTGCTGTGAAAAGACACTATGACCACAGCAACTGTTATAAAGGAAAACATTTAACTGGATAGCTTACAGTTTGGAGGTTCAGTCCATTATTCATGGTGGCATGCAGGCAGACATGGTGCTGGAGAGTTAGCTGAGAGTTCTTCATCTTGCCCAGGCAACAGGAAGTGAACTAAGACAATGAACAGTATCTTGAGCATATATAAGACCTCAAAGTCTGCCTCCACAGTGACACACTTCCTCTAACAAGGCCATACCTACTCCAACAAAGCCATGCCTCCTAATAGAACCACTTCCTTTGGTGGCCCTTTTCTTTCAAGACAACACATTTATCTTCTGTTATGCATATATATATACATATATATATATATATATATATGTATATATATATATGTATATATATATAACAAAAAACAAAACAATGTCATACATATATGTGTGTATGTGGATACATGTATATTTGTATATATGTATATTAGTATGTGTGTAACAAAAAACTATTGGTACTCCAGATAAACAAGCTTTGCATCCATGGATTCAATCACCTCCAAATCAGTACATTAAAAGAAACTGATGTGGCTGTAAAGATGGCTCATTAGTTGAGAGCATTGGTTGCTTTTACAGAGTACTCAGGTTCAATTCCTAGAACTCATGTGTCAGCTCACAACCAACCATAACTCCAGTTCCAGAGTTTCTGATAACCCTCTTCTATCTTCTAAGGGCACTAGGCATGCATGTTATTCACAGACATACATGCAATCAAAACACCCATACAAATAAAGTAAAATAATAGTAATTTTGAAAAAGAAACTGCAGCAGCTTTTTTTTTCAATTTACCATTTATAAATTCCATGCATGTGTATACAATGTACTTTGATCAAATACACCCCTCATTCCCTCATCCTCCTCATTCCCCCTCATCCCCCTCATTCCCCTCATCTCCCTCCTCCAACTTCCCCTAGGATCCCCATCACATCTTTTTCATCAATTTAATGTGATCTTATTTATAATTGTTTTTAATTTTTAATTCATTTTATGTTTTGATTGTGAGTGTATTGTCTGAACATATGTATATGTACCATGTACATACCTGGTACTCTTCGAGGTAAGAAGAGGATATCTAAAGAGAACTCAATTTAGGGATTGGTGTGAGCTACAACTGTATGGATGCTGCTAACCAAATCTATGTCCTTGAAAGAGCACCAAGTGTCATTAACCATTCCAGCTCTCTGTTCTTTTATTTTTAATGCACTATATCCAGTTAGTGTCTCCCATATGCACATGAGCATGTGATCATCCACTGGGGTCTGGTGAACCCAGCATTGGCCACACTCCTGAAGTGTGGTGATTTTCCCTCCTCTAGCAATCATCAACTGCCAGGAACTCCTTAGACAGGGTTAGGGCCTTAGGAGTCCTTCCCTCCTCCAACTAGAACGTTTAACTAAATATTGTATAGGTAACCACAGCTGCTGAGTTCATGTGTACAACAGCCATGCCATGTCTAGAGGACAACATTTACCACCCTTCTTCCCAATCCTGCGGCCCTAAAATTCTTCATTTCTCTTCTTTTTCCATGTTTCTTGAGCCTAGGGCCTGGAAGGTGTGGTGTGGGTTTGAAAAATAGATGTTCCATCTACAGCTGAGCACTCACAGTTGCTTCTTCTCGGCAGTTTGAACAGTAATGAGTCTCTATGCATTGATGATCACAGTAAGAAGCTTCTCTGACCAAGACTGTACTGGATATGTGCAAACTTCATTTTCTCTTTATTCCCTTGGCAGTGAATACATTTATTCCTATCATACTTACGTTGTCTTAACTTTAAGAAGTCTAAAAATAAATTGAATATAAATGTTATACAGATTGTATACCTTTGTATATAAGAGACTTGATATCCTCCAGGGGTGTCCTACAACCAATACCCAATAAATACCAATAAGTAACATTATTTATCCTTGTGTACATAATGACATTATGTATGTATACATAATATGTGCATGTAGTGTGTATAATAGCATTTAAAGATTGGGTTAAGAATTACCACTTTAATGTCCTCAACCATCTCTCCTGCATGCTCTGCTGAATAGGTCTGAAATTATACCATTTGTTGACAGATTTGCATATGGTACCATGCTGACACTGGGCTGCAAACCTTTGAAAAAGTTTATTTTTTGTTTCCACGGATTCAACACACATGCTTAAAGATATGAACCATGAAAGATAAAAAACATTTAAGTATGAAATGCAAGGTGTGGTAATGGTTTTAGACATTTAGAAAGAGGGATTGTAATTATGAGTAGACATGTTGTGCATTAAAGATATAGAGATCAGACAAATGAGGTGTTATGCTGTCTCATTCCTCCTTCCAGCACAAATGAGCTCGCTCTCTTAGAAATGCTACCTAAAGCAATTGCCCCCCTTCATATCACCCTCTCTTTCTTCTTCAAAGTGCTTCTCTGAACCCTATACTTTCCTCATTTTCTTAGTCTTTTATTGTTTTTGTCTTTCAAGATTAATATTCCTAAAGGAGCACCAAGTTATTGTCTTGTTCACACTAATCCCAGCACATTACATGTAAGACATTCATTTCAATTTCTTTAACGAGACAGTTATATGCTACATCTTTAAGAATACAAGTTGCAGCACAGAATCCATGAGTTATAACCCCTGGTGTTACTGAAATTCTTTCAGTAGCTCACAGATGACCACACACAAACACACACACACACACACACACACACACACACACACTAATTTGTAAATGTGACTATTCTAGTTCATAACAAAAGACAAATGGTTTAAATTTATGGAAAATTTAAATTTAAGGGAAAAGGGATATCATGTCTACCTTTTATTTTCTCTAAATTTATAAGGTTAACCTATGAGTAACTGACCACAATATATATTTTGAAAAACATATCATACTTATTCAACAAATACATTCCTATGATTATATGTGAAATAGTAATGCATTAAACCAAAGAGGAATAAAAACATCAAGTGAAGTTCAAATTGGTAGAATATCTTTTCTTGTTTGACTCTGAGTGTGTGTGTGTGTGTGTGTGTGTGTGTGTGTGTGTGTGTGTATGTGTGTGTGAGTGTGTGTGTGTATGTGTGTGTGAATCTCTTTTCATTTTCTCAATTCACAAAAATTAGGAACTGGTGGACTATACCCTAAATTACTACTTTAAACATTGAATTATGAAAGAAACACACCATTTATATGCAAAGAGTGACGATTGCACATTTGGTGTTCTGATTTCTGTTTACTTTAGGATTTCCTTGTTAAATGATGGAGGACTCAAAATTCTGAATGTAACTAAGGCTGATGCTGGAATCTACACCTGCACAGCAGAAAACCAGTTTGGGAAAGCAAATGGCACAACACACTTGGTTGTGACAGGTGAGTGCTTTTCTTAGAGATTACTTTTTGCAAGGGTAAACTGTATTTCACTAGAGGAAAATATAAACATATGCATGTACTGGCAATACTAGGTAGACTCAGTGGGTTTAAAGGGTGCGCATTAAGTTAAGGAAGAAAATGGGTCGAGAGGTAGGTGTAGGAGGAATTTGAGGAGAGGGAATGTGAATGGATTTGATCAAAATACATTGTGTTAATGTCAGAGTTCTCCAACAATATTTATTTAAAAATGAAGACATTGATCATCATACGTTTTTTACACTGCATAATGTACTGTGAAATCAGAACCCATGTTTGTTCAAGTGAACAGGTATGATACCTAGACTTTTATTTGTCACAGCACAGGACACTGTAGCAACTCTGCTGGCAACCTGGGCCATAAGAGGTACAAGTGTAATATTATGATTATAGTTGCTTTGTTCTGTTGAGTGCTCCTGTTTCATTATAACTGGTCTTTTCTAGAGAAGTTCAAGCTCATGAAATAACCTTTGATGTTAAGGAGATTTGCTTAAAGTTGGGGATATATTTTGTTCTTTTAGCCTTTCAAGAAAAAGTTGAGCATTTTATAAGATGGGTGCTTGAGGTATGTCAATGGGAATATCAGCAAAGATATAGCCCTGGGAACCTTACATCCTAGCACAGGAAGGAGCATAGAGTAGTAAGAAAAAAAACAGACTATTAAAAAGAAGAAAAGTGCAATAAATTGAGAAAGTAAAGATAACTGTGGGAAAATTGGGTAAGTTGGAGGCAAAACAGGATACCTCCAGTTGGCCAGATGAGACATGGGGCACAGATTTCAGGGAAATGGAAGTGTTAACATATTTCTTAGGAGCAGTTATGTAGACATGTTTTGGACTTGCTAAGACTTCTGTTTTCAGTCTGATTTGAAAAGAGAAGCCAATGTAATGTTTCCTTCAGAGAAATGGTATCACAGAAGTGTGTTTTTCAAACAACTGCTCTCTTGTGAAGATACTGAAAGGATCAAGGTAAGAAGCTGTAAGAGATCAGATGACATTACCATGACAGCAGCAGGAGGTGACAATAACCCATAGTAACCAAAGGGATGGTTCTGCAGGAGTCTAGGAGCTGGACCAGTTGCTCTGTGTGTTGGGCATAGGCTCAGCAGGAAGTGCTATCCAAGATGGAAGGTTCATGAAGAGAAAGGAGTCCAGAATGGCTTCATGGTGAAGACTAAAGGCAAAGCTCATTGACAGAGTGCTTAGCACACATGAGGTTCTGGGACTGACTGCCAGCACTGGAAGAGGAAGAGAAAGAAAGTGAGGAAAAGAAAGGGGAAAGGGAGAAGGAGAAAGGAAGGAAGGAACTGTAGGCAGAGTAGGTCATTGAGTATAAGAGTTTAGGCTTGAGAGAGATTAAAGAGGAGATTCTGACCCAGCGGTTGTTTATATTAAGATGGATACCTGAAGCCAAGAGGTGGATCCCAGTGATTTGTACAATTAATATGTTAATAATTTACAATTTTTAAAAATGACAGAGCTTAACACATTTTATGTAAAGACATTCAAGAACCAAGGAGTCCTCCTAAGAGGAGATGGGAAAAAAGCTGACTAACTGGCACATTATGAAGAGACTAAGAGAATGTGCTATGAAAGAGACCAAGAGAAGCAGAGGGGAGAAAGATGAGAAGTCAAGGTATAAAAGACCAAATTTTTACCACTGGATATTAAGGCACTGTGTTTCCTGGGGACCCTGATGGTTTAGGTCAGATGAGGGACCAAAGGCCTGACTAGACTGGGTTGAGGAGGTTATATCCTAAGTTAGTTTACTCTCTATATACAAACAGTTCTTTGATGAGTTCTGTTGTCCCCGAGTAAAATGCTAAAAGAAACAGTGGGAAGGTAGGGCTGGGAGAAGTTGAATTCATTATCAATGGAAGGTATCTGATTGTAACAGGAGAACATGTGCAGGTAGACATTAGCACTGAAGAAAATCAACCATAAGCCAGTGTCTTGGCATGGTGTTCCTCTCATGACTCGTTTTCCAAATCAGTAAACAAGGACAGTTTGAGCTTATTTGCATTTTGGTTTGAATACATTTGCTACTCATTGAAGATTTGTGAGAACAGGGGGATTCCTGTTCCTACCCTTGTATTTCACAAAACTAGGAAGCTAAGGTGAATTGATTTTGTCATTAGAGTAAGTTGTTTGCAGGTGAGTTTCTGCTCTGAACATATATCTTCTACAAACTCCTATATCTTAATTCTCTTGAGAAAAATTTGTGAGACCAGTAAAATATAGTATAATTTTCCATGAAGATGCCACTTTAATCTTGAAGACTTTTAATCACATAGGTGTATGTATACTCATGCATATACAAGCCTAAACATTCTAACCCAGATGAACAATCTGCCTATAAAAATTGCTTTCATCACCATTAAAATTTTGTTTATTCATAATTTGTCCACCCAATAGAACCAACGAGAATAATTTTGGCTCCTTCTAACATGGATGTTGCTGTTGGTGAGAGCGTCATTTTACCCTGCCAGGTGCAACACGACCCCCTGTTAGACATTATGTTTGCCTGGTATTTCAATGGAGCCCTTACAGACTTTAAGAAAGATGGATCCCACTTTGAGAAAGTTGGTGGGGTAAGTCATATTACTTTTCTGATATTCTTTTTATTATATGGGACTATGATAAATTTTCTCTTAAAAAATATCCAGTACTCAGACAACACATAGAAATGCTTGTCAAGTTGGTGAATTTGGCTACTGGATTCTAGTCTGGTCTAAGTTCATTTTTGTTAACCACTAGAAATTAAGAACATTTCCTTCAACCTATTACTACAATTAGAATTAGTTCATTCTCCATTTATATTTAATGTTATTCCTCATAATATTTTTTGTGGTTGGTATGCCATGCGAGTGTTTTATTTTCAAATAGCCAATTTGTGATGCAATGGGAGGTAGCTTTGTGTTACTAAGTAGTTCATCTAGATGCCATAGTAAATGCATAACCAAAAGCAATCTTTGCAGATTCATTGGACATTAGCTATAAGGCTCTTCAGTGCACAGGTATACAAACTCACTATTTGAAAAGTGTAATATTCTCTGAGTCATGGAGAGAATGGGTAGGGGAGCTTCAAGGCCTGAGCTCATCTATTTGTCTCTACAATGCAAATGCTCTCAGATATCCTCTTCCTTTCTGTCTCATTTGTGATAGGTCCAAGAGAAAGTATGAATTTCAAGGAAAAGTTAATAATTGAAGCATGACTTAGAAGTGGGTTCATACTGAATTGAAAGGCTAATCAAAGACTCGTAGTTGGATGGATATCTGTGAGCTCAGTTGAACAATGCCAGGCTTGTTGATGATTTCTAGGGCCCATTGACCCTGAAGAGGGTCATTCTATTTGGAAAGATGTCAAATCTGAGCCTTATATTTATAAACTTACTGTTTAGGCATCACTAAAGTAGACAACCACACAATGGCCAACTCAATGATATTTCTTTGACAAAAGTTTCTTGTTAAATACATACATAGGGTACAAAGCCGTATTATGTTTCAGGCTTCTCTGCTACTTCAGATGATTCTTCTTGTGACTAAACTCTGTCTCCCAAAAAAGTCTGTATAAATCTTAGAGCCCAGTACTTTAGAACACAACCTTGTCTGGAACTAGGACCGTAGCAGAACTATTCATTAAATTAAGATGAGGTCACCTTGGAGTGAAATGGGGCTTCATTTAATAGAATTGATGATCTTACAAAAACAGTGCAGTTTGGATAGGGATACACAAAGACCAGAACACCATGAAAAGACAGACAAGAAGAAGTAAATGTCATGTGATAGTGGAAACAGTGATGCGCCTAAAAAGCATTGGATACCTGGGACCCCAGGAGCTGGAAGAGATCAGAAGACATCAACCCCTAAGGATTCTGAAGGGAACATGGTCCTGTCTGCGATCTTGATTGAAGACTTGTGGCCCACAGAATTGCAAGAGGACATATGTCTCTTTAAGCCACTGTTGATGTTTTTGTTGTTATTATGGCAACCCTAAGAAAATAAAGCATATAGAAGAAAAATAATTAAATGTAATGTTAGATAACAAGGCACAAGTAAGACTAGATTGAGTACCATTTCTGTTTTCCATCATCTGGCTTTATTTAGTTGGAGAAGGACTACTTTCCTAATTGTTCTCCCTGTTTCAAGGCTTTGAGGATGTTTTCAATTGCTACAAGCACTCAGCATTCCTTTTCTCATTCCTTCAAATGCCCACTTAAAAATGATCACCCATGTCTTCCACAGCAACAGGAAAAATATGTGCTGACATTCTCAAATTAGCACTCTCCTGCATTCTGAGTCCCTTGATATAATGCCTAAGGTTGTGAAGAGTCTTGAGAAGAATAAATACCTCTAGTTACTTTCATAATGACCCATTATCCAGTTTAGAAAAGAATTCTCTAAGCAAGTTCTCCTGGTTTAAATTCTTAAAGAAGGATTCAAATTGAAACAGTTAATTCTGCTATGTCATAAAATTGTTTGTGATTTATCATCTGGATCGTAATCTGTTGCAATATTTTATCCAATACAAGACCTTCTGTGTTAGTTAATGCTAAATAAATATGCATTGAGACATTCCAAATCCAAAGCAGTTTTATGGTAATGTACAGAAATGCTTAAAGGCTCAACTGGATAGCTGTTACTTGTGCAAGATGAACTCAGAGTTAAGAACATTCAAGTTGATAATGTAATTTAACTCCCCTGATTGGCACAGCACGAATGGTTTGTGCAGAGGACATAAAGTCATCTCTGGGTAGAGTTAAGTGTCTGAAACGTGAAATTTTATAAATTAATGCAATCACTTACCACTTTTGTTCCTTCCACAACATGGAAGTTCATGGCCTATGATTTTTTTTATTGACTTGTACTATTAGAAATTTAATATTCTCACATCAGCATAAAACAGTAAGCCATACAAAATGGCATTGCCCTTAAGCACAAACAATTAAGTAAATCAGTTTTCTGTTGCATGGGAAGGAAATTACATAGCAACCCTTGTCCTCTGATTTTGTATTCAGGGCAGCATACACAATAATACCTAGACTGTCTGCCTCTCTCTCTCTCTCTCTCTCTCTCTCTCTCTCTCTCTCTCTCTCTCTCTCACCCTCTCTCTCTCTATCTCTCTCTCTCTCTCTCATATATTCATAGATACATTCTTTGTTTTCAAAAACAGCAAAATGTGAGCAAAAAAGCAGGTGAGTGGAAGAGTTGCCTGAGGAAGGTTTATCATCTAAGAGTCATGTTGCCAATGGATGGGATAGTTACAGGAAAATTGACCCTTGTCTTTCAACCAAATGATTCAGCTATTTGCTTTTGGGACTACATTAGGTATTGGGAACTCAATATTTATTTTAAAAAAAGAAAGCCCAGATAATGTTCATAATGTCAACAGGCTCTGCCACTGTTACTATAGATTAGAATACTAAATCAAAGCATTGTAGAATACCAGTCACAGCTTTCTGCAATGTCAGAATAATGCATTCAGAAGAACTTATTAAGCCAAACATCAGAAGCAAAATTGCAGCAAAAGAAGAGGATGTATCCAAATATATGCTTCATTCTGTGCCAATAACACAAACAGAAGTTGCATCATCCAATCATCAGTAAGAGCTTAAGTCCAGTGTGCCGAGCAAATAAATCTTTACAAGCAATATGAGATATGAATTGATTTGTGTTCTGTTACACAGGAGGCCTGGGGTATTTCCATTTATTCTGTGACACTCATGAGTAAGTGGGTCACTTAGTTTCCTCTTCCTTTGTTCTGATATCTTCACATCAGATTTTAGTATTTGTTGTGTTCCCCCTTCCATGAGATCTTGAAGGCATTGGTTTCTCTATAACATTTGTTCTCTCTTTTTCTAGCTGTAGCAAGATAGCTTCCTATACCATTGTATACATACAAATAATGTATATGCCCATACATGGTCACTTACGCTTCATGTATGGAGAGTTAGAAGAGACACAGCCTAGCAATATGATGTGAGATAACATTCTATCAATCTCATTTTTAACTTCAGATTTCATACTATGCATGCACTCAGAAAAAAGTGAATGATTTTTTATACGAGTAATACCCATGTATTTCTTGCCTTACTTTTAAATAGATGTCAGCTTCCTCTAAGCAGAACAGACAGCCCAAAGGCCAAGAAGAGCAAGAGAATACTGTGGGCGGGTATCTGAAAAGTCCCTAGGGCCTACCGTTTAGGGACATTCAAGGATATTTTCGGTTTGCTTAAAAACTGAAATTTTGGAGTTGAGACGTTATATCAGGACATTCTACAAATACAACCTTTTAAAACTAGACACAGTAGATATTCACTATACATTCACTGTAAGATGCTCCAATATATAGAATGTGTGTGTGTGTGTGTGTGTGTGTGTGTGTGTGTGTGTGTGTGTGTGTGTGTCTGTATTTCAATAAACCCTTATGTGGCCCAGGTGCTTTAGAAATGAAGGATGTCTAGAACCAAACAGAACAGTTTCACAAACATTTTTGTGGAACTGGCTCTGTGATGAATTCGAATGTCTATGGATAAAAGTCCCTGGAAGCAGGAAGAAGGGGAGCAGTGACAGCCAATCTGCCATTCATTTAACTGGCTCACTCCACTGTGACTTATTCCCCACAGGCCACAATCTCACTGTGCTTGCAGCAGCTACCTGTGAGCTTAGCACTTGATGGATTCTCCTGCTCTCAGTAGTCGATAAGCTTGGGTTCCATCGTGGTCTTTTCTGTGTGGTAACATGACATGGTCGCTTGGCCTTAATTAACTTCATTGAATTGCTTGGATATGAAAACAGTGGTTATTTTCAGTGTAAAACTAGATATGTAAAAGATATGTGGATCTTCAATACCAAGGTAAACACATTTATTCCACGTATTATTCAATATGACGTTCCAGTATTTAAAACGTATGTGTTTAAACAGCATTTAAATTCTCATAAGTTTTATGTGTGATCCTATTTCAAAGTTTTAGCTTACTTGAAAGAATCATTAAACGAATGCACCCAGAAATGAGTAGAAATCCACCAGAGAAATGGTTCTAATTTCCAGGTGCATACTCCATGAGGCATAATACTGACCATAGTGTGCCTTGGGGTTAGAAACTTAGGACTTCCCAAACACTATGTGAAGTAAGCTATATGCATTTTGATGTTCAGTTATTTCTATAACTCAACCTTTATCTATTCACTTAAGAAGAGGTTCACCATCTGCTTAGAATGCCACTGGTAATTCAGCTTCTATCTCTTAAGTAAATCGCTTTCCAAGATGAACAGTCAATTCCATTTTCTGGTATAAGTAAACCCTTGTGGGATAAATTTAAATTCACAAGAAGATAAGAAAGGGAATCCAAGCAATGTGCAGTGCATTGTATTAAAACCCTTAAAACAGCCGTGTCCCAATAAAATAGCCATAACTCTAAAGTTGTGAAGGTCATTTTTATCAGACCCAAAACTCAGAGATCCTTGTAGAAGGGGGGTCAGAAAAGTTATAAGGCCAGAGGCAGTGAATGACTATAAAGAAAGGATGTCTTCTAGACACAGCAGGGCAGATTGACTTATGACCTTGAAGAGGTTGTGATGGCATGCACAAGACCTGTGCTGCCCCAAGCCAAACCAAATCCCAGTAAGGAGAGCCTGACAGCCGATCCCTCATCAAGGAGCTGTTGGCAAGTGGGAGCTGCCGGGAGGGGGAAAGTCAGTTTTCTATAAGAGTGGATCTTCTCGTTAAGTTGAGCGCGCTTCACTGTGTGGCTGTCCACCAAAGAATATATGGGCAGCATAAGGTAGACTTTATGGGTGGAAGAGGGAGAGAGAGAAAAAGAGAGAGGTAAAGAGAGAGACAGAGATGGGTGACTAGGAAATGGGGTGGTAGATCCAGAAGGAGTTAGGCAGAGGGCCTGAAAATGACAAAAACATGGCCAATGAAATTTCAAAGAACCAGTAAAAATCTATTTTTAAAAAAAATAAAATAATGTGAAGGAAAATGTGCAAATATTTAGTAGAAAATGACAGAAAGGGAGAATAACAAAAGGATAATTTCAAATAGGGAATAATTCATAGCAATTTTTTACAATGTTATTTCGAATTAATTAAAACATGGGAGAGAGAGAGAGGAAAGCTAATACAAATAAAAGAAATTATTAAGTCAACATATATTAAAATAGTAACAACAGTTGTTTTCATCTGAGTGGCTGAGTACCAAGCAGATGCCCGGAACTTGAGACTGTGTGTCTTAGCAGTTGGTGTATTCCCAAAGAGGCTTTGTCATGCCAGAGAGACCAAGAGTCCAACATTTGTTCATGTGATGGAGCTGGGTCACAGACTGGTAATGAAATCCTTGAAGGCTCACTGAGATCCTTTGGCATTGAGTCATCGGTGGACTCTGGAAACACTGGTTCTGATGTTAGAGAGATAATCAGGCACAGCCCAAACAGGGGAGATCAGCTTGGAAACAAGAGGGAAAGCCAAGTGTGCAAGAGAGGAGAAACGTACCTTCTGCCAGTCTGTCTTTAGCTGAGCTGCTACCAGAAGATGTTGGGATGTGTCTGTCCACATCAGTGAAGGGAATCCTGACGACTCTTCAGCTGAGGCTCCCTGCTCATGTGATTCGAATTTGAGGATGTTGACCATAAAGCCAAGCAATCCAGCAGGCTTATGCTAACTAAACTGACAGATGACCACCTGATGGGAAAAACTAGAGGGAGGGACACTAATAACCTGCAAACTGCTGCAAAAGTAGCAGTTGAGAACAAATAAGACTCCTTTACTCGAGGAAAGAGATAGTATATAATATCACAATGTTTGCCTATTACAGTGGTATAGTTTTATCTCGGGCAGTGTCATAACTTCAATAATTACATTTTTTTTGGAAAATAAAGAGTTCAGAAATGTGTTTTATCCTTGAAAAAATTTAAGAGCTTTATGTATGCTTATCATCCCCTATACCCCCAACATTATTAAATTCCAATTTTAAATATTCTGTTATTTTTTTAAAAGACATTGAGTCAGATTTATGTTGCCAGTATGCTTTGCTACATCACTATCCCTGAATATTTTATAGTGATTATTATTGGGTTTTAGAAAAATAATGTGACATCTCTGGGAAAAGATATATGTCAACAGAACTGTACCCAGGGTTGAGATGTAAAAGTCCTCCACAGCCACCATCACCTTCCACTTGATGCTGTAATAGACAGGGAGGAATGGCACCCAGACACTGAAGAATACCAGCATGCTGAAAGTCAGGACCTTGACTTCATTGATGGTGTCAGGTAATTTTCTGACAAGGAAAGCCACAGTGAAGCCCCCTAGGACCAGAGAGCTCAAGTGTCCCAGAACACAGTGATGATGTGGCCATGTTCTGTGTGTACACATATGTAAATAAAAGGAGCAGTTGTCTTCAACAATATTCCATAGAGAGTAAGTTGGATCAGCACACAGAAGAGAATGATGAACTTACGGGCTCCTGATATCAGCAATGACTTCATCTTCCTTCCTGGGCCAGTGAGGTGAAAAGCTGTAATCACAATAATGATTTTAGCCAACACAGTGGAAACAGACCAACCACATGTGGTCTGTTGCAGGATGCAGTTGACAGTATAGGAATGTCCGGTATGAACAAGGGGCAGGGAAAGTAAAATTTGAGGGAGATAAGCCATGTGCAGTTTGGTTATTCACCTTTACAATTGGAGTCTCAAATTAAAAAAAAAAAAAAAAAGTTCTCTTTGGAAATGTGCCTTTGCATGGTGAAATTATATAAGAAACCATAGTGCTCCAAATAACATACAACTAAAATATACAATGGCAAAAGCAAGTGTAGCTAAAGTTTTCCTGCCTGGCCCACAGTCTGGGCAAATCTCTCTCACCTGCCAGTCCCACAGCCTCTCAGACTCAACCAAGTAAGCACAGAGACTTATATTGGTTACAAACTGTATGGCCGTGGCAGGCTTTTTACTAACTGTTCTTATAGCTTAAATTAATCCATTTCCATAAATCTATACCTTGCCACATGGCTCGTGGCTTACCGGGATCTTCACATGCGGCTTGTCATGGTGGCAGCTGGCAGTGTCTCCCTCACCCAGCTTCCTGTTCTCTCAGTTCTCCTCTCTGTTAGTCCCGCCTATACTTCCTGCCTGGCCACTGGCCAATCAGTGATTTATTTATTGACCAATCAGCAGCACATTTGACATACAGACCATCCTACAGAAGTAATGAAGTAATGAAAAACAAAATCAGTGTGTAGTATCTCTGAGTCAGTCTTACTCTTTCAACTGCCAAAGATCAATTTGTCAAAAATATAAATAGACAATTTGATCCTGTGAATAACTGAAGTGATATGCTCGTAAAAATCACCTTCCATGTAGACAATATCATGTTCCTTTGCAATTTTTCAAATCTCTCTAAAGTTTGTCTCAGAAAAATAATGAAAACTAATATATGGAAATGGAAAAATATGGAAATCATGTGAAATTAGTGTAATCTCAAAGGTACTAAGTGATATCTGAAAAGAATTAATGTAATGAAGAACGAAAAACATTAGCATTAACCATGAGGAGGACAGTATAAGAGAGAAAAGAACAGTTGCTAAAAAGAATACTATGCTCAAGTCATCTCTGTAAAATTCAGTTAGATCTAAAACAGTAGAAATTATCTAAATTGACATTTAATTAACTTAAACTACTCTATATGACTAAGGTAAATTCATTGGCTTTTTTTCAATAAATGGATAGATATTTATGTTTTTATGTAAAGTATATGGCAACAAAAATTGTAAATATTCCCTATTTATTTTATGAAGGCTGATGCTTTGCATATGTACAAATGAGTTCTGTACGTTTTTGTGTATTCCTATTCCTATGTGTGTGGGTGCAAGTGTTATGGGTGATCACACACTCATATGTGTGCATGTGAGAGAAAGTTGGCAGGGGATATTGGGAGTTTTTCTTGATCATTCTACCACTTATTTATTGAGGCAGAGTCTGTCAGTCAAATCCAAAGCTAGCTAGTCTTGCAGACCAGCTTGCTCTGGGATTCTCCTGTCTCTGTCTTCCAAAGGTTTCAATTATATGTGGGGCAGTATATGCACCTGATATTTATATGGTTTCTGGAGAACCGAACTCCATGCTCAGGCTTGCATGGCAAGTGCTTTTTCTACTGAGACACACACACATACACACACACACACACACACACACACACACACACACACACACACATATATACACATGCATACATACATACATATACACACACTTCCAGATGACTTGTTTATTGTGAAGAACTATTTTCAGTCTGGCAATGAAAACTGACTATTAAGTTGAAAAAAAAAGTCAGTTTGAGGTATATGTCCACTAGGTAGGAATTTTGGGGTTTTTTTTTTTGTGAATATGAAGAAATAAAATTCATGTTTGTGTACATCAGATTTGTGTGCATATTCCCTGTTTTGAAACCTTTCACACACACACACACACACACACACACACACACACACACACACACACACACACACACTCAAGCTCTCTTTATCTGTCTCTCCTCCCACCTCTATCTCTCAGTCCCTGTGGCTGGATCCTGTCTGTTAGTATCGGTTTCATCACCTTCTCCTTCTTACAAAGACCTATCATTCTATCTTTTCTTCTATTAAAATGTGGGAACTTAGTTTTATTGACTTGCAAGATGCACTTACTTGTTCTGACTTTTCTTTATATACTTTTTGCTGATTCACAAGGAATACCTCACATGTATATCAGATTTCCATCAGCTTTGTATTTTATGTCATTCATAAAAAGACTTCTCATTTACATTTAATCAAGCACATCCAAATATTTCTTTACCAAGGTTTTTCATAACTTCTCTAGGGTTGAGTGGGCTCCAGAGAAAATATTTTAGGATCAACATTTAGAGAGTTACAAATGAAAATTATGAGGTGTTAGAAATTATATGCTTTGCAGAGAGATTTTGGGAGAAATCAGACACTTAAGGGGATTTTCTGAGGCATTTCACTCTGGATTTCATCATATTTCCCCATAGTAAAATAACATCACTGAACAGTTCTTAGGGCTTGACTGATGTGAATATTTGTTATTGATCTTAGGGCATACTGATAATTTTACTATTGGACCCACTCTCAGCTTCAGTAAATTGGAAAAAATATTCACTGTGGCAGAGATATTTTTGTATATTTTATGTATGATATACTAGCCTAATAAAACATGGATGCAGTAATGCACAAGTATTTTAAGTTTTATAAAATTTGAGTCAATAATAATTCATTTGCTAATGTTTACAGGTTTTTGATCCTCCTTTTTATAAAATTCAACACTAGGAATATGTGGCTTGCCAAATACAAAACTAAATGTCACCTTTGATATAGAAGCCAATGTTCCCTGCAAGAGCTACATGTAGTTTGCAATATTGTTTGGTTTCTTTGTTTTGGTTTTTGGTTTTTGGGTTTTTTTTTTTTTTTTTTTAGCACAGAAGGATCAGAAACGTTTATGAGAACATCCTACAGTAGGAGAGCAATGTCTAAAATAAGGATATCTGCTGTGGGATGTTCTGTATGGCAAATGTGTTGCTCTGATTGGTTGGTAAATAAAACACAGATTGGCCAGTAGTCAGGCAGGAGGAAGTATAGGTGGGACACGGAGGAGAATAAAGCTGGGAAGTGGAAGGCTGAGTCAGAGATACTGCCAGCCGCCGCGATGACAAACAGTATGTGAAGATGCCGGTAAGCCACGAGCCATGTGGCAAGGTATAGATTAATGGAAATGGATTAATTTAAGCTGTAAGAACAGTTAGCAAGAAGCCTGCCATGGCCATACAGTTTGTAAGCAATATAAGTCTCTGTGTTTACTTGGTTGGGTCTGAGCGGCTTTGGGACTGGCAGGTGAGAGAGATTTGTCCTGTGGGCCAGGCAGAAAAACTCTAGCTACAGATATCTCTAATAAATTCAATGGTGAAATAGATTATACCAAATCAGGAGAAAAATAGTCTGTGCTATTTATTGTTTCACGTGTTTGAGATTTTCTTATCAACTTCATTGACAAATAAACTTCAGTACTGTCAATAACTGCAATCAAACTGATACACTTTTCAAAATCTTCCTATTACTCCAGACTTTTATCTGTCCCTGATTATTTGCACAGTCTAGACATTTCATTTAAATTAAATCATATAATATATGGACTTTGCGACTGGTGGATTTTGTAATTTATAAGCTTTTTTTGATAGCAAATTTAGGGAAAATTTATAGCAAAATTTAAGGGAAAGTAGAGTCTCTGTGTGCTCCATATAAATACATGCAATCCCCTTCACCAGCATCTGTGGTGATATATTGTGTATACTAATAAAACTTATCTAGGGTCAGAGAACAAAGCAGCCACTAGATTAGACATATAGGCCAGACAGTGATGGCACACACCTTTAATCCTAGCATTCAGGAGGCAGAGGTCCATCCGGATCTCTGTGAGTTCAAGGCCACACTAGGAACAGAGTCAGCCTGTGGTGGCACACACACCTTTAATCCCAGCACTTGAGATCTCATGTCTTGCTTGGAAAAGTCACACGCCTCTAATCCCAGAAAGTGATGGCAGGAAGCAGAAAGGTATATAAGGCGTGAGGACAGGAACTAGAGGCTTTTTAGCAGCGGTTCAGCAGAGACACTTTTGGGTGAGGACTCAGAGCCTTTCAGTCTGAGGAAACAGGATTGGATGAGGAGTTGTCGAGGTGAGATTGGCTGTGGCTTGTTCTGTTTCTCTTATCTTTCAGCATTCAGCCCAATAGCTGGCTCTGGTTTTGTTTTGTTTTTTTTAATTAATAAGACCATTTAGCAATTCGTGTTACAAGCATCCCTCACCAGAATTATTGGTATAGTTGCAATAGTTGATGGGATATCATTGGTACATTATTATGACCCCAAGTTTATAATCTATACTTAAATTCACTCAACATTGTACACTCTAGTCCAACAAATGTGTAATGATGTGGTCGGTTATCATAGTTTCATTTTCTGTTGCTAGGATAAAATATACTGACAAAGGCAATGAAGGGGAGAAAGGGTTTATTTTAGCTCAAAATTCCAGGTTATTGTTCATCCCTTTAGAGAGATCACAGCATCAAGATCTCAACACAACTGGTCACATTATATCTGTAATTAGAACAGAAAGCAATGTGTGTGTGCATCCGTGTATTCAGCTCACTAGCCCCTTGCTCCTCACTCCCACCTAAGGAATAGTGCCACCCAGAATTGATGGGAGTTCTCATCTCAATTATGTGAAGATAATCCCTGCAGGCTTGCCCACAGGCCAACCTAATCTAGGCAGTCTTCATTGAGACTTTCTTTGTAAGTGATGCTAGATTGTATCAAGTTAACAATTAAAACTCACTTCCACATATGTGTATACCATAAGGAAAGGTCTGTGTTTTGCCTAATCTTCTTTCCTCTCTAACTTTTGATAACCATACATTTTTTTTCCATTCTCCAAGGTTTTGTCTCAACAAGAATGCCATGTATTTGTTATCGGTTGTATCTAGTCCTTTTTAAATTAGGTTTTCTCACTGACTAGTATCCATTTAAGGTAAATTTATGTTTTCTCATGACTTCATGGCTCATTTCTTCTTATCATCAATCTAATATGCCACTCTCCATGCATAACCAGCCAGTTATTCATTCCTCTACCAGAGGTTATCTTGATCACTTCATTATTTGGGCATTTATGAATAAAGTTAGTATAAACATCCACGAGCAGGTGTTTGTGTGGACATAAATTTTCAATTTATCTGGTTAAATACCAAGAAGTATATTGGCTGCATCTTATCACAAGACTGTACTTACATTTAAGAAACTTTCTTAATGCCCTCCAAGTGGCTATACCAAGATCAGTGACAAAAATTTGCTAATTTTTCTCTAGCTGTACTGATGCTTCGTAGTCTTAGTATTCTGAATAAGCATGTGCTGTTTTTCATCTGCTTTAATTCAAAATTTCCTAATAACAATCAATGTTGATCTGTTTGATATACTTACTTGTAACTTGTACATTTTCTTGTATGAGATGTTTATTCTATGTTCATTTATTGATTGAGTGGCTCTTTCCTTTTTGTGGAGTTTTGTGTGTTCTGCATAGAAGTCCATCCTCATTAGATCTGGCAGATGTTCTCCCCAGTCTGTGGTGTGACTTTGCATTCTCTCAGTATGTTTCAGATAAGGACTATTCACATTGATCATATCCATCTTGGCAGTCTTTTGTTTTATGAATAGTGCTTCTGCTGCTGTTCCCATAAAACCTTTGCCATACCCTGGGTCATCTAGATTTTATCCTATGTGATCTTCTGTGAGTTACGTATTTTTCTACTTAGAATTATGATCCATTTTGAATTGATTTTCCTGCAGAGCATAAGGCGCCTATGTCTGAATTCATTTCTTTTCATGTGAATACCCAGTTGTAGCCATATGATGAAAAGGCTACCTTTGGTCCATTGTACTTCATTGGGCCTTTTGTCAAATATTGGTTGACTGACTATATTTTCTGGCTATTTCTGTACTCTCTATTCTGCTCTGTTGATCTTTTTGTCTGTTCTTTCACCACTTACCACCACCCTCTCTTGATTTCTGTAGCTTTAGAATAAATCTTGAGGTTGGATGATGTCAGTGATCCAGTTTTTGTCCTCAAGAACTGAGCTGACTTTCAGAATCTTTTGCTTTCAAATGTAAACTTTAAAAACATGTTGTTGATGACCACAAAATGACATCTTAGGCTTTTGCCTGACAATGTGATCAACATGAAAACACATATGGAAGAAGGTGACATGTAAGCTATTTCCATCTGTTATGTTCTTTAACCTTTCATCAGATTTTGCAGTTATTCCTCATAGTACTTGTGGGTATGTTGTTAGATTTAAGCCTAAGTATTCCAGTGTTTGGGGTACAAACAGAGATAGTAAGATTTGTTATTTCAAATATCATTTGTACATTGCTGGTACATAAGAAAGAACCTCCTGTCCCACATCATTTATTAGTTCTGGGAGATTTTTGTTGATTCTTTCACATATACATATATGTTTGTGTGTGTGTGTGTGTGTGTGTGTGTGTGTGTGTGTGTGTGTGTGTGTGTGAAATATAGAAATTAACGTCTCATCTGTGACTTAAGGTTCTATTTCCTCCTTTCCTTTTGATTTATTTTTTTATCTTTTTTTTTGTTTTAGTTTAGCTTGATTTCTAGTAGCATATTGAAGTTCAATCATTGAAAGACAGATGCATTGTTGAAATCTGTTGCTAATATCTGTTTAGGATTTTGGTGTATTTGTGAAGTATGGCTAGTTTTCTTTTTTTTATTTTATTTTTTTATTTTTATTTTGCAATATAATTCAGTTCTACATATCAGCCACGGATTCCCTTGTTCTCCCCCCTCCCGCCCTCCTCACCTTCCCCCCAGCCCACCCCCCATTTCCACCTCCTCCAGGGCAAAACCTTCCCCGCACTGAGATCAACCTGGCAGACTCAGTCCAGGTAGGTCCAGTCCCGTCCTCCCAGGCCGAGCCAAGCGATCCTGCATAGGCCCCAGGTTTCAAACAGCCAACTCATGCAATGAGCACAGGACCCGGTCCCACTGCCTGGATGCCTCCCAAACAGATCAAGCCAATCAACTGTCTCACCCATTCAGAGGGCCTGATCCAGTTGGTAACCCCTCAGCCATTGGTTCACCTCCTTCTCCTCCACTGCTGGTGGGAATGCAAGCTTGTACAACCACTTTCGAAATCAATATGGCGCTTTCTTAGAAAATTGGCTAGTTTTCTTATAGTGGCTTTGCCTAGCTTGTGTAATTCTAACATCATAGTTAGGAAGTGTTTCCTCTGCTTCATCTTGTAGAAAATTTGTGGAGAATTGGTGTAATTTCTTGCTATGAAAGGATATACAGAATTCACCTTTGAACCTACATCATTCTGTTCTTTCTGTGTGGAGAGATTCAGATTTACTGATTCAATAATTTTATTTGATATAGGCTTATTTTGATTGCCTCTTTCCTCTTGTATAAGATTTGACAAGTTGTGTCTTTCAAAGCATTTGTCCTTTTCCCCTAGGCTATTGGATTTATGGGCAGAGAGTTGTTTAAAGTTTTCCTTCATTATCCTTTAACTCTCTGTGGATGCTTCCATGATGTCCTGTTTTCTATCTGGTAGTACCAGGGCATGTCTGTTTTCCTTTGTCATGTTAGCATGACTGGAGGCATATTGATAGTATGGACCTTTTCAAAGAACTGCCTTTTGGGTTTTGTTGATTTTTTCTATTGATCTCCCATTTTCAATTTCACTGGGTTTTGCTCTGATATTATTTCTTGTATTCCACTTGCTTTAGATTTATTTTGCTCTTCTGTCTCTCATTCTCTAAAGTAGAATCATAAATGATTGATTTTTATATCCTTGCTTTCAAATAAACACACTCATTGTTATAAATTTCCCTTAAGCACGGCTCTCCAGCCCAAAAATTTTGGTATCTTGTATTTTCATTTGCATTCACTTAAAATATTTTCATAATATTTGTTTATATTTCTTATTTGTATTATGTAGATATATATCATTTAATCACCAGCAGTTTGAGGAAATTTTTCCATCTTTCTGATTTTGATTTTTAGCTGAATTCTACTCTGATCCCAGGGCAAACACTGTGTGATTCCTATACATTTAATTTTTCTTATTTTCAGTTACCAGCTTTGAATATATATATATATATATACTTGTGGATGCCCACATACCATAGTGCACATGTGCAGATCAGAGGATACCTTTGTGTGTAGCTGAAGTTTTCCTGTTCCTGCCTGGTCAGGACAACTCTCTCTCACCTCTCAGTCCTGCAGTTGCTCGGACCCAAGCAAACACACAGAGGCTTATATTACTTATAAACTGTAGGGCCGTGGCAGGCTTCTCGCTATCTAGTTCTTCTATCTTAAATTAACCCATTTCTATAAATCTATACCTTGCCACGGGGCTCATGGCTTACTGGTATCCTTACACCTTGCTTCTCCTGGCAGCAGGGGCAGCTGGCAGTGTCTCCTGACTCAGCCCTCCTGTTTCTACATTTGTAGGATCATTTCTCTCCTTTCAACTTTATGTAAGTTCTGGGGATCAAATTTGGGTCACCAGACTTGAATGACAAGGAATTTTCCCTTCTGAGACACTTTGCCAGCCCCCTATACTTTAAAATTTATAAAGTATGTTTTATGGCCCAGAATGGGTTCTGTCTTGGTGAATTTTAATACTTGAGGTGAGAAGAATGCATTATCTGCTATTGTTAGATTAAGTGATGAATAGATGCCATAAAATCCACTGGGCTGCTGCTGCTGCTGCTGCTTAATTCAACTATGTCCTCTCTTAATTTTTACTTGCTAGCTATGCATTTATGATAGAGGAATATTAGAGCCTCCTAATATCGTGACTGAATTGCCTATTTTTACCTGACAGATCTGTCAGATTTTCATATACATTTAATATTCTTTTCTTAAACATATAGACATTAAGGATGATTGTATCTGCTTGGGAAGTTGACACCTCCTCAGTACTTAGTGGGCTTTTCTAGTCCTTGTAGACTTCCCTGCTAACTTCCCGATCACTCCACTACAGTGGGCCCCACATAGCATTCCCACTTCCCATTTGATCAAATATTGGGTATATCACTTAGCATCCCTGGAGCTTAAATATGTATTCAAGAATGTAATTAAGGTAAGTGTCTTATAGGCAATATAATATATAGCTAGGTCTCATCCTTTGTTTCCATTCTATGATTTTTTTGTCTTTTAGCTGATATTCTTAGAATATTAATATCCAAAGAGATCACTGGTAAAGCTGAATTAACATCTATATTTTATTTTGTTCCCATTTTCTCTTCCATCCTTTATCTACCTTTTGTGAAACATTTCCATGATTCCATTTTCATCCATTCTAAGATTATTGTTACCAACTGAATATTTGTAAACTTACTGAAATGTCTTTAATAAACTAACTGCCAAGTTGTTGGTATTAGGAAATTATCCTTGGGAGATGCTTATGTTGCAGAGGCAGAGAGCCCTTACAAGAGACTCTTCATCCTGATGTCTACATTGTGAGGATGCAGAAAAAAAGGGCACCGTCTTTGACCTAGAAATAAAGCCCTTGCCAGAAACCTTAACTTTGGACTTTTCAGCTTCCTGAGAAATGAATTTCCTTTTTCATTTTAAATTCTCCATTTACTTATTTTATTAGAAGTGTGTATGTGCATCTGGAGAAATGCATGTATTTTGCAGAACACATGTGTAAGTCTCAGGACAACTTGCTTACACTATGTGGGTTGCAGGAATCAAAATCAGGTCTTTAGGCTAGATATCAAGTACCTTGAGCCAATTAGCCAACTATCTGGCCCCAGATTTCTATTGCTTATAAAGTTCCCACCTCATACTATTCTGTCGTCACAGCTCAAAGACTAGAACCTGTGTCCCTTATACATTTTTTTCATATTCCTAAGTGGTTTTCCTACAGCTGTACTATATATTTATAACTAGTCCAAACCAGTTTCGTAGTGCTTCAAGACTACTTTATAGGTAGAGTTGATAATAAAGCAGTACTTTAGAACTCTTTGTAACACAAACCCTCGTAGTAGAATGAAGGGCCTTATCATAAAAAGCCCTGTATTTCTCCCTTTAGCCCCTTGTTTTTCTGTCATTCAGTTGACTTGCTCATGAATGTACAAGCATGCATCAGCACATATACAGTCACACACATAATTTTACACATGACCTAATACATTGTTTCTATTAATTTGAACAAACAATACTTTGTTAAGTCAATTACGAATAACAAGTTTTGTCTCATTTTTTCATTTCCTGTGTGTATGATATGTGTGCTTGTGTTTTTGTATGTTCATGTACATGGATGCACATGTGTGTACCTACTAGGGGTAGTTATCTAAAGGTCTGTAACCTTCCTCAATTGTTCTTCTACCTTATTCTTTGAGGTAGAGTTTCTCAGTGAAATCTAGGACTCTGATATGACTAATCTCGCTAGCTAGTTTTGTTCTGCAGCTCCTGTCTCCACTTCCCAAGGCTGCCACTATAGGAGGCTACTATGCCCAACCTACATTTATAGTATTTATTTATTTTATGTGTGTGTGTTGTCTACAGATATGTCTGTGTACCATGTGTATGCCTGGTGCCTGTAGTGGCCTTTGGAGAGCATCAAGTCCTCTGTAGCTGGAGTTACAGATGGTTGGAAACCACCATGGGGATGCTGGTGATTGAACCAGTCCTTGGAAGTACATTCAGTGTTCTTCACCACTGAGCCACCTCTCCCTCCCCCAATCTACATTCTTATGTGGGTTCCAGAAATCCAGCCCTCTTTCTTGTAAGGTCAACTTCTGTAACTCCTGAACCATCTCCTCAGTCCTAAGAAAACCAACTTCATTTTACCTTTACGCCCACACCATTGCTGCTCTTCTTTTTTATGTAGGTTTAGGTTTCTGCTCCGTACATATTTTTCTACTCTCTTAAAGTGTTTAGCTTTCACTACATTTAGTATGTCCTGAGGAATTTTATTTCCTTTTCCCTTTGCAAGAAGCTTTCCATGGGGTCAGTTGTTAAGAAGGATGGATGCTGCTGCTGCTGCTGCTGCTGTTGCTGCTGCTGCTGCTCTTACTTTTGTGACAGTGGTGGTTTTTCCTAGGTCCTTGAATACCTAGTGAGTGCTTGCCTGTTCTAGTTTCTAAGAAGCATATATAATTCTTACTCACTTCTCTATGGGGAAGGAGCATAGCCCTCTACTCCCTAGCTTCCTGCAAGAGTATTTTTGTCAGTATTCTGAGGATTAATATACTATGTGTAGGTGAGTTTTCATTCAAGTTTTAATTTGTCTTTGGTATGTACCCTGCAAGGTGTCCTTCTTGAGTCCTGCACTGAATGGTCCCACATGCATGAGGGAGAATTTAGAGTCACTACTGTTTCAATGCTTCTTCTTCTTCTCCTGTCTCCTCTTTCTGCCACTTCTATTCAGTGTATGAGACACTTTTTATATGTATGTCATAGTTCTTGAAAAATCGTTTTTGTTTTCTTCTAGTCCATTTAAATTGTATATGTGTGAGTGTGTGTGTGTGTGTGTGTGTGTGTGTGTGTGTGTGTGTGTATGTGTGTGTACATGTACATGTCTACCTATGGATGCATGTACCCAAATTAAGCAGGTAGAAACTAGAGGGTGATAAAGTGTGTTTTCTCTGTTCCTCTCTGCCTTTTTCTCTTGAAGCTAAAACTGAACCTAGAGCCTGCAATTTTTGTCTAGGCTGAACAGCCAGCAATCCTCAGGGATCTTCCTGTCTTTACCTCCCCACATCCCACAGAATTAGGGTTATAGACACAAGCAGCCAAGCAAAGCTGTTTTCCTTTGGTACTGGGAATTCCAATGCAGGTCTTCATGCATGCGCAGCAAGCAATCTTACTGAGCTGTCTCCATAGCACTTTTGATTCCATTTTTTAAATTCTTTTGTTATGACCTTAAGCGTATAAATTCCCTCTTGAGCATCATCATTCTCTAATGAGCCCATGAAAAGTCATTCTTCATTTCTGCTACAGCGTTTGAGCCCTGTAACACTTCTGCCTAATTCTCATTCATGTGTTCATGTGTGTTTATTTTCATCATTGAAATCTTCAGCATATTAATCTTATTTTCATATTGCTAGTGTGATCATTCCAGTGCTCCTTTATATGCAATTCTTCAGTCTCTTCAGACCGTGATTTTACCTTGTGGTATGCCACAATGCTGATTGTTTAAAGATGAAAGTGTTGTATTGACAAAAGAGACAGTAATAAGCCTCTACTAATGTAGCTGTAAGTTTTAGGGGCAGGTGATATGTTCTATAGTGTTCTATAGTTCTATGAAAGAAGGCCTCACTCTTGCTCATGGGCTTCACTTCCTGTTTCTCAACATTTTCTTCATGTTACATGGGTCTGGATGTCTGGAGAGGAGCACCGGTTGAGTGGGTTCTTATAAACCCCAAGACATCAGTCTGATGAAGCAGCAACTCCTGAAAGCTGACACTGTTAGGGGCAGGACTGTAGCTTGAGTTTTCCTGCCTGGCCCACAGTCAGGACAAATCTCTGACACCCGCCAGTCCCACAGCCATTCAGACCCAACCAAATAAACACAGAGACTTATATTGGTTACAAACTGTATGGCCGTGGCAGGCTTCTTGCTAACTGTTCTTACAGCTTAAATTAATCCATTTCTATTAATCTATACCTTGCCACGTGGCTTGTGGCTTACCGGTACTTTACATCTTCCTTGTCCTGATGGCGGCTGGCAGTGTCTCTCTGACTCAGCTTCCTGTTCTCTCAATTCTCGTCTCTGTTAGTCCCGCCTATACTTCCTGCCTGGCCACTGCCAATCAGTGATTTATTCATTGACCAATCAGCAACACATTTGACATACAGACCATCCCACAGCACAGGACAGAACTCTGATATCATCCCCTGTCCCTAGCCAGAAATTGGGATATTTTTCTTTCAATAATAACTGTTCAGACTCCTGGAAGTCAAACTAAGTTTGCTGAAGGCCACCTTTAACTGGTCTCCTAAAATGTCCCACATTCACCTGAGTTAGCTCTAAGCACGCAGCAATATGTCAGTTACAGATCAGAGTTCTTCTGTATGATATTGGTTTCCTTGGAGATTTCAGCTTGTGGGTTTCTGCTCTGGCAGTGATGAACCTCTAGATCAGTGTTATCAGTTTGCACTGTGACCTCATTTTCCTGATGCAGCTAAG
This sequence comes from Peromyscus californicus insignis, assembly GCF_007827085.1. Taxonomy (NCBI): domain Eukaryota; kingdom Metazoa; phylum Chordata; class Mammalia; order Rodentia; family Cricetidae; genus Peromyscus; species Peromyscus californicus. The sequence goes on along the minus strand of NW_026294584.1, from coordinate 117,303,452 downwards.
AAAAGTTGTTATTTTTTTGTTTAAGTTTCTTCAGCTTTTTTACTTGTTAAGATAAAGTGGCAACTTCTATGCTCCTTAAGTGGAAGAAGCAGAAATCAGAGGTCTGAGTAACTGGCTTGCCTTTTATTGCACATAACACTTTCTTACGTGAGTTGTATTGTTCACATAGCATTAGGGCTTGTGCTCCAGTTTCAGAAAGAAAATCACTTTGCCTTGTAATATTTAATGATACCATTTAACTGATCTGAACACAACTAAGAAAGGAAGAATAATGAGGAAACGGGATGTGATGGGAAACATTGTCAACCTGACAGAATCAAGAATTACTTAGGAGACAAGTTTCTATGGGATTATCTAGGTAGGCATAGTTCAGGTGAGAAGACCCACCTTCACTGTGGACAGCATCACATGGCTAGAGTGTTAGAATGAGGGAAAAGGAGAAAGCAAGCTGAGCACCAGTATTCATCACTCTCTGCTTCCTGACTGTGGAGGCAATGTGATCACTCAAGCTCTCCCTGCCATGCCTTTCCCCATCAATACAGACTATACCATCAAACAGCAAACCAAAAGAAGCCCTTTTCCCCCTTAAGTTGCTTTAGTTGGGGCATTTTATCACAGTAACAGGAAAACTAACTAACGATAGGTCATTTGGGATGACATGAGCATTTGGACTAGATATAGAAGTCCTAGGTGGTTGGTTTTATAAGTTATTAATGTGGAAAGCAGTCTGGTTTTATAATCCTTTCTTTTGGATCATTTTTAAGTCAGAGTCTATTGATAGTCATGTTAATATCAAGCCTATTCTTCCTTTTCTTTTTGAATATGCCTCTAAGATCACAAATCTGTAGTTCTGAAGTAGCAGGATGACTGTGGAAATACAATAACCTGAGATTGTACTGAAAATAGTATGATCTCTCTAGGAGGACCTCTCTGAAAATGGGGTATTGTCATCTTCTCTTTGAGCACGTAGGAGTCATTTCTCTGGACCACACACAAAATACTGGCATAAAAGGAAGGGTGTCTAGTCCAGGATTTTGGCTAATTTTTAAAAAAAACTTATTTTAGTTACTTGGCATACTCAACTCAGAAGAGTCTGGCAGGATGAATATTGATGAATAAATACCATCCATCCACAATTCTTCCTCCCTTGCAGCTCTTCTTGAAAGAATCCAAAGACTTGGCTGAGAATATATAAATCATTTTTAAAGTGATTGCATGTCTGCTCCCCCAAACACTAGCAACATGGCCTACACTGGCCAGCTAAATTGATGTGGCAAGTGTATTTTCCAGAAATGGCAGCAACAATTTCCTTATTCAATTTGTTCTTTGTGCAAAATGACTTTGACACTTGTCTCCACCAAGTGGTACAGTCCATCCCTTTCCCTTTCAAACTTTGTAGACTGTAGTGACTGCCATAAACAAGGACCATTGGTGTGATGCTGTAGGGTCTCTGAATATAGTTCATAAATACATTCCATCTGCAGTCACTCTAAGAATTCAGCAATGGCAGTATTATAAAACCAAAGTAGGTTGCTCAGAAGTTTACCCCAGATTTCCAGCTTACAGGTTGCAATAAACTCAATAAAAGTCACCCCAACTTGCCAGCCATGTGAATGAATGAGCTTCTCAGCCCCTAATCAAGCCAGGTGTGTTAATGAGATATTCCACAGTGATGACTTCACTGTCTTGACTGCTGTTCCCTGAGCAGAATAAATAATCCTTCTTTAAGCCACCAGCTAACTTCTGGATTGAGTTACTGCTTTGCTGTAGTGAGTGACTGGTAGTAGAAGTAAACAACAGGTGTTTAGCATAACTTCATAACCTCTTCACTGGGCTTTCCAGTCCTATGTACCAGAAGTATTGCAAAGGACAGATCTGTGCTTTGTATACTTTACACATATGAAAGACAAAAATAATGTATGTGATCCATGACTTAAGTGGTGCTTCAAAATAAGCTCCTTTGGTTCAGAATACTTCCATTCCATAAAATAAATGACTAATCAATTCAGAGTCACCCTAGAATGATGTGGGTTACTGTATAGTATACATTTCTGTATATTTGTAAGAATATATCTTCTTATGATTTATTTCCATCAATTTCAATGAACAATATCAATGCCATCAACATACAATGGTAGCATATATCAAGGGGTCACTCTTATGCTTGGCTCCTATTCTCGATTCTACAAATATTATCTAGCTTACCTGTTTCCCAGGATGAAAATATATGTAGAAATGCTTTTAACAGCTTAAGATTTCACCAGAGTACAGCCCAGCTTAATAATTACTTCACATATTCATTAATTTCGAGTTAAGTTTACAGTGTAGAATTAAGTTAAAAAGTAAATTTAGAATTAAGGAAAGAGTTTAGACTTTTAGAGTTGAGCAAGACTTAAGCAGTCATCTCAAACCTTGTAGTTCCCCAAACAGTGGGTATTAGGCATATAAAATCCCAGGAAATTAATGACTTTTCAACCCTGGCTGCTTTGTAGAGCCATGTGAAGTGTCCCTTCTTTCCAGTTTATTCCAACATAATTTCTTGGGATGCAGCCTGAACATTTCCACCAAATTTTAAAAGATTATTCAAATGAATTTAAAACAAGTAATATTAAAAGTTAATTAATTTAAATGGGTCATAAATGCAGTAATAACAACAATAACATGGCAATAATATCAAAAGAATAATAACCAAAACAGAATATCAGCATTTTTCCTAAAATATAGACCATAAACTGAATGACAGCATTAAATAATAGCACATAGAACAAATCTCTTTCATTTTCCAATTTATTTCAATAATTTAGGTTAATTATAGAAGATAGTTGAGTATGGTAGTGGGTTTGTGATTATCAATGTCTAATACTTGAAAATCTTTTTTAGTTAACATAGCAAAGGTTTCTGTCACAGAAATTTTGACAGTATCCAGATAATTCGCTTTTCCAAGATCTCAGACAGTGTTCAACCACATTACTTTCTATTCATTTCTATTCACCTTGATTCTATCAGTTAACTATTATTTGGGTGATCAGATTCCCATTTAAGATATAAATCACATTCACAACAGCAATTTCCATATTAAATTTAGTTAATAAAGTTACTCAGTTTAAGAAAAAATTAAACAACAGAACACTAAAATGCCATGGAAGTTATAAAGGTGTTATTATAATGACTCAATGGTAGGAAACACTGGGTTGACATCCCTGGAACACAACAGACTAGATCTTCAGAGAACCTCCATGAAAATTGTATAAACATGCCACACTGTTCTGAAGGGCAAAGTATTCCCTAGTTACTGACAGGAACTTAATGTTTAAAAGCTGATACCTGTGGGGCAACTCAGACACTTTGCACAACCTAAAATACGCACAAAGTGTTCAACCAAGTTAGGGTACTCCTAAATATGCCACTTATTCAGAACCCTTAGGAAGGGGCATGCTGAGCCTCCACATCATGTAATGGAATGATTATTCTGGTTTCTGGGCACCACAGAATGTTGAACAATTTTTTATATTAATGGATTACATTCTACCTGCCTTACATATCACCTGTTCAGACAACCAGAAGACAGCAAAGTCATTAATCAATCAGAAGAATTAAGGCTGTTTAACGTGGTCAGCCTTGTTTGAGTGGCTGAATGACTGCTGATTTTTTTTCTTTCCTTGAGTAGGCAGAGTGCATTTATAATGGTGACCTTGCTACAGCCACTGGGGGTAATGGGGGACAAGGTCTAATTTGTTTGGCCATCAATGCAGACGTTTGTTGTGTTTCTACCTACTCTTTTAGGATCCTTTAGAGAAAAGAACACCAGCCAGGTTCCAAAAAGATTCTACAGGCTCCATTGTTTTCACAGTGCCTGGATATGACTTACATGTCTTGTTAGTATTTGAAAACCACTCTGTGAGGGACTGAATGGTTAATATGTGACACTTGCTAATAACAGGCTGTGTACAGTGATAAAAGAAGGAAACCCACTTACTCCACCTTGCCTTCTAAAAATAGCTTTCAGAATACATTTCTTCCTCTGTAAACTGTGAAATTTGTTCTTTGGAAGTCTGGCAGTGGCATTACCATCTACAGTGATTCCTAAGGAATTGTATATGCTGATAATATGTTATATTCAAAGAAGTTCATACCCCATTGTCAGTATAAGAGGTCCCCCCAGTTCAAAAATATATGTTATATATCAGCTCTTAGCATATGGCAGACCAATAATATAATTTTAGCTAACCTGTCATTAGTAGTAATGGTCTGTTTTTTACTTGGTGTGGCTTGTCACTTCGTGTACTGTTTTTCTTATTTTTTGAAGTTATATCAAAATTTTCAATATCATCATTATCTAAAAAAGTAGGAAAGCTAATGATTCTCTTCTGTTTGCTATTTTCTTAATATTAATCTCAAAAAAAATGATTCTTCCTCTAAATCCATTTATGATGTATGTCAGTAATATGTTCTGGAAATAAGTGTTATAGGGGAAAATATATATAATTATCTAAGTAATTGAAAGTGATCCTAGAGGTTAGAGTTATAACTCTGGCAGAATGCACGCTGAGCCTTGCATGACCCTGATTTCAGCTCCACCACCATGAAAACCAGAAAGAAAGGGGAGGGGGAGGAAAGGGATTGGAGCAAAGCGTGGGAATGGATCATAAATGAAGCCATGCCAAAGAGAAAAAAAATACTGTTATTAACAATGTAAAGATCAACTTGACATCAGCTACAGTGCACTTTTTCTGGAGTCTTAGCCAGAGCATCTAAAAGACAAGAACCATTATAATGACGACCTATCAGAAAGGAGAATTTTCTGGAAAGGCTTATGAGGTAAGGGCTGGTTATTCCAAAATGGCTGACCACACTGGAGAAGCTGAGAACCTGATAGCTGCCCAGTCCATGAAGCTAGATGCCCCAGAAGTCTCAATCTGGTATCAAAGGTCTGAAAGAGTTTTGGAAATTCTCTGGTCTTTAGTTCCATTAGAAAGCTGAAGAAATCAGGTTCTGATGTCAGAGAGGGACAGCAATATCAGCAAGCAACAGAAACAATGGTGTAGACGACACACTTACCAACCCATGCAAGCAGGTAGCCCTGTCTTTCCCTTTGACTTCTTTATATCTGGGCCACCCCTGAAATGTGCTACCTCCTGTAGGGGAAGGGTCTGCTAATTTCCCAGAAGGAATAACTATGGGCAAATATCTTAGTTGATTCCTGTTCCAATTCAGTGGATGCTTAACTGGCATGCCTCCGTGCTAACAATTTGCACATTGTTATACCCCTGTCATTCCCATGTCCTAGATCCATTCAGCTACCCTCCTCTTTGTGACTCACTCCAATAGCTTGTCCCCTTATATGCCTTGGGTTTTGCACATATGCATGTGCCCTGAGGCAGACCATTTCTTTCTCTTCCTTTCCTAGAAAACTTCTGCTTTAATACAAATCTTTGCTCATCTGTCAGTTGAGAGACAAACCCCAGAAAACTATAGATTTCTTCTGCATGATGTAACCTTTCTCACACTATAATTTTACACCAATTTGTGTAGTCATTTGATTACTCCCTATTTGCTAGCTGTCAGCTCCATAAAGATAAGGACTGTTTCCCCCACTCAGGATCGTATCCCTAGTAACTGTAGTTGCTTAAGAGTTTTTGAAGTTACCTTATTTTTTTAAAATATAGTGCTTATAAGGAGGAACTCAAATCCGTATGAATTGTGGAGCATTCTTTGATGCCTTAAGCTTCTGTGTCAATCATGGGAACAAACCTAGCCTCTGTTTGTTTTCTTATTCCCATAAGCCTATAGATAGCAGTTTTGAAAAATTACTTTATTTCTAGAAAACTGAGAATCCCACTGCTGAGCTTTGAGAGAGAAATTTTAAGGAAAATGAGAAGGGGAAGTGAAGAAAATGAAGGTTTGACACTTCTAGCTCATGCTATTTGATAAAGAAGGGGAAATTAAGAGTTTAGAAAAACAACACAAATGTGAAGACAGAATAGTACAGACAGCATCTAAAGAATATTAGTGCTCATAGGAATTTATTGCAAGGTCGTCAGTTCTCTGTGTTGCTTTATTTAGTTATCCTATACCCTAGATAATGGGTATATAACTTTTTGGTTTCTGTGGCCATATTAGATAAAGAAGAATTATATGGGCTATACATGGAATATGCAAGCATCAGTGAAAGCTGATGAACCAAACAAAAGAAAACAACAATAAAAAAAAATCCGTGGATAGTTTTCATTTCCACCATCACAGATTAGCAAAATATCCTCACACAATAATATTACTTATGCATTACTGCTGGCACAAAACTTTTTAAAATTGTGGAGCAGGTCCTTGACTGCAATCTTTAATAATGAAAATGAACATGTCTAAGTAATAAAACATCAATAATTTTTTAAAATATTTTACTAAAATAGTAAAAGAATAGGGCAATGCAAAAGTAGTGGGATACTTGGCATTGCAATTGAAAACAAATGCATCTATGTCTGGTTTGATGGTAATATTTGCAGTTCTCAGTGGGTTCCCAAGGTTCTCATTGGATATTTGGTTCTAATTTTGCATGCAGGGTGCTTCATTCTTAAAGATAGTTCAATGTGGGTGCTAACAGAAAGCACTGGTGGCATGAATAAGGCATTGGCTTGAAGTGAGAAATGTATCCTTTGTGAAGACAGGTCCTGTACAAGTTAGTAAAAAGATACAAGCAAATATTTCTCAGAGCTGAATGTCAGACTGAAGCTTTATTCATCCCATTAAAAATAAGCAGATAATAGATTTATAGAAACCCTAGAGTCACAAATATATTAAAATATTTTCCAAATATTCTTCAACCCTGTTTTCAAACTATGATTATCATACTGAAAAGCCAGGCTACATATCTTTGACAGTTCATAGGCAAGTATTTGCCTGTGTCAAAAGGCATAAAATTGTTTGCCTTAATTTGAGTTTGCTCTAATTTAAGTTTCATTAGGAACGCTTATAATTTGAAATGTTATATGACAAGAAGGATTTCACCTTGAAAATACATGCTTAATTAATTTAAATAATCGGTTAATGTGCAAGGGGAAAATTCTTGTAGAGTCCCACCCCGAAACAAAGAACTACAGGCAGCTAATGATTGCCGGTAGAAGGAAAATTAGCCTCTCCCAGGGAAAACGTCCCTTATTGGTTGTCCAAAGCAGAGTGGTCAGTCCTGAAATCATTTATGCACAACAAAAAAATTGAACTCAGCAAATTGTATATATATATATATATATATATATATATATATATATATATATATATATATATATATATATTTGTGTGTGCACGCGCGCGCGTGCACACACACACACACACACACACACACACACACACACACACACACACATCAAATCCCATATAATAATAATCAAAGAAAAGCTATCAGCTTGATAGGGGTGGGAAAGGCATGTGAAGGATTCAAGGGAAGGCACCTTGGAAGGGCTTGAGGGAGGAAATGTGGTATAATTCTATTTCAATTAGGAACGTATTTTTAAAAATCAGTTAAGTATACCAAAATGCAAAATCTGAAAGCCAGGTATCATCATCAAGTCTGTCATAAATTTTGTTTTTAATATCATAAATAACTTGATACTGTAATGTATCAAATCATAGAATCTTTTTGCATTATTCCTCAACTTACTCATCCCATTTCCAACACTTTTAAGGTTTCTTGGAATTAGTAATCAATCACTTGGCTTTTATTAAATCCACAGACTTGGTGATGATTTGCATGCTTTATTCATTTCTGATGGCTTTGTGGATAAGTTTTCTTGATGTACCCTGCAACAATACTTAATTAAATATGTGTTTGGGACAATAATTACGTTTTCCCTTCTCTTTTACTTACTATGGCCAGGACACCAGATATATTGACAATTGACAAAGAAAATTGCATGACTATGCTTGTAGCTTCTTTGTACAATTCTCCTGGTTTAATGGTAACTTTTAAAGCCATTTCTCCAAGAATATTATATTTTCATCACTCATGCTATTTAATAATGGCAAGTTGACTCGTATTTTTAGCATTAGTGATGATATCCTTTGGCCAAGCACAAAATTTTAAATTAGCAGCAGTATTCTGCAAACTTCTTTCTGTGGATATTCCAATATCTTTAAATCAACTAGTATAGTCTGGGAACAAAAATGTATTTTAGAACTTTCTGGCTTTTAATGGCATGTTGTATCTGCTCCCCTATACTGCTTCATAAACTTACTATTAAAAATGATTTTAGCTTTTTTGCTATGAAATATGCTAGTGCACAACTAACTTTTATAGTAGAATCTGAGCTGTAACTTAAACAAATTTGTTTTGAGAAAACAGACATGTTTTTAGTTCCATTCCTTTTTTATTCTTATGATACAGTCATTGCTATGCACCAAATTTGGCAACATGATTTTGCATACAATGACTTCTCAAATTAGTTTTTGAGAGCCTCTAGGAGTTCACTACAAAATTAAACACACTCTTTGACTGAACCAAACTATAATCATCTTTCTACTTTTCATTAATCACTCTTGCTTCATCTGTAATTGTTTATTTTGGGGGTTCTGATTACTTTTGAGATATTGTAGAAGCCATACTATCTTTTAAGAATGCTAGATAATGAACATGGTTGACCAAGTGTTTCTGACCTAGGTTGTACAGTCCTTTGCATATATGAGCAAGAGTGGCATAGATGAATCTTGAAGTAGAACTTTTCACAACTCCTGAAAGAACCACCACACTCTTTTCTATAATGCCTGTACAAGCTAGCACTCCCACCAGCAATGGATAAGCATTCCCCATATCCACACTTGCATGAACTATCACTTGTTCTATTGATTTTAGCCATTGGAACTGGGGTAAGATGAATTCTCAAAGTAGTTTTTATTTGCATTTCCTTGATGACTAAAGATGTTGAATATTTCAAGTGTTTCTCAGTCATTTGTGTTTCTTCTTTAGAGATCTCTGTTTAGATCTGTAACCCACTTCGTAGTTGGATAGTTTTCCTGACATCAATTTTCTTTTTTTATTTATTTGTATATTTTAGATATTAGTCTTCTATTGGATGTGAAGCTGGTAAAACTCTTTTTCCATTCTAAGCCTGCTGCTTAGTCTGAATGACAGTGTCCTTTGGCATACAGAAGCTTTTCCATCTAATGAGAATGCATTTATTAATTGTTGTTCTTAGTGTCTGTGTCAATGATATTCTGTTCAGAAAGTCTTTTTCTGTGTCAGTGAATTCAAGACTATACTTTCTCTACTATCAGATTCAGTGTATCTGATCTTATATTAAGGTCCTTGATCCATTTGGAGTTGAGTTTAATTTAAAAAATACACAAATAAAATAAAAAGAATGTTAGATAAGAGACTGTGTTTATTGCTACTATGCAGGTTATTTGGCAAGGAAATAGACTGCAAAGTTGTGTTCTTCCTCATCTCCATTCCCAATACAGCATGAAGATGGATTGCCAATTATAAAAGACAATTAGTGATGTGTGATACCTGCCCCAGGTGTGAAGTTCCCTTAATAATCAATTAAAGGAATATTGACCTATATGCTAAGTAATATTAAAAATCTGTAGTTTTCAATGATGGGTTAAAACATCATTAATAATCATTGTGTTTCACTAACCGAGTCGCCATCAAGTACATGTAAGTTCTGAGGTTGTCAGGTGGTCTGCACTTGGAGATAACATGAAGTATGCCACACACTAACATAAACTTGAAGAGATAAGTGCATACAAATAGGAAGAGCACACACCTATTGATTTTGTGTGACATTGAAACATGGCTCTGTCGTCTATGTAGTATACTCTTAAGGAACACATGATCAGGTTACAAAACAATCAGCACAAACAGTTTTGTAATGGTTTAAGTTTGTGAGTTTGTAGTGAGCTGCATTCATTGCTACCCTGTGCTGCAAGCAGCCTGCACACTACAGGTTGAACACCCTTCCCTGGAAAATAATCAGCATGTTTCTAAATAGTCTCTGATATTATGGATATTATGCACTGTTTGATAAATATATTGAAAAATATTCTATGAAGTTCAACATTGCTGAATTTTGACTAATTTTACTTAGGATTTTCTAGACATTTCTATACAATTCTTTTCATTATAGTAAACCAACCACTGTGTTCCCTAAGGGAGTCAAACTGATAGAAGAGAGGGTCACTTTGATATATGTAAATCTTCCCTACAGAATTTCTTTTGCAATTTTTGCATCTCTGGAAATAATTATATCTTGATAAAAAATCTTAGGATATGTGACTAGCACCTTAATTTGAATTATGATTATTAAATATTACATATTATGAGGAAATTAAAGTTAAGAACTACAATCTTATTATGTGAATATACTGACTTATGGTTTCATTGAAAGCCAAGCACTTAAGTCTAATTGTACATAATCTTAACTATCTTTTGACAGCCATTATTTCTCTACCAAAGTGTGAAATCCAATTACCTGCCACAAAATAAACCCTCTCATATAACCAGAACTGAACTCAAGCAACAGAACATGGCTCTCATCCCTATTATTCCCATGATCCTTCATTCTACCTTTTTACTGAGACTAGTAGGACAGGCCTATACTCTCAACTGTTTCAGAAGCTGAGGCAGGAGGACTGCAATGCAAATTCCAGGCCAGTCTGTGAGATGTATGAAGATCTTGTCTCTAAACAAACAAACAATGGATGTGATTGAGTGGGGAAGTTCACACTGAGCACATGTGAGGCCCCACATTCTACTCCTAGAGCTAGAAAATGTCACAACAAAAGCAAAAACAAAAGACAATTGTACCCTAAAGCTAACCATAATCTAGAACTCTTATGTGATGCTATATCTTGTATCTAAGTTTTATGTGTCTTAAATTCAACCATATCAATCTATATGTGTTGTTCATTTATTTATGGCCAGATAGTATTTCCTTAAGTAAGTCATCTACAACCCATTTTAACTAAGGTGGATGCAAGGTTTCTTTTTTTCTTTTCCTTTAGTGGATACACACATGCCTTCTTGGGGGTGTAGCATAAGGAATGGAATTAATGGGAAAAGGGTTGTACATATAACCCTGCCTTAGTTGGTATTTGAAGTAATCCGAAGAGTAGCTGTGTAGATTTCTTGTCTCAACAGCAATAGCTCCAGTCTTATATCTGCAGCAGGTCTTGAAAGTGTCTCATCTGTATTTGTCTGTACATGCTGTGCGCCATGTGGTTTTATTTCACCTGTACTGTACATTCTAATTCATAAACATAGCTTGTTCCACATGTGCATGTCTTGTGACTCAGGCTTGAGTGTATGTCCCAGAAATGGTGTTAGATGGGACTCTCTTCTTAGGTGACCCTGAAGTAAGAAGTATTATGCGTGGTTTTGTTAAGAAGAATCTCACTTATTTCTAGAGATCTGTTAAATAGCAACACATTGGTTGAAGACAAAGCATTGGAAAAGGAACCGTACAAGCATATTTTACTGAAATTGATGAAAATAAGATGAAGGTCCCTCTTAATTTTTGCAAATTTTTCTTTGCCAGTTATAAATTTCTTCACTTGTTTTGTGTTGGTCATGAGAAAAACAGTCAGTGGCTCCCACTGTCTCCAGAGCTTAGTTGCAGCTTTTGTTGTATTCTGTAGCACAAGATGATTAATAGTTTGAGGGACTGGAGGGATGACTCAGGAGTTAAAAGAACTTGCTAATCTTGCAAAGGACCCTAATTTAGTTTCCAGCACCCACATAGCAGCTCACAACTGCGTATAACTCCAGCTCCAGATCCAGCACACTTTTCTGGCCTGCACAGACAATATGCATGGTGCACATACATACATGAATGTACAAAATATTCATATACACATCAAATAAAAATAAAAGACTTTTTAAAAACATGGTCTGATTTTACCTGACTGTATTTCTTTGGGGAAAATAGTTTTGGTGTTCAGTTTTGTTTTATGCTTAAGATTAGCTATTTCTCTTTCTGTAGTCTTTAGTGCCAAAAGTCAGCTGAAGCCCAAGTTCCTTGCACCAGTCTCTTCCTTACTCACTGTAGAGCCAAAAACAGCCACAGCATCTAAAAGGTAGATCCAGACGACAAACAGATAGGTAAAGTCCAGCTAAATTCTCTCAAGCCCAACTGTTTCAAAATTAGAAAGTAGAGACAGAAAAGAATCAAGGCCTCACCCAGTGCCTTCGTGGCATTTACTACCAAATCACAGGGCTTCGCCTAAAAGAGGAGATTTCTATGGAAATGATAATCACCCTCCTGTGAGTATGTGGGGCTCATAAAACCAGAGGAGTTAGGAAAGGTCAGCAAGCAGGGAGAGTTATCTCCTGGGGAAAGATTTCTAAATAACCCTGAGGAGAAAAAGAGGGAGGGAGGGAAAGAAAAAAATAAAAGCTCAACTCGAGGAAAGTAGAAATGTGCAAACTGAACAGTTTCTGGATTATCATGTAATTATAGCCATCAATCACCTCGCACCCGCTCTCCCAGTATCCCAGAAATCCCATCTAAAGCCATATGATCCAACCAGTGGAGAATACACAGCCCATTAGCAACCCTAAGGATGGGGAGCATAGTGGAAGATATTAGCCTGAACAGGAGTTTAAGGAACTACCTAAAATTAGAACAATCCAGTCCCTCTTGCCACAAATTCTAGGCACATGTGAGAGCAAAACTCCTTTTAATTACTGAGATAAGCAGTGCCTCTCCTTTTCTCCCAGGTTGGACGTGAAGTGGTGATCGTTTCTGAAGGGCTCCTCTTTCCAGATGCTCTTATTTCAATCTCTGTTTTCACTAATGTGGGGAACTGACCTGTGGTTAGTCATTTTATGAATGTGAATTTATGGTCTCTTTAAATGAGGACCTTTTTAAGTTGAGCATTTAGATACACATTTGTTCCATTAATTAGTATCAGGGGATGCCAACAAATGTCTTCTGCATAACTGTTATTTATGAGGTTTAAAGTGTTTTAATTTCTTTTTTTTTTTTGAGGGGGTTCATATTTCTTTGCTCTAAATTCTGTAGCTTTTTTAGGAGTTAGATGACTTTAGTCTTTTAAGCTCCAGTGTGTTGAGAAAAGAGAAAAATGTTTCAACCGTGGTAATGCCCCCTGCCATGCTGTATTTATCTCCCACTAGGTACCCAAATGCTTCCTCCTCTTCTCAGGCAGATAATTGCAGTGGGGTTGCAACCAGAGAGAACTGAGCTGGTGCTAAGCAGTGGATATAAAAAGAAGTGTTGCCTGGTGGAAGTAAATAGAATCTGAGACCATAATCTCTGCCCTCATTTCTTTTTGAAGCCATAAATACCCAGAGAAATGCTTTATATGCATATAGAAATGTGTCTGCCGTCATGCATGGTTTTGAACTTGTCTTAGTTTCCAGGCATTCTATGATTTCAGTCTCTGACTGCTTACCACATTGTTTTCTCTTAACACGGATGGACTGGCCTTCAAGATCCTTTGTGTTTTTAAATATAATAATGTTTCATTACGGGATTCCCCAACAGAGTTCGTCTGGTGATTTAATGATCAGAAACATTCAACTGAAACACAGTGGGAAGTATGTGTGTATGGTGCAGACAGGGGTGGACAGCGTTTCGTCGGCAGCTGAGCTCATAGTGAGAGGTAAGCAGTAGTACCTCCTATGTTGTCTAACTCAAGGCTTTCCATGAGCATTGCTCTCTAGAGGAAAGCCATGGTGAGACAAGATGCAAAAATGCAAGGCATACTATGGAGGTTACCCCTGACTCCTATAAGCCAGAAGATATGACAATAAGAATGTGTTAATTCAAAGAAATGAAAACCTCAACTCTGTGCTTCAAATAATTCTTGCTATAATTGGCATTCCACAGTTACTGCCAAGCCAATGTATTTTTGAGCATGTCATTAATTCAGCAAATGTATTTAATAGGAAAGAGAATGTGGTGTATGTGTGTCTGCCCCAAAAAGAATAGGCACTATCCAGAGTGATGGAAAAATTCAGCAACCTGGGTTACCATCTAGGGTACTGATTCAATGCTAGGCTTAAAAAGCAAATGTCCAAAGCATATCACAGAATAAAACACATCAAGGTAGCAAGCCACGTTGTGTTTCACAGAAGGGCATCCCACCCAAAGCAGAGGACAGTGAATTTGGAAAGGTGCAGAAGAAGCTGAATTTAGAAAAGTACTGGGATACTACTGAATAGAGTCTCAGTAAGCAGGTGCCACCTGTAGTCACATAGTGTTATGAATCACTACTTCCTATCCAGATCTCAAAGCTCACAATGGGGCTGTGGGGAAAGTGGTAGTTTAACTGCCAGTTAAATGGCCTCTTCCCTTAAGTGCTTTTGAAAGTGGTATCAGTTGGAGGTATTAGAGTGGTGATGTGAGCCTCTTGACTTTGGTAGTGGAGGGTGACAGTTATGGGATGTTCTTTGCATTTTTGCCTCCTTTAGGTTCACCTGGACCACCAGAAAATGTGAAGGTAGATGAAATTACAGACACAACAGCCCAGCTCTCTTGGACAGAAGGTACAGACAGCCATAGCCCAGTTCTATCCTATGCAGTCCAGGCTAGGACACCTTTCTCCGTGGGCTGGCAAACTGTCACAACAGGTAAAGTTGATGGGAGAAGCAGAGGGAAGCTACAGAGAGAAATGCGTAGCAATTGAGCGCTGGCACAGGCAGCCTCTTACCTTTTGAAATGGTCTTTGTAGTACCGGAAGTCATTGATGGCAAGACACGTACAGCTACTGTGGTGGAGTTAAACCCATGGGTGGAATATGAATTTCGAGTAGTAGCCAGTAACAAAATTGGAGGCGGAGAACCCAGTTTACCCTCAGAAAAAGTAAGGACTGAAGAGGCAGGTTAGTGCTTTTGTTTTCTGAGTAATGGGTTAATAGATTTACCTGGGTATATATTTCCATTAGCTTTGGTCTCCCGGACACCAAGAGATCTGTCTCAATAACCCATTATTACAATGATATGACCTTTCTATTGGCAAACTTTGCCATATAGCATTTATCAAAAGAACCACATCAGTGATTCTGATGTAGTGTGACATTTCAAGAGTTCAGTCAGTCACAGATGATCATTAGTGTGTGTTGAGTGAATATGTTTTTGTCACTTAAGGTTATAATTACTATCTGACATAGTTCCCCGTTAGCAGGGGTAACATTGTTTTCATTTATAAGAAGAACTGACAAATTGGCCTGATAATACCACTGGGAGCTATTCTGCTGAGAAAACTCATTCTCACACCACACCAGCAAATGCATGTAGGCAACTGATGAGTGTACATTATGGCTCCAAAGTGTTGGATTAAGAAAGCATCATTTTAAGAATTTATATGAGGTAACTATTAGCGTGTATCACAAAGCTACTTTCATAATTTGAAAAATATGTTTTCATTAAAACTCAAAGGTAGCAGGTAAATCTGCCATTCCTTTAGAAAAGCACTCATGGGGAGATCAAGACTTCCCTTTCCAGTATCAATAATATTAATTAGAATGAGACATGAGATACAGCCAATGTATCACTTCAAGCACTAAGTCAAAGGAGTATGGAATATGTTTGTACATTTTGAATAATGCCCTTTTCCTCAGGACAGTACACCTAATGTTTGGTCCGGGTATTGTGGGACACAGGTAGCATGTATTCTGGCTCTCATCTTCATTTGTTCACAAAATGTGTGTTTAGGGTCCATCTGCTATGCATCCAGCAAATACAGCAGAGCTCATTACAAAGGCACTCTAATGAACTTATGTTCTAGTTTTATCTTAGGATTCACAAACCAAAATGTTCTCAGTGTGAGTGAGAAAGCTGATATCTGTAGGAATTTTATCAAGAACACTTTCTAGCAGGACCCGATGGTTCCCGTCTGTGTCACTCTTACCAATGTGAGAATTCCTTCTCAGTCTGGAAGAGTCCATGCTAAATCGATTCCCTGTCAATCCTGGGAAATCACTTCTCCTCATTTTTCTGTTACTTTAGTGGTGAAGTAGCTTTCACTTGGGTTGTATATTTTTCTTACTGTTTCAGAGACTTCTGAATCATTTATGATTTCATGTAAATAAAATAATTTGATAACTTTACCAAAATGTTTCACAAAGGCATGTAAGTTTGATGATCTTACTAATGAGATATATAAATATGCACATGCATCTGTATAATGTTTTATAGTGTGTCAATGACAAAACTCTTAATGATATCTCAAATGAGTAAATGAGTCTCCTTTCAAATATTACTGTATAAAAGTAAGGTTTTGTCTCTGTGTCTCTGTCCCACACAGCTCCAGAAGTGGCACCTTCTGAGGTCAGCGGAGGAGGTGGAAGCCGATCTGAACTAGTAATAACCTGGGATGTAAGTGTTTGGGCAACATCTTTCCCATTACGTTGCTGCTTTTCATTCAATTATCTCAACTTCCTGCATTGTACTGATATTGATGGTGATGGTGATGGTGGTGGTGGTGGTGGTCATGGTGGTGGTGATGGTGCTTTTGCTAGTGGTAGTAATGTATAGATACTAGTGGCACTGATGCTGGTATTGGTGCTGGTTTGGATGACATCATTTCTGGTGGTATTAGTGCCAGCAGTAGTATTGCTAAGTGATGCTGATGGTGATAAGACAAGCATTATTGCTGATTTTGGTGTTCTTGTGCTGGGAGTAGTACTAGTGTTTGCATAGGGAGGTAGGATGGAGCCACTGATGATGTCACTGATAGGGTTACTATTGTTGCTGTTGATGGCACTAATGGTGCTAGTGTTTGGGATATTGTTGAGTCCAGTACTAGTAGCAGTACAAGGATGTGGTGCTGCCACTGGTGCTGGGAATGGTGCCAATGATTCTGGGTGTGCTGATCCTTCATAGAGTCTGTGCCAGTGATAGTGTTAGTGTTGATACTAGTGCTCCTGTTGATTTTAGTGATTCAGGTGATACTGGTGCTGATGTTGATAGTGATGGTACTGTTGGTGTCATCGGTGCTGGTAATGTCCATAGCACTCATTGTACTGGTGGTAGCAGTGGTGATAGTGTGGATGGTGCTGATGGTGGCAGTAATAGTACTGCTGATGGTCTTAGCGGCAATGCAGATAATTATGCAAAGTGTTAGTGATGATGCTTCCAGTACCTCTGGCAGCAGAGCTGGTCACATTGATTCTGTCACTGGTAATACTGACAGCATTGGCAGTTCTGTGCTGGTAGTGGTGCTAGTGGCATTGGTGCTGTAACAGCACTCACTGATTGGTAGTACTGGTAGTCATATAGTGATGGAAATAATCGTACTGAGAGTGGCAGTGCTCATGAAATTAGTGGTTCCACTAATGGTGGTGGTGTAGTAATGCTGCTGAGGCTTATCCAAATGATGCTATTTTTGGAAGTAGTACTCTTGGTGGTGATACTGGTATTGATTCTTGTGGTACACATCTTGGTGATGGTACTTGTGGAACTAGTGGTGCCTCTAGTGGCCTAAGTCACAGTGCTTCTGGTGTTGGTTCTATTGATGGTATAAATGGTAGTCGGCCTGGTGCTGATATTATCAATGTTGGAGGAGCTATGGATGATGCTTATGATGGGATTGGTAATGGTGCTCACAGTGTTGCTGGTGGCACTATTTTTGGTGGTACTGGTATAACTAATATTGTTGCTGTAGTACTAGTGGTTCTGCTGGAACTGTCAGTACTGATTCCGGTGGATGTGGTGGTGTTGGTGCTGTCAAGAGTAGTGCTGGTGCTGGTGTCTCTGTAGAGCTAGCAGCATTGGTGATAGTAGAAGGTCTAGGAATATGGATGTGGATCATGCCGGGTGGGTGCTCTTACCAGTGCTTTTAAGAATAGATGCTGCTGATTCTTAGAATTTCCAGCACTGATGGCAGTGTTGTTGCTGATGTTGGTGGAACTCCCTCGGGGAGTTGTGCTGCTAATTTTGGTGTTGTTGATTCTGAATGTAGTGATGCTTATAACTCGGATAGTCCTGGAGCTGGTCCATGGTGCTATAGCTAGTCGTGGTGGTGCTGGTCGTCGTGGCATTGATGCCTGTGGTACTGCTCTTCACCCAGCTGCATTCCGTGCTAATCACTTTTCCTCTCGTTTGCACTTACTATTTTCATTCCATACTTACAATGTGGTATCAGTAAAAATAACAAGGCAAGGAGACCATAAACAGTTTGATCAAAATCACTTGGTTCTTGAATGTGGAACTGAGAATCAGGCACTAACAGTTGACTCTTGTTCACTCGTAATTTTCTATGCAGCCCTGTGTGTCCCGTCAATATCACACAGACCATCGTGTGCTTGGGTGTCGAGCTTCTTTCTGGTCATTCTCTTAGCCTTAGCTTCATGTCACAATTAGGAAATACTATAATAATGAATTTAACATTTAAAAGACACTAGAACTAAATTCTCTGTGTAAATTTGCAGATAGTGATTAACAAGTAAAATGCCATTTTCCTGTGGTGGATATAAGCAGAATCTTTTACATAAGCACATGTAGCTTTGAATTAGAGTGTTGGATTCACTTCCTCTTTCTCTCTAGTGTTTTTGTTCTGAGTCATAATATCCAGGTATGACCTTTTTCTGTAAAATTAGCACTTAGGGATTTGATCATTTTTATTTGTCTTAAAAAAACAGGTGTTCTTGAATGAAAGTTTATGTTATTAGTAACTCAGACTTAGACCATGTGATATTCTGATATCTAAATAATTAAAGAAAATGCAATTTCATTATCTAGATGCCTGTGAATGAGTGACATGACTTTGAATGACTGTCTAAAAGCAGCTCACCTGACTGCTCATGGGTGCTTTTCTCATTTTCAAAATACATCTGCTTAATTCCATATAGATCATCGTTTAATGACTTTCAATTCCACAAATGATTTCTCTATCTTTTTTCCTGGACCTTATAAATTAGGATGACTTAATATGTCTTTTCTTTGTAGCCAGTCCCTGAAGAACTACAGAATGGTGAAGGTTTTGGGTACGTGGTTGCTTTCCGCCCACTTGGGGTTACCACCTGGATCCAGACAGTGGTGACATCCCCAGATAACCCAAGATACATCTTTAGGAATGAAAGCATTGTGCCTTTTTCACCATATGAAGTTAAAGTGGGTGTTTACAATAACAAAGGTGAAGGGCCCTTTAGCCCAGTGACAACAGTATTCTCTGCAGAGGAAGGTATGGAAAATACAAAGGCTTTAGTTCCAATCTAATCAATGCATTGCTTTTAAAAAATGTCTTGAAAGTTATTTGTGACTTCAGAGATGTATTTTTTTTTCAAAAGAGCAGTCACCAGAGCTATTGTTAGATTACTAGTGCAGATAATAATGATCAACTGTACCTGACTATGAATGTTAAGACTCACTGAATAGTTACAGAGCATAATGATCAATTACAACTGTTCATGAGGCACTCCCATCCTGAGTTTCATATTGTGAGCCATGGAATACTGTCACCTCCTAAAGTTCATTTTTCTTCTTGGTGTAAAAATTAAGCAGTCCTTCAACTACCCTGACCCAATGCTGTAAACAGTATTTCCTACGGCCTCAGCAAAGGACAGAAGCATGATGGATAATGAGAACCAGGAGTTTGACATTTAAGAGATGTAGAGTGTCTATCTTTGAAGGATGACCCCAACTGTTGTAGACACTTGCATACTTCACCAAGAACCTGCTCAGTCATTCTGACTTTCTTGTACACCTCCTCAAGAAATCAAAATATAATATTTTCTTTCAAGCCCTCTTGAGAAAATGATAATGAAATTAGGAGAATCAAGCAAAATTGCCATCTGAGATATTGACAACTGAATGCTAACCCTGTAATCATGTTCTGTCCCATACCATGTTATATGGAGCACTCAACATCTGCCAGGCATTGCCATTTTGAATTTTCAAATAAAGGTTGAAACATAGATTCAATTATTAGTTTCCATTTAGACATGAGAAAATGGGAGATTGATGAAGGATGTGAACAAATTTGCTAAAATATATTTAGTAAATGGAAAAACCAATTTCACCCAGGGAACTTTGGCCTTAACCATTCTGAACTTATGAACAATGATAGCATATTGTTTCCCCTACATCTCAGACTGGGTAATAAATTATGAAACATGGTTCAAAGTTGGTGACTTCAATGGTAATAAATATAGTCAGCTTTATTAAGACTCCCACCTCTAGTCTTATATTTTCATTTTTCCATTAATGGGGAAGAATAAAATTGTTGTAAAAATCTTTTCTAAAGAGTGATCCTACTGTTTATAGCCAGACCCATTTTCCAGAAACTATCAGACCTATAAGGGCAGACCAGGGCTTAGACAGTGATGAACCAAGGAATCTTTAGATACTGCCTACCCATGCACCTAAGACCTGAGTGTTGTTAGTGGAATAAAGAGACATCCAGAGCTTTCTACCTATTCTTGTATTGCTCACTTCCCCTGTGTTGTTACTGTTCTTGACCCACTTGCAGTGACGTATATACTAGAAATATGTTACTTTGACTCAGTGAGTCAAATTAAAATCTGTTCAGGGAGCCTCATAAAGAACCACAATCCGAGGGTCTCAGAAAATGTTCTGATGCTCTAGACTGCCAGTGCTGAATTGATTGGTTCTAAGTACTGCTGGTGTCTCTGCCCCAACCCTAAGAGTATTTAAATAGAAAAACCACTGTGCCCATCGTTAAACTCGGATTCTATTTCAGCCTCATGTAGTCAGGGCCTAGGATCAGAACCATTTAATGCAGAAATGGATGTTGAAGAGGAGAAATGTCCGCTGAGAACCAGTATGCTGAGAAAAGCAAATCTCTGTGAACCCCATAAAACCCAGGAACAAGTGTTACAAAGAGGATTTCCTGGTGATAAAATGGACATGTCTACTCTCTCCTTTGATAGAATCTGCAATCTATCGCATTTGAATCTCTGTTCCCTAGAAACTGCACTCACTCAGTACTTATGAGCCAATGACATTGACTTGACCTTGGTCTTTGCTTGACATGATGTCAGTAGCATTTGCAGGTAAACAGCTGGTGTGGGATGAAGGAGAGGGAAGCAAAGACAGGATGGAAAGAACAAAAGGATGGATTGAAAAAAGGAAGATACTAAGAAATAAGTCCAAAGAGTGAAATATAGGTTGCTATGGCAATTAGGCTATGAAAACCTAGTAACTATGAAGTCACCTTTTCCTAAGCAGAAGAGTAGGATCCATATTTTCACGATATGGTAAATGATTTCAAATACTTTTACAGAATATTATAAGTTCTTCAACTGATCAATGTTTTTATTATTATTATTTAAAGATTTCAGCCAAGTTTTATGGTACATTCGTATAATTGCAGTCCCCTAGAACCAAGGCAGGATGATTTTTGTGAGTTCTAGGCCTGCCTAGACCACATGAAAAGTGCAAGACCAGCTAGGACTACATGCCAATACCCTGTCTCAAAAACTTAAATTGAAAAATTTTAAATTTAGAATTTCAGATGATTTGTCAATTTAATGCCCAACATTATCACTGTATTCCAATTTCTGTTTCTGAACAGAGCCTACAGTAGCCCCATCCCACATCTCTGCCCATAGCCTGTCTTCTTCAGAAATTGAAGTTTCATGGAACACAATTCCCTGGAAGTTGAGCAATGGACATTTACTTGGCTATGAGGTAATTGCTTTAGAATTAATGTGTATTTGCATGTTGCTACAATGTTTTATTTTAAATTCTTCTTAACATCAGCATTTTAGACAAATACTGTCTTCAGCTGAAATTTTCTTACTGGCAGGCACATTGCCCCATCAGAGTATTTTAACTCAGCCAGGTAGATGGAAATAACCATTTAGGTGGAGAAGGCTCATACAATAAATATGGAAGAAAGTTGTGGAATCTAAATCTTCTATGTGGCTTCTCTAAAATAACAAGAATGAGATTGAACTATAGTACCGAGTGTATATAATTATTATGTCACCAGGAAAACACATTCCCCAGGTTTTTGGCCTATTCTCTTGGTGTTCTTGTTACATTGTAAGATTCTCTTCTAGTCTCTAGTACACTTAGCAGCCTGTAACATGACTCTCACTTGCAGTGATCTCTGTATTTGGTGAAATAAGAAAAATATTTAAAGAGATGATATCATAAGACCGAATAAAATGAAAGTCAAAATAAGTCAGCAAGACAGCAAATCAGTTTGAGTGCAAAAGGACATGCCATTTTGATAGGGTCCACAAGGGTAGGAAAGCTTAGCCAGGAAATTAAAGGAAAAGTAAATAAACATGGAAGAAGTATAACATTTCCCACTGAGCATGAATAGTGTAGACATCGCTAAAGGGCATTCGCTGGAGAAGGGTGACTTCAGAATGGCGTAGCAGAGCCATTTTACACATGGTGCTGAATAATAAAATGATCCAATGTTTAATAAAAAGCAATATAACTAAGAACTAGATAAATGAAAGAAAACAATATTAAGGTTTATTTAACAACAACATTGTTGGAATGATAGTTATGATTTCTACTTTTCCTACATCTGTCTTCTTAGGAACCTCCCTGTCTTAGGGTTTCTATTACTGTGATAAAATTTCATGTCCCAAAGCAACTTGTGGAGGAAAGGGTTTATTTCACCTTACAACTCTTGGGCCACACTCCATCACTGATGGAAGTCAGGACAGGAATCAGGAAGCAGGAACTGAAGCAGAAGCCATGGAAGAATGCCACTTACCAGCTTGCTTCTCATTGCTTGCTTAGCTCGCTTTTTTGTACCATTCATTACTACCTGCAGAAGGGATGACATCTCCCACAGTGTTCTTGGCCCTTCCATATCAATCATTAGTAAAGAAAATGACCTACAGACTTGCCTAAGGCAATCTTATGGAGACATTTTCTCAATTGAAGTTCCTCTTCTCTGATAACTGTAACTTATGTTAAGTTGACAACAAAACAACAACAACAACACTACTTCTATGGGCAACCAGGCGATTTGGCCAGGCTTACATGGGCATGTTAGCTCCACACAGCCTTTTCCCCTTCTGCTTTTGAGTCCAACCACAGGCGTTGGTCCTAGGGTGGTCACTTGATCATAGGCAACTGGTCTATAAAAAGTACATCACAATCAGTAGGGTTCTTATTTGACATGTTTAAGTAAGTAGGGTAGACATTATAGCCATCGAGGTGCTGTGTCAGATTCACAGCTTACTTCTATTTTGTAAGCTAACACTCCAGGCATACCGGGCAATGCTGGTAAGATGAGAGGGAGCAGATATACTCCTGTGTTGCCCTGGATGATAAAGCAAGCAAGAGCTTATAGAACTTCAGAAAGAACAAATAGAAGAGCCATTTGATAGCTACCTGAATCTCAAGTAGCCTTGAGATTTGTTGCCACTTTGCCCTGCTTCTCATTAAAGTCTCTTTGTATTTGAACAGCTCTGAGTGTCTCCATTCCTTGTAACCAAACAAGGCTTGACTTAAATAAATATTAACCAGTGAATTAGAGATAGGACAGGCACCAGAGCAGTGATGCTTAAGATATAGGCTAGGGGTCAGTTCCTCAGAATTACCTGGGGTTATCAGTAAACATGAGCTCTGTAAATTCTCCTTAAAACCACTGGATGAAATCATGTAGGTAATGTACACGTTTTAGTAAGTATTAGAAAGGTGACAGCTTTTATGATTAAACATAAGAAGAACAGGTTTTGATAGAAAAAGACCAAATCAGAAACAAGAGACACTCATTAAGGGAGGTGGAGGGTGAAGAGTGTGAAACACCATAAAAATACAGCAGGGACATGATCAGCCTCTAAAATGAGGCCAGAGGAGAAAGTAGGAATCCAGACACCTGATCCTGTGAGGTGGGTGTAAGCAGTGGGCCATGATAGGGCAACAGCAGCAGCTCCCAAAGGCTAGAGCACTGACTGTGACAATGACAATAAAGCTCTGTTGGCTGCAAGCAGGAGCAGGGCCGCAAAGCAATGAAGAGAAAGCCAGTCCCTGCTGTGTGAGCAGTTTCATAAGCTGCATGCTTTCAGGAAGCTGGACAAGGTAACATGTGGAAGGTATTTGTCATAACATATGGCCCATGAAAATAAAAAGCCAGCTGGAAAGCATGTCTAAAGAGACTATTTAAGATGTTTATTTGCCAATTTTATTCCAGTAAATAGTCTCAAGCAGACACTGAGTCCTAAGCTTTCTTGCTTAAAGAGAGCTTGAGGAAACTCGGGAAGAGTTGAGTCACCCGGCCTGATACCTACCTGATGTCTTCTAGCATTCTTTCCATAGGGTAAGAAACGTCAGTAGATAGTTCTGTGTGTCTTGGAGGGTGCTGAGAAAGAAAATATGGAAAATTTTGGGTCTTCGTGGGAAACATTTTTGAAACTCCCTAGCAGTGCCCAGCCGGATTCTTGGCAAGACCACAGAAAGGAGCAGATGTGCTCTGGCATACAGCAGTGATTTCCCATTCACCTAGAATAGCCCCACACTGGTACACCTAAAGGGCTAAAATCAAATGTCATAAAAAGCTACCTGTCCCAGCTTTGAAAAATGACCCAGGAGTGACTGTAATTGAAATTCCCATAAGATGAGCAGGACAAAGGATTTAGTTTTCAGTCAAAACTAGTCAAGGAAAATCAATGTATATATTTGACAATCTTTAGTGAGGAAATAGAAATGCATGCCAACCTTGAATGCTTTTGCCCTTACAAACAAAAGCAGGGTCGTAAGTCCCAACATGGCTGTACCTTGTGATACAATTAAATGAAATAAATGAGTACACCATTCTGGACTTGTGGGCTTATAAAACATCTTGAGAGTGTTGGCTGTTGGGAATTGTTAGCACGGGATATTTACATGTTATGGATGTGTGTGTAAACATGATTTTAGAGGCCTAAAGTTGATGTTGAGTGTCTTCCTCTATTTCTTTCCACCTTCTATTTTTTTTTTTTGGTTTTTCGAGACAGGGTTTCTCTGTGTAGCTTTGTGCCTTTCCTGGGACTCACTTGGTAGCTCAGGCTGGCCTCGAACTCACAGAGATTCGCCTGGCTCTGCCTCCCGAGTGCTGGGATTAAAGGCCTGCACCACCACCGCCCAGCCCACCTTCTATTTTTGAGACAGGATTTCTCACTGAACCTAGAATTAATTAGTTCAGAAAGACTAGCTGACCAGTAAGCCCCAGGTATCCACTTGTTTATGGCCCCCTAACATGGGGTTTTAATCCTACAACAAGTATGATTAAAGAAATGACAGACACCAGGGCTGTACCAAATTTTGCATTTAAATTCTGGGGATTGAACTAAGTAGGGCACATGAGTTCTGAAATGACTGTGAAATGTCCCCAGCCCTGACTTTTTTAATGTATAAATTCAGCTGCTGAAGAGTTATTCAGAAAAGGTCATTTTATTGAAAATAGATTTCATGTTGGAAAAAGCATATGAGCATGTGATTGATAGAAAATCAAAGAACCCTAGCATCTCGTAGAGGTTACACCATTTTCATGCAGTCAGATCTTCCTGGGTGAGGAGATAGGCCCCATATGGAATAGAGAACTTCACTTAATTGTTTGTTCCTGTTTCCCAGGTACTCAGGGTAGTACGAAAAAAAGATGACTAACTTAATACAGTTTGGACTTTGCTGTTTGGGAAGTGAGCTCCAGGACATTCATAAAGCTTTCAAAGGTTCACTTAAAATAGAGATAATACTAGCCAATAACTCAGAGCCTTGTTTTAGAATTAAGTGAAAGAAAGCTCCTTGCCCGTCCTTAATATATGGGGAAGTGCTTAGTCTTACTGTGACTTGATATGCCATGTTTTGTTGATACTCATGAGAAACCTGCCCTTTCCTGAACTGAAATGAGTGGGAGAGGGTTAGGGAGGTTGGAACAGAAAGGGTTGGGGAGAGGGACTGGGAAGGAAGGGAAAACTGCAGCTGGGGTGTAAAATAAATAAATAAACAAATTTATTTGTTAAAAACAGCAGCATTTGTCAAAACTGCCCAAGGAGACTTACTTTCTGTTTTGAATGTTGGACTTTGGATTCAAATTTCACTGAAAAAAATAATTAAAAAGAAAGACAGGAAATAAGTCTACTGTGCATCAAATGTGTGACCCCAGAGCTGTTGTTCCTGTTACTGGTAGGGCAGGGGGCAAGGGACTGCAAGAACAGTGATAATGCAACTTTCTACATAAACTTTTGGGTTGGGGAGTGTTTGCATTTTTCCTGTTTGTGCAAAAAATAACAAACAGGATCTTCAAATGTAGCACATACAGTGTGTGCAAAAGAAGCCATGATTGAAAAATGTACTCTACAAGTGTGTGATATGCACAAAGAAAAAGAAAATGAACTAAGAGATTCATGAACTGGTGGGGAAAATGTTAAGAATTCATTTATGTAATTTTAGCCTGATAAAAATATACCTTTTCTTAGTTTCAGCAATTATTTCAAAACTAACCTGGAAGGATAAATGACTTAGCAGAGTAATTAATTATCAGTCATGTGGCTGAGTTTGTGGGTTGCAGTTTCTCAAGTTTGTCTTTGAACTTGTTAATAGCTCCCGCCTCTCTCTCATCTCAGTGAGAGCTGATCACGGCCCATGTGGCAAGCTGAGCACATGTCGTCATTAGCATCAAGACTAATTTTCTTTCTGATTTGACCAAGCGTTAGTTGAGAAGCTCATTTCCCTGGGCTCCAATTTATTTCATCTGCTAAGCAGTTACACTTGGGCTCATGTCTTTCCTGGTGCCCTTTAGAATATGAACAAGAGAGGCAGACATGATAAAGAAGAGGCAGAAGCCTGTAGGGGTGTGGAGATTGGATACCTGAGGAAGAGAACACACAGTTCTTACATGGTGTATACTAATAATTTCCTCCTCCTCCTCCTCCTCCTCCTCCTCCTCCTCCTCCTCCTCCTCCTCCTCCTCCCTCTGCCTCTGCCTCTGCTACTACCACCTCTACTTCTTCGAAAAAAGATACTTTGACAATATCATACACATATACAATACATGATAATTATTCTCATCTTCCACCCTCTTTTATCTCCCTCCCATCCCTATGAACCCCATCCTCCTCCCTACAAATCCCTTTTCCACATCATGTCTTCTTTCTTTTGTGAACTACTGAGTTTAACCAGGGCCGTCTATGTGAGCATGAGTATGAACTATTCATTGCAGCCTGGTGAGCTAACAATGAAGACTATCCATCCCTCCAGGTAATAGTTAAGGGAGAGGTAAGGGACACATGTGCTCCCCCATCTATGACTGCCTGTTGATGGCAAGCCTAGTCTTGTAAAAGCCTATTACAGATAACTGCAGTCACTGTCAGTCCATGGTTACAATGGCCATGTTGAGGGCTAAGCACTCTACACTCACATATTCTTAGCACCTTGAGCAACCATGAGTCTCTGAATTCACCATGATCCACTGCAAAGAGCAATTTATCTGATCAAGGCTGAGAGTAGTATTTTTCTGTGTGTGTATGGGTATAAGATAATTTACGAGAGCATGGGTAGCCTCATTCAAGGGCCACTTGAATTGACTCTCTGGAACCTACTGGTAAAGGAGTAGTACGTCCACTATCAGGATAGCTAACTACCTTCTTATCATATTTGATTCCTGCTCCACAGGAGGGAATTCACATTAGGTACTGTAAACCTAGTCAAAATCCCATGACAGGGAGGTCAAGGGCTTTAGTGAGGAAACTATTGTTATCGCTTTACTAAACAGACATGGTATACCTTTCAAACTCCCTTCTAAATAACTGGAATATTTATACCCAGAGAATAATGAGTGGCTAACAGTGACTGCAGAGACTCAATCTTGATCAAAGTATAGAGATAAATAATTGTTTAATGCCTAGCTATAAATGGGACATGTGTATCACCCCTCCAGAGCTGAAAGAACATCACAGAACAAAAGACAGAAAGAATGCAAATGCTGGAGTAAAGTAGGAAGCAATATGAAATGCTGACTTTAAAGCATGGCATAGGTTCTGTATTCTTGAACTTGCAGCAGCTTTATTTATCTGTGCAAGATCGAAGTTTAGATCAGTCATCACACTGTCATGGAAAGGAGAGGGCTCATGCTTTATGCCCACCAGAATTTATAAGCAGATAACAATTGATATCACTTATAGTAGTGTAGCCATTGATAAGTTACACATTATCCTGTAAACAGACTCCCACCCATGCTCCTGTAAGCAACCTTAGTGAAACTCATTGGGTCACTAAATGAGATAATAATAAAATGAAGTAGGTCTATATAAAAAGAGAAAGGGGATTAACTTGGGTGGCATTGGGAGAAGAGAAGTTAATGGTGGTGGATACAAATGAAGCATGTTATGATTGAAAATATCATAATGAAACTCTTTATTATATACCTATTATATGATCTTTAAAACTGCTTTGACAATAAAATTCCTTATCTGGAAGTCTTCAGTAATATTAATCATTCTAGGTGCTTTAGATGGAACCTGATTCCATGAACAGAAATACAATGTCAAATTCTAAATTGACCTCAGCTGAATTGTGAAGTTTCTCAAACAGTATTTACGTTCAATAAAAATTGTTAATACAAGTATATAAAAAAAAATTGACTCTCCATTTCCCAGCAGCTCTCAGTTACCAATAGCTGCTCAACTAGGGGTGAGACATCCTGAGTCCCTCCCTCATCCATGCCCCATTGAACTTCTGCAGGTCTTCTGCATCCAGTCACAGCTGCTGTCAGTTCATATTACTTATAGTAACCTCTTGTATTTGTGTGTGTGTGTGTGTGTGTGTGTGTGTGTGTGTGTGTGTGGAATTAGAAGAAAAGTTCTCATAGTAAAGAGAAATGATAAGGAAATACTAATTACCCTAGTTTGAGCAATGTATGAAGTATACAGACACTAAAATGCCACACTGTATGACATTAATTTTGCCTTAGTTTCTTTTCCCATTGCTGTGATAAAATACTTCAACCAAAGCAACTCAGGGAGAAAGGATTTGTTTCAGCTCAGAGTTCGAGGTTCTAGTCCAACCTGGCAAGGAAGCCATAGCAGCTAGTCACATTGTGTCCCCAGTAAGGAGCACAGAGAGCAATTGATATGTGTTTCTGCTCAGTTTTCCTTCTCCATTTATCCATATTCTAGGATCCTAGACAGGGAATGATGCCACCCACAGTTGGGTGGGTCTTCCACCTCAGTTAAATGCAATCGAGATAATCCCCACAGGCATGCCCAGAGACCTATCTTCCATTTAATTCTACATTCTGTCAGATTGACAACCAGCATTAACCATAAGAAGTATGTACAATTAACACATGTTAATAATTATTTTAATTCAAAAAAGAGAAGAAATAAACTCATACAGAATCATTTTTCTCAGTATGTGAAATAAACCTATACATGTGAACTAGCTCAATACAGCATATTTAGGGAGAACCTGATAGACTTTTGTTTTAAGTCTGGCAGAGGAGTAAACACAAAAGAATCCCTCACTGAGACTCCTTGATGTCTTCATCCAGCCTCCTGTTCCAAACAGCTGTACAGAACGTATTTAGTCCCTAACATTTTCATTTGACTGAAGAAAAGTATCAAATATTTGAGTACCTTCTCTGAAAGTATGGAAGCAAAGGCATATGCCTTTATGCTCATTCCTTGTTACTGAGCAAAGAATTCACATAGGAAAATGAACACAGGAAAATTGGACACAGACAATTGAGACATATTTGCATAAGGCAGTTCAGGCAAACTTTATTTAAGTGAGTAGGTACAGATTTTAAGAGAGGGTAGAAGACAGAGTTCTGCAGTTGAGGTTGGTTGCAGTGACCCTTCACAAGGGTGGAGAGCAACAAGGACTCTTTTGCAGCCTTGGCTTTCAGCCATATAGCTGTGAGAACAACTTTTGCTTCCCAGGTGTACTGTGGTTTTACTAGACACCCCCTCCAAATGATGTCCAATGAGAAGACAGCAGGAAATGAGCCAGATTGATGTGTGCAGTTGTTCCACATGACTCTCCCAGGGCCAAGAACAGACTGACCATGAGGGAAAGATAAATGTGGGCTTGTTTTCCTAAAATAGTTCAATGTATTTTTTTCCGTGCCTTCTGTTTATTCCAGTGTGTTCAATGTAACAGCTATGTTAAAAATATTCCTCCTTTTGAAAATCGCTAAGCATGCACATAACCACTTTCATCTATTTAAAAGTATTCTTGATTTAATACCTGTTCTTTAGTGACTAAGCAAAGGTACCATTTTTCAATGCAGCATCTTTATGTACTGTATTTCAGTTATACTTAAATTAATAAAATCTCTGCTACAGTGATAATAAAGAGTCCTCACAGCAGGAGTATTACTTTTGGGTAACCAAATTACTTGCAGAAATAGAGATAACATTCTTAATCGTGACATTCTTCCAGTTTGTTTCTGTTTACTTATCCAGATTAAATTGTATTGACTGGCAAAATGGTTTTATGATTCAAAAGGAAAGCAAAACAAACTTGTATTATCTCATCAGCAAATTAAAGCACTATGTTTCATAGATGCCCAGAGAGTTGGAATTTAATACCCAGCCTGGTGAAGAAAGGAGGGAAGTATTCTTAAATGGTGTTAATCCAAGTCTTCTCACAATTCAACAATGTTTTGTTCCAAGGTACCAGGGGAATCCTGAAACTATTGATAATAAAGTTTATTTTATAAGTGATAGACTTAAGAGATTACCAATAACTAATAATAAAATAGACCACATATGACAGCATACTCCAATAACAGTTATTCTAATGTCATCTCTTTTTCTTAAAATACCTTTCTCTACAGAAGTTACAAGAAGCTTGTGGTCCACTGAGGATAACTGAAACTGTAGAGAATGAGACTGTGTTTAAGGAGGGGACTTGAGACTGTGTTTAAGGAGGAGACTTGCTCAGCAATAGAGGTCTGAGAACAGTTAAGTCATGACCTATGGTGTGAGACTGCCCTTATCAATGAAGTAAATGAATCATACATGCATACACACACACACACACACACACACACACACACACACACACACACACACACACAGGAGAGAGAGAGAGAGAGAGAGAGAGAGAGAGAGAGATTCCTCTCCAGCAAACCAAGATACAATGGCTCACTACCATTATAGAGACAAACTGGACCTAGCAGGTTTCTAGCTATGGAAAGCAGCTGAGAAGGACAGTTCACCCTTAATCACCTTCTCCTTTCATATGGTTTCCCATGTTATTTTTCCCACAGTAAACTCTGAGTGGATTTACAAGATGAAGGTGCCTATGCCCATCAAATTCTGTAAACTCTTATCCATATGTCCTTTGAATGCTGTTTTTCCCTGATCCCTTTTTCAGGACTCTAGTTGGAACTACATAGCCCATCTTCCATGTCTCTTAGCTTCACTTTCAGAACTTTTTGTTTGTTTGTTTCTCTGGGCCATGTTCTGGACTAATGTAGAAATACTTCCACCATTCATCTTCAGCTATATTCTTATCAATGATTTTTATTTATTTTAATTTCTTTTCAGTTCTAAGAGTTTTGCCTGCTACTTTTCAAATTTAGCTGACTTTTTAATCTATTGTCACATAATGATTTTATCCTATTTGCAATACACTTGGCTATTGTAAAGAGGATGACCTTTTAGTCTACTATAGTAAGCTGGTAGCAAATATCCCACCTATGACTCTTGGTACAGTTCTCATTTACAACACTTGAGTTTCTGCTCCTTTTTTATAGACACTGCCCTCATGTTCTCCCAACTTCATATCAGTTCTTTTTGGCACACATTTGCAAAGTATTTCCCCCATCGTAGACACTTTTCACATCTCCATGTTTTAGCTGCACCTTTAAATTGTACATCAGCAAGATGATATTATATTCTCTCAGTGGGAGTGCTGTTACTATTTGAATCTCAAACAGAACCCAAGGAAAATGGAATAATGCAGAATTATTTAGCAGCTAGGCCTGCTGACACAGCTAACTCAGGGGGACTGACAGAGGAGGATTACTAGTTAGCCATCCTGGGTTTCACAATGAGTTTGAACTCAAGCAACTTAATGGGACTCTGAAAATTAAAACTAAAAAGAGGCCCAAAGCACCAGAGTGGGCTCTTCAGCATTGCCCTTGCTAGTTCACCCCTTACAGCAATGAGCAAGGGACAGGGCCAATTTTCCTGCCTTTACATCCTCAGAGTCAGCTCTCCCACTCCTACACCTTCAGGGCTAACTCTACTGTGTTGCCCAGGAAAGGTATAGGGGCCACTCTCCCAAAAGGTGAAGACGGTCTAGAGTTGGTGGGCTGATCAACCCAGCAACTACTCAGGCCAAGAACCAGGGTTATGAGTTGGCCCACCCCAACATCCACACCATCTCTGATCTGGTGGAGCACATGAAGGGGCCAGTCCTGCAGACCCAAAGCTGCAGGATCTCCATGACACAGGGCAACAACAGGATATCCAAGAGGAGTCCTAGTGAGGGCCTAGCATCAATGGTGTATAAACCAGAGGCCTCAAACCAGACCAATCACTCTTTTCAATGAACACTTACTTGCACATAAAGATATATGGATAAAGGGGTCTACAGTGTGACTCACAGTGTCACATTACGGCTTCCATGATGAGATTTTTCCTTTCTTTCTTTTCTCTTAAATTTTATTTTATTTTGTTTTGTTTTGGGTGGGGGAGGTTACAAGGGCAGAGGGTGACTACGAAGAGACAGGAAATGAATGGGATAGAGATACATGATGCGAAAGACACAAAGAATAAATAAAAATAAAGTTTTTTTAAAAAAATTCCAATGATAAATAAAGCTTAGGTAGACCCACTTATACAATACAAGACCCTAAGTTCCAATTCCTAGCTCCACAACAAACCAACAAAACAAAGAATAAATATATTTTTACTTAATAGATATATTTATTTAATTTGTATATAATTTATTATATAATAAATATATTTTTATGAAAAATATTACAGAACATATTGGAATACTTACAGAAAACTTGCTTATAGGAAATTTCTACTTCTTTTTGTTTAGGTTCTGGCTATTTGTGTATTTATTCAACTCTTTACAGCTATCTAAGATTGTCAGTCTTCACTGACTAGTATTATGTTCAAATTTGGCACACATTTTCTCTGTGTCTAAATATTTCTAATTTCATCAACTATGATCTAAAGATAAATCTCTCCAGTCCTTGGAGAAGGGTTATAGTACTTTAACATGTATTGTTCACAAGAACTTTCAAGATGACTTTTAAACTCTATAAATGGGTTTATAAAAGTAGACTTCACATGCCAGTTGTGAATTATTTTTACTTCTTCTTTACATCGGTCTCCCAAGGCACATTTTCTTAGGCAGCTCACACTGAAGTAATTTGATATCTCACAAAAAGAATGACTCATGGATTAGAAACTAACAAGAGACCAGAAGTTAAACAGGATCTTGATTGAGTTATCAAACTTCTCCATCCCTCTCCTGCGTCATCTGTTAAGTGAGGATTATTATAAAGCAGATTTATGTGATACTTTCCCCAACCTGTGCTGTATCCCAAGCCACAAGCTTTCCGGCTGTCTATAACATTTTATTATAATTATTGATTAGATGTCATTCTTAGAAAATAGCTAGACAGTGTCCTCAAGGACAGGTCATCTAAACCTCACAGTACATACAGTGTTCAGTATTGGTTATATAAGATTTATGTCTGTTAGCATTTTGCTTATCAGTGGAGAGTGGAGTGGCCTTATAAAGAAAATCATATTTACTGGGTTCAGATACCTCATCTGAGGTTCTCATGAAAATGAATAATTCTTTTGCAAGAGAAATGCACAGAAATAACATCAAAACAGCATGTATACGGGTAGGAGGAGCTTATAATACAAAGTGAGGCAGAGAATGCTGAACTATTTAGTTTTATAATTTAGAAACATTATTGTAAGTATATGAGATTTACATTGGGCTATTATTTTTTTAAAGAATAAATGTATAGGTGCTCATTTGGAAAAAACAGAGTAACTTCTAAAATATTTTTGCTTGGAGGGCTAAAACCAATATCCTATCCAACTAGTCAGTATGATTTGTTTGCTCTACATACTATTGTACAGAGCATTTTAAAACTGGGCAATTTTACTCTAATTAATTAGAGTTCTGCATTTTAAATATTTCACTTTTCATCATGTATGATCTGTAGCCTAGGCTAGCCTTGGACTTGCTTTGTAGCCAAGGATAACTTTTAGTACTAATTATCCTGCCTCTAGTTCCAGAGTGGTGAAGGTGTGAGCCAACACATCCAGGGGTGCTGGGCATTGAGCCATGTGCTCTGTGCATGTTCAGTGAGCATTCTACCAACTGAACAACCACAGCTAGAAACACCAAATCTGCTGATTCAGACAGAGCTAAGTCCATGAGTCCAGAGGTAGCCTAGTCTACATAATGTCCATTATCTTCAGGATTGTGAGTGTAGAGATCTGTTGCTAATTGTGTTGTGTTCAAATTAAAGACAGTTGTGGAGTTATAAAATTATTTTAATAGTTATATTTTATTATAAAAGTTTTAAAAATGAATGCTGCAGTAAAAGGTTGTCAACTACAAAAGAGAGAAGGGTAAGCGTATTTCTTTGCAAAAGTACAATATGTACTTTTTTTAGGTGCCATCTTTTTTATATCTTTAGGTTAACTTCATTATTTATGTTAAACAATCAAATGTTAGTAACTGTTCTTATTCCCACTCAACATGTGATTGTGTTTTGCATAGGCTTTTTATTTCCATGTTTTGTCATTGTTGATTTGTTTTTAATCTAATGAAGAATCTAAACTATAAACAAAGAAAGCAGCATTTTATTGCACAAATGGAAAATATTTAGAAAATATATGTACATATATTTCATTTATGTTTTAGTGTGTGTGTGTGTGTGTGTGTGTGTGTGTGTGTGTGTGTGCATGCACATGTATGCGTGTATGAGTAGCATGCCTGTAGAGAACAGAAGTCAATGTCTGTTATCCTCAATGGCTTTTCCACCTCATTTTTTCAGACAGGGTCCCTCACTTAACCTGGAGTTCACTGATTGGCCTAGACCTAGTGGCCAGCAAGCCCCAGAGGTCCTCCTGTTTATGTACCCAGAACTCAGATTATAGGTACATGTCGGCACACCCAGTACTTGCCGTGAGTGCTAAGGATCAGAACTGTGGTGATCCTGCTTGTGCAGCAAGTACTTTATCAACTGAACAGTCCCCACAGTACCCAGACAACGACTTTTGCATTATCATTTATTACTTCTTTCTGCCAAATATTATCACTGGTTCATATTTGTATCCTTATAGCATTTATGCCTATGCCTGTTTAATAAATCTAAAATCATTTTAACACATCACAGAATAGCAAAATCCGTGTAACATATTTTAACATGTTTATTCTTAAAATAGTTGCTTTGACTGCTTCCTGCTTCTTGCTGCAGGTCTGCAGGCACAGGTAGAATTGGTGACATTTGAGCATCGCTGTGGGATGTTCCAGGGGCCAGTCTCCTTTCTCAGATCTTCCCCCTAACATTCCACTTTCTTCCCAGAAGGAATGCCCACCTTCCTGTGGAGTTTATTCATGCTTCATTAATGCATTCCAGCACTGCAGATCTGAGCTTGAGCTAGGCTGGTAACGGATGGGAATGGGAACAGCTTGCTGTTGGGTGTCTGTGTTTCTCCTCTGCCTTCCCACTTGCAATTTTGTACTCTGCTGCACTCACATCCGGAATGACTCTGCTTCGTTTGTTTATGTGACTATTATCTAACTCTTCTTCATTCCCCTTTTCCGTATACCAACAGCTGTGACAAGGTTGAGGGCAGCACCTGGCACACAGTGGGTCTCCTGGGAATGCTGGTGGCATAAACAAGAAAATGCATCATAGCACCCATGCTAATGAAAATGACTGAGTTTTGGAAAAGACAATGTTTGGTCCAGCTGTTTGCATGTTTTATGTCTGCTGTCCACCAGGTGCGGTACTGGAACAATGGAGGAGAAGAAGAATCATCCAGCAAAGTGAAAGTGGCAGGAAATCAGACATCAGCTGTGCTCCGGGGCCTGACCAGCAACCTGGCATATCACACAGCCGTCCGGGCTTACAACAGCGCAGGCGCTGGTCCCTTCAGTGCCACAGTTAATGCAACCACCAAGAAAACCCGTAAGTAGCTTCTCACTTTTCCACTTTCCGAATGGGAAGAAAGGGGCTCTGCAATGTCAGTGACGGCCTCCTTTATCGCCTAAATGAATAACTTGTCATTAACCCCACTGAGTGATGGAATCCACTTCCACAGCTCACAAACCCAGAGGCCTGTGCATTGCCACCTTCACAATATCCCTATATCCTGGGCTAGAGAGATGGCTCAGTGGTTAAGTGCACTGGCTGCTCTTGCAGAGGACCTGAGTTCAATTCCCAGCACCCACATGGTGGCTCCCAACTATCTGTAATGAGATCTGGTGCCCTCTTTTGGCATGTAGACAGAATGTATTACTGTATATGTAATAAATAAATCTTTAAAAAAAATAATGGTCATATAATTATGTTAAAAGGATCAATGTGGAATATTCTAAAGATATTATATTGAAGTGCTTAATATATGAGGCAGAACATTTTAGAAAATGAGATATGTGCAGAATTATTGGGGAACTTTTTTCATTCGATATTTTATTGACAATAATGGCTGAAATTTCTGTAAGACTCTATATGTTTAAACATTACTATATAATCTTCAGGTATATAAATTTGTGACAATGCTCTCCTAAGTTCAGACATTAAATTTATATCACTTAAAATTATATTAAAATAAAAATAAATTTGTATGAGAGGAAAAAAAAATCCCTAAATTCTTAAGTAGACCTTCCATTTGAACACAAATGTACATTGATGAGAAAATGTGTTTATGGGTATTAGGTCCACCTAGTCTACTTTTTAAGTGTGGTAGGCTTTGTTGGGTCCACCATTGTGGGTCTTTAGTTCTCTGAAGCTTGTGTTAAGCATAAATAACTGGAAGCTGATGCCAGCACCCAGGAGCCTGCTTTCTAAACCTTTCTTTCTCACATGTTTT
Organism: Peromyscus californicus insignis; assembly: GCF_007827085.1. Classification (NCBI taxonomy): domain Eukaryota; kingdom Metazoa; phylum Chordata; class Mammalia; order Rodentia; family Cricetidae; genus Peromyscus; species Peromyscus californicus. The sequence continues at coordinate 117,266,495 of NW_026294584.1, read as the reverse complement.
AAAAGATTCTGACATGAATTCAAAAGTTATAATAATCAGAAAGTGAGGTCCACATAAATATAGATACACAGTAAAAATTCTAACCAGAAATGCCAATATTGTCTTCCAAGCTGAGTTTCTGTTACCTATGTATTCACAGTTTAGCTCATGAGCTGTGGTGATGTTATAATTAAATTAGTCATCAAGAAAGTCAGTTATTTGCATTTAGTTACTTTCTCTCAACATACACACTGTAGTTTAAACTGTTTCCATTATTGTTACCATGATCATAGTTAAAAGTGACTGAGAAAATTCATGTTCCAAGTACTTGATGATCAATTCCTTCCGATTTCAATTCTAAAGGTGAGAAAAATGAGGCATGAAGGGGTTAAGTTCCTTGAACACATTGGTATTTTTGTTTATTCATAATTGTCTTCTTGATTTATTTTCAAAATTTACTTGAGTAGATCTCTGTGTTTCACTAAGTTTATACGGAAACGAGATAACAGTTGTTCTTGGTTGGCACTTGAACCATTTTGTTTGCAGATTGCCATGTCCAAATTTATTTGAAAGCATACATTCATTGCCTAAACTGCTAAGAATGCTGGTAATATATAGATGAATATATAGGCAAGTGGTATTACAATACTGGTAATTTAAAGTACACATGAAATGTAATCTTACTACTTTAGATGTTAATTAACCACTGTCATTTGATGGAGGAAATTTGTATGTTTATCCTTGCATTATTTATAAAAAGGAAAAGTGTGGCTAGCAGCTTATTAGCATAATGAACACTGCAGAGCAACAGTGTAGCAACAAAGCCATTTATTCCCTTCCATAGCATCCATTTGTAAGCAGCACACTAATGTGGGGGTTTAACATTATCCTTGCCTAATTACTAGGGAAAGTGTGGCCCATCTCTTATGAATAACACATAGTTAGACCAAGAATGTGCTATTTGAAAATACACAAACTGAAAAATGATCTGCATTTATAACTTTTCAGTAAAGATGTTTGGTTCTCTTGATAATAATTCAGTATTACTAAGGCTTAAATATTCCTCATTATTTACATGTTCAAAACCAGTATCAATCAAAAATGCTGATTACAAAAATACATTTAAGTAAGTTTACTTGACTCTTTGATCTAACTTAATAATCAATGTAATTGCTTACTAGGAAAAATTTAAAAGACAACATTATGGGCTGGCAAGATTGCTCAGTTGGTAAAGGTACTTTCTTCTGACCTTGAAGACCTGAGTTTTATGGAACACACAGGAGAACAGAAAAGAACTAACTCTCTCAAGACAAGTGTCCTCTGACTTCACAATGTGATGTGGCACATTCATATGCACACACACACACACACACACACACACACACACACACACACACACACAAAATAATTAAATAAATAAATAAATTATGAAAAATAGCTATGATATCAGAGGTATCAGTGATGAACTTAGTGTATTAGGGAAACAAAAGGAAAAGGGTAGCCATGTGTTAATAAGAATATCTCAATAACATACAGTGAATGAAATGAAGTTATAAAACATAAACCAAACCCCTTTATAATGGAGAGACAGCATGGAAAGACAAATGTACGCATAATGATGATGATAATTATGGTTTTAAGAGCTAACACTGTGAGCAATTTCTGCTCACAGTTCATAACACGGTTCGTGTTCTGATTCCTAATTCTCATGGCATCACTGACTTGGAAGCTATTTGTGTCTTGACTTTAGAAGTGAAAAGGCTGAGCCACAGGAAATTTAGATTCCTTCAAAAAGATGGTGGAGTAGGTGATGGGACAGTCATTCAGAGTCTGAAACATTGTCCCCTCCTCTCTTCCAACCACATATTTAGAAGGTCCACATCCCTTTCAACACCAGTGTTTATTGAGATTTTGCTCTGTGACTGGATAAGATGGCCAGAGGTATTCAGGAATCCAGTGCTGGTGCAACTGAAGTTTGGTGAGAATTTCACCAAGTGAATTAAATCTCTCTTTAACATAGTGCTCTCCCAATGCTGTAGTTCACCTAGAGTCTGCACACTGTTCTATAAATGCTGTTAACAAAGGTTTTCTAAATTGTATGGGAAATTCCATAAATTCTTCAGTCATCTTAAAAAGTGCATATAAAGAACATGCATTCTTTTTGAAAATTATGCGAGTGATTTTTAAAGCATGTACCAAAATAGAACGAGATGGCATCTTTCATAGCTATTTCTGATGTTGTTACTGGCAGCTTTGAATAATCATCCTAGGCATTGATGGGGTTTAACTTCAAGTCCTATTGAAGAGCTTTTGGCAAGGCTTACATGATTATCATTGGAAGAAATCATCTGTTTGCTGCAGGTATAAAGAGCTGAGATACTATTTGATTCCTGGTGTGGTCTCTGTTTTCTCCTCGAGTTGATGAACTTTACAGAGTCCTGTGTGCCTTATTCACCCAGACTCTGTGCCCAGTCCACTCCCAGCACATGTCAGCTTCTCATTAAATGCTGACTGGATGACTGAGTGGATAAATGAAAGCCGAAGAAGCAGGCCAGCTTGAAGTACTGTTATTAATCAAACGTACTTCCTCCTGACTGCGCATTGTGAATTCAAAATATATGCTGCAGCCTTTTACAGTCTAGTTTAAAATTTGCAAGCTGTGTGTCCTTGTAATCATGGGATTCAGCATGCGAGAATTTCCACCCATGCAGACTGTAGATGTTGTTTCTGATTTAAAATAACAGAAGGATTCTTAAGCAGAGTACTGTAGCTTCCATTAAACACTTAATTTTTGGTATCCAAATACTTGTGCTTCCTAAAAGCATCTTTAACTTAACAGTAATTAGCCTCTTCAGTAATTGAAGATGGGTTTCTGTCACTCAAAAGCCAAAGAGAGGTAACTCTTATGATCATCCATCTAATGAGACTAATGAGAAAAATTTGCAGATGGCCTGAAAATGATAGAAAGTGTTGATTTCTAAAGGGAAGCATATTGGCAGTCTCATGTCCAGAATTCATAAGAATGAATCTACAGGACAAGTACTCAGCAGCCTATGTGATAAACCTCCAATAGCAGTTCTGATTGCAGTGTGGATGGATTCAGATCAACAACATTTTCCAAAGTCTTCTAATAGGATCTGAGTCTGAGTCTTTCTTAAGTTGAGTTCTCCTTCCCGTCCTTCATCTTAACTCTTATCCATTATAACACCCCCATTTCAGCAAACACAACCTGATGATTTTAGTCCTTAGGCCCCAAATCTCAGGCACGCTTGACTCTTACATTACGTGTGCTTGTGTGTGTGTGTGTGTGTGTGTGTGTGTGTGTGTGTGTGTGTGTGTGTGTGTGTTTGTGTGTGTGTGAATTTATTATGTGGAGCATGTACAGGCCACAGCTCATGTGTGACATACAAAGAAAATTTGCAAAGGGCACTTCTCTTCAACTTTTTGAGTACGGGGGATTTTACTCAGGTTAGCAAGCAAGTACTTCACCCCTGAGCCACCCCACCCCACCACACCCCATGTGCTTACTCTTAATTTTGGCCCCTAAAACTGACTTGGAATTGACTTCTGATTTTATCAAGAATCTGCCACTTCCTGTGAGCTGGGGAATGACTCAATGGGGAAAGTGCTCAGTGAGCAAGCATGGGACCCTGAGTCCAAGGCCCTTGAACCCACAGAAGACCGGATGTGATAACTCCGGTGCTCTACAGCAAGCTGGGAGGCAGAGACTAAAGCATCCTCAGAATCTCTTGACACATCTTGCCTGGAATATGCAGGGGCAAACTGAGGACTGTTTCAAACAATGTGGGAGGAGAGAGGCCCTACACCAGAAGTTGTCTTCTAACCTCCATAGTGCTTTGTAATATGCACATCTCTGCTCATCTACTCATGCTCTCTCTCTCTCTCTCTCTCTCTCTCTCTCTCTCTCTCTCTCTCTCTCTCTCCTCTCTCTCTCTCTCTCTCTCTCTCTCTCTCTCTCTCTCTCTCTCTCTCTCTCACACACACACACACACACACACACACACACACACACACACACTGCATTGACAGCTGCTACTCTGGAGCAAGTTGCTTCTGTCCTTCCTGGAATCTGAAGTGGCCATTCATTGTTAAGCAGTGCGTGTCTCTCATAAGCCAGGGTGATCTTGGGGCCATCACTCTAATCTTCAGAACTTTCCATTCACTTCCCATCCATTGCAGACAAATGTTAAACCATTGATCATCACCAAACATGCTCCATTTTATATGTGTTTATTAATTTTTAAAATTATATTTTATTCATTCTGTATGCATGTGTGAGTGGATTGTATGTGTAGTACTACTACAGCATACATAGTGAGATCAGAGGACAACTTGCGGAATTTGGATTACACCTTCTACCAGGTGAATTGAGGAGACCGAACTCAGTCATCAGCTTTGGCAGTAAGCCTCTTGGCCCACTGAGCCATTTTGCCAGACCTTAGATATACACTTATTTTACTGTTACCTCCCCTTAACCAGAATATCAACTCCTTCGTGGAAGAGAGTTTTGCTTCATTTCATTATTTATTTTATTAGTCCTTAAGCTCTGTCTTCATTCGGATAATCATAGTTGGCCCAGTATCTACTGGTTGACTCTGTAACTCCTGCCTCTGTTCATCGCGACACCATTTTAGCCTGAGCCACTCCTCTGCATAACAATGTATCAACTAGACTTCTCACTATCAGTTTTTGAATGGTCAAACTCTTGGAAAGTAGGCTCATCATTCTTTCTGGTGATTCCACTCAGAACTGCATAGGCTTCTTATTGGCTTCTTAGGTTAATGACAATGGGCGAACCAATTGTTAGACAACCAATTTTCCTGCCTTGAAAACCATTGGCAGACCTGCAGAGAGCAAAGGAACTTATCAGTTACTTTTCTCTTGGCAGTGACAAAATGCCTGAGAAACCTAAGAAAGGGTTTGGTTTGTCTCAGTTCTGTGGCCGTTAAGTTCACTCCATGCAGGAGGATAGGCAGATTTCATTCACAGTCAGGGAGAAGAGAGAGATGTATGCTGGTGTATAGCCAGCTTTTTTTTTTTTTTTTCAGTTTTATTGCTTCCAGGACCACACCCTACAGAATGGTGCTGCCCACCTTCAGAGTGGTTTTTCATGACAGTTAAATCTCCTTGGAAACATCCCCATAGGTGTGGTGGTTGTGTTCCCCAAAATATTGTGCACCCTAATAAACTTATCTGGGGTCAGAGACAGAACAGCCACAATATTAAACATAGAGGTTAGGCAGTGGTATCATACGCCTTTAATCCTAGCATTCCAGAGGCAGATATCTACCTGCATCTCTGTGTGTTCAAGGATACAGCCAAGCATGGTGACTCACGCCTTTAATCCCAGGGAGTGATGGTAGAAAGCAAAACATCATCATAAGAACCTCATGGGATGTGCTTCCTGGATTTCCATTCTACAGATGTTCTCTCTTTGGCTGTAAATTTAGTTGCCTGTATATTATATAAGCACGTATGATGGTTGGTGTTAATTGTCAATTGACACAATTTAGAATCACCTTGAGAAAGAGTCTTGTTGATAGAATGTCTAGCTCAGGTCGCCCTGTGGGCAACTCAGGTTGGGGGGGGCGGGCCATGAATATGCAGCCTAAAGGTGCTGCATTCCCTAGCATTGGGTCCTGAATTGTCCAAGAGTAGAGAGAGCTAGCTGAGTGGAAGGCATGCATGCGTTCATTTCTCTCTGTTATTAGCTGTGGATGTAATGTGACGACTTGCTACAAGTTACTGCCTCATCTTCCCCACAATGACAGACTGTGACCTGAGACTGTGAACTATAAAGTAAGCCCTTTGTCTCCTCATTGCTTTTTTTTTTTTTTTTTTTTTTTTTTTGGTCAGGGTGTTTTATCACTGCACCCAGAATAAAACCAGGGCACCATATATGTGTAATATCTCACCTTGACAACCAGCCACCATTCATTTGGCTGTCTTCTCATTGATAAATGTGTCTTATGCCCTGGCTTCACCCAGGCATAGTCAGTCACTGTCATCACTTCTTCGTAGAGAGACATCTACAGAACAACTGGAATCTCTAATAAAGCTGGTGTTGAAAAGTTAGAAAACCAAACACAGGATGTATCATGATGGATGCTTGAAGATAGACCACAACAACAACAACAACAAAAAACCTATTTGGAATAATGCTACTTTGTTATATGATATTTAAATTATTTCAGGGATTTTAGGACCTGTCATTTTACGTTGTGATATAAATCTAATTAAATATCACCTTTAAATGAAACAAATTAGTTTTTTTTTCTGTTATACTGTCAAAATAGTAGTTTATTTGACAAAGAGAAAAAAATCTGTAGGCTTCAAACCTGACAAGTAATTTTAAAATATAGACTATCTGTCGAGTTAAGTCCAGTAGATCTGGCCTGTGTCAGGCTGTTGTAGATTGTACTTTTGGATGGGGGAAAACACCAAGCATGAAGTTAGAAGTGCTACAAGATACACTGTCAGTCATCTCAGGAACTTTCTCTCTTCATTACTTTATTCCATGCCTTCAAATGTCTATTACACAGCTTTGAAGTTGTATACATTGCTGCTTACCAGAGCCACATTAGGCTTTGAGTGTACAGTTAAATAGTACCAACTGTATGGACACTGCTGTATGAACCATCATCAGAATTCTCTTTCTGTCCCTGAATTTCCCTCCTCTACACATCTCACACAACAGACACCTTACTGTATTTGCAGGGCTGGTTTATTTCACTTAGCCTAGTGGCCTCAAGCTTCATCCATGTTCTAACATATGTTAGATCCCTGGTTGCTTTTAAGGTGAGCAATATCTCTTCCATTAACACATTTTGTTTATCCCTTCCCCTGTGGATGGAAAACTGGAAGTGGTTTGCCTTCATCCTTGGACTACTGTAAAGAGAGATGCTGTGCACACATGTGTGTAGTCTCTCTTAACTCTCTGGGTTGGGCCGATTACAGAAATGAGGACCACTGTGGTGCATCATACTGAAGATTAAATAACTCATATCAAATCACATTCTATATTGCCTAATACAACTCAGGTAGTTACTTAGCACTGGTGTGTAAGCTTGGAGCCTGGAAGAATGGTTCTGTGGTTAAGAATTTCCCAGACAGTGTTGCTGTTGCCAGTGGTAGCAAGAGAGCTGGTGGGTAACATTGCTAACATTTTAAAATTTTAAAAGGAGCCATTAGCTTCATGTTAGAGTGTAGACAAAAATGTGACTAGCATATCAAGCTGGCTGTTGTGCAACTATCATTGTTTGGAATGTGACTAGAAATTATGTTTATGATTTTTTATTTTAGTATTTAAAAAGAAAAAAAAGCAAAAATGGGGCTGGAGAGGCAGCTCAGCAGTTAAGAGTGCTTGCCGCTCTTCCAGAGGAGGAAAGTTCACTTTCCAGCACCTACATGGGGTTCAGTAGTTTACAATACCCTGTAAATCCATAGTTTTTCTTTCTTCCTCTCATTTCCTTCCTTCCTTACTTCCCTCCCTCTCTTCTTCCTTTCTTCCTTCCTTTTTCTCTCTGTCATTTCAAAAAGTATTCCTCTCAAGAGAAACTCATTTACCTCATGTGTTTTGAGAGTCATACAAGACAAACTACCATTTATAGTCATTTCTTCTCTGAAGCTGGTTTTGGTGTAGGTAATGCTTCCCAAATGACTGGAGCTTTCTCTAGCCTGTCAGCACACCTATGTTGATAGAACAATCCATGCTGAAGGATATTATCTGAATTGCATCAAATCAAACCTGCCCTTTTATATACTGCTGTCAGCCACAGAGATAGCAGACTTCAGGATAATGTTCTAAATTCATTCATGACATCTGGATAGAGCGACACACTGATTAATATTTCAACCCAAAGTATCTGCCATTGATCTTGTTATCACAGCCTCACAGCTCAGACTTAACTGACTGAAACTCATTGTTAGTATCCATACACGAAAATGTTTAAAGCTATGTAGAATCATATTAGTGGCAGCACAATAAACCAAAGAATGCATAGGCAATACCATTTGGTGTGAGGTTATTTATCCCATACTGTATCCTGGAGCATTTCTCATCTTTAAATCCAGCTGTATTTCCGTCATGGCCTGAGTCAATGATGATGTTCAGAATTTTCTGCAGAGAGGCACTCTGTTTCTGTTAGGTCATTTTCCATTGCAAATCTAGTTATCCAAATCTCATCTTACGTTTCAATCTACAAGGATGAACTGTTTCAGTACGACTGTAGACAATTGTGATGCTGTTGACAAATGAGTAATATGTCTGTTGTTTTGTGATTGTAAAGAATCGGACTCTTTAGTGTCCCTTCTGTTCTTCTGAAAACAAACAGAACCTGCCACTTTCTATGCCATCCCACACCTCCACACACACACAAACCCACATATACCCACTACCCCTCACCAGTATAATTTTCCTATCTTGTGGTCTTGTGGAAAAACTAACTGTAAATTCAAGTCTATAAAATTCAAAGAGTTTCATTAATTCTCTAATATAATTCTCATTAACTTTTTTAGTCTTTTGCATTATTTTTCTCAAAAACTGATTTAAACTTGGAAAATGAAGACTTTAAAATATGGACTCTCTGCTGCGATTTTTCTTGTGTGTAGCTATTACTTCATGAGAATGAATCTGAGTAATCCTGATTTTTTTATTGCCTCTCATTTTTCCAATCTCATCATACGAGGAGACTGGCTTAAAAATCATCCACACTTCATTTCCTGTGACTTTAATCTGCTATTTGGCAATCTCTCTCCGCCTCTAGTATGTATCAAAGCAAGTCCCATGGCTGCCTTCCATGCTTGACTCAGCAACAAGCAGCCCCCTAGTGGTAGATAGAGGAACTGCCTTTCTTCACCTTTGAACATGTTTTGGTATGGTATGGTATGGTATGGTATGGTATGGTATGGTATGGTATGGTATGGTATGGTATGGTATGGTATAGCCGATTTTCTCATAATTTAAACACAGTAATCTTTCATAAAGAAATATTTTAAAGATCCTCCTTAGTTTTTTCCCATTCCATCTCTGCACCATGAGTTACCAAGGAGAGTTCTCTCCATCCATGAGCCTCCTAGAATATTAAATTGTCTGTTTTATTTGAAATATGACTCCGTGCATAAATCCGTTTTAATTTCTCCTTTTGCATTTCAAGCTCCCAGTCAGCCACCAGGAAATGTCATTTGGAATGCTACAGACACTAAAGTGTTACTTAATTGGGAGCAAGTGAAAGCAATGGAGAATGAATCAGAAGTAACAGGCTACAAGGTCAGTTGTGATTTAGACTACGTTTCTCACCTTTGCAAACATACTCCAAGGAAAGCTAAGTTGAAAGGGAATTTTTTTAATGTTAATGATACGGTTTTTTAATCTAATTTTCACATATCTATCAAGCTTTTCCTAAAAAAGCATTTCCTCAAAATATCTGACTTGTTAAATACTGCTATGTGAGATAATAATCTTGCTTATACTGAATTCAAACATGATGGTTATAACTTGTATTATTTACTTTCAATGCTCACCAAATACTATCTTAAAAACAACTATAAGTGTTGCCCATGATTTTGTGCCTGTCCCAATGAAAGACACATTCCACATGGCTGTCTGTTCTATCCTCAGCATGAGCATTTTGAAGGAGGAGAGGCAGGAGGCATGGCTTCCTACTGTCATTTTTCACATCCTGAAGAGTTCCCTAGACTTTTACTGATGTTAGCATAGGCCAAACTATATTCATAACTTCAACCCAAGAAAGGATTTCAGTTTTATCCAGTTTATGAAGCAGAATTGGGTTTAATAATGACATGTTAGCTAGTTTTAATCTTTAGAGTTAAGAGAAAGAAAGGTGCCCAGAAGGGAAGACAACACATACTCTAGAGCATGGCTGTGGGCTTCTTAAAGAAGATGCACACAAAACAAGACACACCTAAGTGTAGCTACCATATCCTCAAGGAAGGGTCATGCTCATTGTTTTTTATAATAGCATATAAGATATTATTGGGCTTTGAAATCACTGTAGTCACAAGATTGCTAAGAAGCTTAAATGATTGTTGGGAGTCTGCTGAGAGGCAATTGGCAGGATTGCAGTTGGTAAGTTAAAGTCTAACTCAAGAATTCTGGAAAATAGGATCTATTTGTTTTATACAAATATAACAGTTTTGTTTAAGATCCTCAGAGTGTACTGCTGAAAAGAATGAACCCTACCCAAGGACAAGGCCCTACCCAAGGTCTTAACACCTTCTGCATTAATTCTGGTTCATTGTTACTTTATACAAAATATATCAGAAACAGAATGTTAGCTTCATGTGGTCAGCCTTTATAACAAATGTAAATGGTTCAAAATTTGCTTCAAGGCTGGAGATAGGCTTCAGTCAGACTCTGGAGCAAGGGTATTCTCCTTTCACATGTCCCATAATCTCCCAGTATTTCTGCCCTGTACCACTCACCAATACCCAACCTAACTGAGGTTTTCCATAGAAAAGGTTCAGTATTCACTCAACCTCCTCAGTTTTGAGAACATGATGATTCCACTATGTTTATGATATATAAACTTAACTTGGAGTGCACTTTATATTCTAGGGGTGTAGAGATATAAAGTCATTTTTGAAGTGACAATTTTGTAAAGGACATAAAAGCTGGCTGTATAAAAAGTGTGTTTGCTTCTGTTTTCTAGGTTTTCTATAGGACTAGCAGTCAAAATAATGTGCAAGTACTGAACACAAATAAAACTTCAGCTGAACTTTTGCTACCTATCAAAGAGGACTACATTATTGAAGTTAAGGCCACCACAGAAGGAGGGGATGGCACCAGTAGTGAGCAGATCAGGATTCCAAGAATAACCAGTAAGTTGGCTGAACTCATTCCCTCCTTCACTTCCATCAGTGTCATTGGACCCTATAATGAGTCAGTGATTGACATGCTGCCTATCAATTTTTCCCAGCATGCCTTAGGTATACATGGGGCATCTACTATAAGGATGGGAGAAAAACATGGGAGAAGAAAAGGCATTAAACACTATTTATCAAAATGTCTTTCTTTTTTAATTCCTTACTTTGAGTTCTCCTTACATTTGCCTTGGGATTAACTTCCCAAGCCCAAATTCCCTAAGCATTTCTCAAGAGTAGTATTGAGCCACACAGAGGTTTTCACATTTTTTTTTAATATTGCTAGGTATGGAGACTCAGGCAAATAATCTCAAGATTCAGGAGTCCCAACTAGGAAGATCCTGAGTTCCAGACCAACCTAGGCTACATCATTAGTTCAAGGGCAGACAGCCTTGGTTATATAGTGAGATCCTGTCTTTTTCCAATTGTTTGTCCCCTTTTAATTGCAGGCAAAATATCAGTTCTTTCAACAGAAAAATCAGCATTTGTAAACTCATAATCCAATTATATATACTGGACAGAAAGACAAGATCTTAACATAGCTATTTTGAATTTCACAGGGGCTTCACAACTAACTTTTCCTCTGAAAATCCAAAGAAATTTATTCTACTACAGAAATTTCCATTTCTGAGTTTAGGGAAACAGACTTGTGCATACATATTTTCTCAGTGAGAAGGCAAAATAGATTTTATCTTTCCTTTTACATCCTGTCTGGAGTTCTCCAGCCTTGACTGAAGTACTATAAAGCCCATCTTGTTGGACTTAGTCCTGTGCTTCTCAGTGATACAAATAGAATGGCTCCATCTTTCCATGTATTGATCTCAACCTTGTCCGTAGCACTGGGCAATCAAGACTGCAACTATAACCTTTAATCTTTAAAATGAAGTAACTGCCATTAGCAACTGAAGAGGGGAAAATTTGACAACATGAGGAAATTTTATTTTCTGTGAAAATATCTTGACTAAAGCACACAAATCCAACTATCGTAGGAAAATGGCAGGTAATGATTTCAACACTTAACTGTGCAAGTTCATCTGTAAAAGCCATTTCAGGCTGGGGACTATCCCAAAAATCTGCAATTCAATAGAGTCTGTTGAATAGACCAAAAGAGAAACTGATTTACATTTATTATGAGTACTGTACATTTGTTTTAAAAATATTAAAAGAGTGTGTGTGTGTGTGTGTGTGTGTGTGTGTGTGTGTGTGTGTGTGTGTGTGACTGCACGTGTCTCTCTAGGTCAAAAGGGGATGCCATTTGGATCACCTGGAGCTGAAGTTACAGGTAGTTGTGAGGTTTTGAACAACCTGACATGGAAGCTGTAAATTCTGGTCCTCTCCAAGAGCAGTGCTCTTAATCTCCGGGCCATCTCATCTCTTGCTCCCATTGTTTTAGCTTTTAAAATAATACACTCTTCTTATTCTTTAATAGTGTGAGGTGTAGAGTTAAAATGACAATACAGACAATGAGACTGGTAATACGACTAAGCACTGTGCTTCTTTAGAGAGAAGCATAGAGGGATTTGAGTTTAGGGACCACTCTTCCCTCTGCCTGCTCTCTCCCTTCTATCTACAATAAAAAATCTTCTCCATACTTCAGGAGTAATCATGTCTTCCTTCATTTATTCCATGTTTTCATTCAGCCACAACTGTCTATTCTAGAGCACTGACCCTGCCTTGTTGTTGATCTTGTGCAGTCAGGTGACTGCACAGGGCTGTCTTTGAAAATGGAGTTTCTATTGATTCACTTTACAGAGGTGATATTTCATATTGTGTATCTGCATAGAGACAAGCAAATTTTCTAAACCTTTATCCCATGAATCTTTGTTTAATTAAACTATCAAATTATCTCACCAGTTGTTTGTAATCAAGTCTAATCATTTTCACAACGATGAAGTTGTTTTTCCAATTTCAATTAAAGTTTAAGTATATGAAATGAACAGACTGGAGCCATTTACTAACACTTGGACATACCGGTGACTTATAGGTACTCCGAGCAGCCAGAGTGTGCTACTGAGGGAGATAATAAGTACTGTGATCCTAGGTTAGGCTTGTGTGGTAATTTAATTTTGAAAGAACAGGCATTACTTTTGTTCTTATGTGTCTTAGTTCATTCAAACTACTATTATTTTTTTTTAGGGAGGAGGTTAAAACAGGGTTTCTCTGTATAACCCTGGCTGTCCTGAAACTCAATCTGTATACCAGGCTGGTTTTGAACTAAAGATCTGCCTGTCTCTGCCTTCTGAGTGCTGAGATTAATGGCATGCACCACTACCACCCATTTCAAACTACTTTTATAAACATGTCATAAGGCACCTGCAGATTCACAAACATTTTCAAAATATTCCATACCCAAATTTTACAACAGAAACTGAGATTCCCTTTTTGGGTTCTTATCTCATTAACAAAGGGATTTAATGGACTCACTACCTCACTTGAGTGCAGTTTTATTAGAGTTTAGGAGAAAAACAGTAGGGCAGGCAAACTGTCAATCTGGCAGCTGCCCAAAGGAGGGAGATGAAGAATAGGAAGAGGAAAAGGTCATGCTTTTTTGCAATGGAGGCCAACAGCTTCATGACAAAATGACAACAATAAAAAAGAGATTAAGAGCCTTGGAGAATGAGTAAGAAAGCCCAGAGGGTCTGGGATTGTTTGCTTAAGGCTTTTGGCCAGTATCCAAAAATGAGACAAAGAAAAATAAAAAAAATAATAATAATAATTAGGACTCAAAAGTAAACAGGTCACATGGCTAGCCTCCATAATGCTGCCTGATGGAAAGTCTGCAAGTGTTTTCACTAGGGGCTTCTAGGAAGTAAAAGTATATCATCTTATGCAGGGGATAATTATTCCTCCCATCTTAGCATGACTTCAGATGATTCAGGTTTCCTGGGGGAGTAGACTCCTGGCTATATAATTAAATGGCCCAGGCATTGTGAGAGAATGTATAGTGAATTCTTTTGTCTAGGAGAAAGTGTATCTGCCCTAGAGAGCCTCAACACAGCCCTGTTGCCTTGGCCTTTTCACATGGTAATTTAAATCTAAAGAATATCAAAGCTGATGCTTAAGACTCTTGAGTTACCAGGAAAGCCTGGGTTGGGGTCCAAAGTTTTAAAGGCCTGCAAGGCTACTACTGTAGCATGAATATTATCACAACTGAAGACAGGATTTTAGCATGATTCCAGAGAGAACAGAAACATGCAGTCAATCATGTCCTGATCACCTTTACTAATGAACTGTTTATCATCTTTAACAGGTATGGATGCGAGAGGATCTACGTCAGCCATTTCTAACATTCACCCTGTGTCAGGTTATATACCAGTCCTACTGTTCTTTATTGTAAATGCTTTGTGGTGATAGGCTTTTTTATTATTTACTGGAAAATTAATTGGTTACCCAAAAAAAGTGCTTTCTGAAACAGTGATTATGCATGTTTTTTCAGCTGTGTGTTTTTAAATTTCTACTCCATTATAGGTAAAATATGAATATAATAAAAACAGTAAATCCTTTTAGAGGAATCTGAAATGCCTTAATATTTGCTTGGTAAACCAAAGGAATTTGCAATTTACACACTGCAAACTTTTGATATAAATATTCCTATGTTATGAGTTTAAGCACTGCCTATGTGAGGCACATATAAACACAGGATACACAGAAAACACAGTGCACACATGATATGTAAAAACAAATAATACATATACAGTATACAAAGAGATATGTATAAACACACACACACACACACAAATACACACAGTTTTTCTATACTAAAAACACTTATTTATTCCAAATGTTCTTTTCCCATTATTACAGTATCATCTATCATTTTAAATTACCAATTTGAATCCCTCAGAGTAAAAAAAAATAATGCGCTTAGTTATGCTGGGAGTGGCCTGTGATTCTATAGGGTATTATTAGACAATGCTACTCTGAGCTTGGGCAAGTGACATTTGCTTCAGTGTACTCTATGACTTCGAGGTTCCCCTAGTCACTTTGTCCTCTCATCTCTGTTATTCATTCTGTGAAATGAGGTGGTATTATTTCTCCTATCTGCCTTTACTGCGAGAATTAGTTGTTAAAAGAAAAACACAGAGGGGAATATGAAAAGCACTGTTTTCTCCCACATGCAGTGTTCCTGTGCAGAATCTTACCTGAACTTTCTAAAGAGGCGTGCAAACCAGGCATGTTTTTGAAGCTTACTAGCATTCCATGCTCTCTCTGTGGGATTATCTGTCTCACTCAAAGATGGAAATTGAACCTGAGTGAATATTATAACATCTTTTGTTTTTGTTCATATTTATAAAGAAAAGATGGTACCTGGAAATGAATGCATTTCATCCTGTCTCAGAATTAAAATGAAATTTATTAAGGACTCATTCCCTCCCCATGTAAAAATAAGCTTTCAGGGTTTTTTTTTTTTTTTTTAAACCCAGTAGAGTAAATAAGGAACAACCTATATCTTCACTCAAATATGAAACAAAATGCACACAATTCTTCATTTCCAATTTCTGATTCCATTAATGGGGGACCTCTCTCTGTTTGGATGGCAAGGATGTTTCTTTAATGAAATCCCGCTGTCTGTCTCATCAAGTCAGGCAGGCTTTTTCGTTCCCGAGTTAAATTTGTAATAGACCATGGTGATGCTGCTGGCTTTGATACGGATGACTCAGCCTTTCAATATGTGGTTTTCAAAAGCCTGTGGAAGACATGACTTCACAGCAATATGTAAAAAGTATATGAAAATCAGCAGATTGAGTGTTAGACATTCAAAATCAATTTTTTACCTCTTGCCTACCAATTTTATATTTTTCTGGAATTTGCTCATATTATCAAAGTTAGCAAAATTAGAAACCAATGAGGTAGCTCTCAAGAAACACTAAAAATTAGCCAGAGCCTGATACCATTTTAGTGTACCACCCTTCCTTCAGAGATTCCATTTAAGTCAAGGTCACTATGTAAAAAGGAGAATGATTTTTTTACGATTCTCTGTAGGGTCTGTATATATTGTACATATCCAGAAGAAATCTGAATGACTAGTTGATTTCCTATGACCATTGTTATTTCCAGTCAAAAAGTGGGGAAGCACTTCCTGCAATCCCTATGCTTTACAGTACATGTAACAGAACTGTACCTTTTTATTATCTGATGACTCCTTGAATTTGTTCCTATACTTTTCTTTTGCAAGATGGTAATTCTCTTTTTTCCTGTTATTTCTATCAGTATATCTCCATGAGATGCAGACACTGTTTCATATTGAAAAGTCTAAATTTTACTCTTTAAATTCCTGTGTGTGTATCCTATGGTTATCTGTATGTATTATTTTCTATTATTCTAATAAAATTTATAATAATAAAATACTTCTGCTTTGTTCATTGTGGTTTGATAGAGGGAAGCATCCTCATGGGAAAGAGGGGGACCCATTAGAGTGGCACTGTTACTGCCATTCCTTACATTGTTTCAGTCAACATTTGCCTTTTGTTCATGCTCTACTGATTCAATAAAATCAGCAATTTTTTGATACAATGACTTCTACCTTCAGAATAATTCATAGTGAATCACAGGGCTTGATAGAAGAAACAGAAAAGTTGCCTAATAGATTTATGATGGCTAATTTCTTCTCACTGCATTTTGTGATGGGTAAAAACTCACAGATTTTTGACAAAAACAGTTTTGTGTGTTTGTTTGGTTGGTTGGTTTTTGTAGAAACATGATCAATGTACCACATTCTACATAGTCAGAGTATCAGAGTTAGACTTTACTTGAAATAATCACTCTGATATAGAACTTTTTAAATATTTATAAAACTTAATAATGATTCAGTTTTGAAGTTGTAAACAATTTCAAAAGTTAATTTTGGTGTAAGGAAAAAGAGAACAAAAGATAATCTAGTTATAGAAGAATTAAGGAGGAAAACTCTGTAAGATGATCTCTCTCTCTCTCTCTCTCTCTCTCTCTCTCTCTCTCTCTCTGCCCCTGCCCCCATGTGTGTGTGTGTGTGTGTGTGTGTGTGTGTGTGTGTGGTGTGTTTAAATTTAAGCCCAGTTGAGATGGCTGCATTACTGTCTTCTAATTAAAGGCAAATACCTGGAGAGGATATGGATAGAGATTTCTCCTTCAGCAGTCCTGATGTCCTGCTGATGGGCATGGAAGGAATAGAGGTCAGCTTTGCATGATACTTCTGCCAACTTCATAGCACCTTTATTAGTTGCTGATCATGGGCTCTTGCTCAAGTTCCAAAGCCCTGTTCCCTGGCTGAAGAATGCAAGAATGGCAGAATTCCCCTTATACAGCTCTGTCTTTGACAACTGTTTAGCCCCTTGGTGCAGAATATCCTGTTGTGTGAGCTTAAGCTGTTGACACTACCCACTTATGAGTCAGGAAGCTAGTAAGTTAAATGGTGTGTGCAACTCTTCTAGAGTCATACTGTTATCATTATCTCCATAGGTGGTAAATAATCACCATGGAGAAGAAAAGACCTCCTTCAGAAGGTAGTTTTATGTTTCTCTTTTAATTTCATTGTATTAAGGACAAGGTTGCATGATTCTAAGAGCTTTTAGAAGAGAAGAGAAGAGAAGAGAAGAGAAGAGAAGAGAAGAGAAGAGAAGAGAAGAGAAGAGAAGAGAAGAGAAGTGATTATGGAATTCACTTATTCTTAGCACAAATGTAATATCGTTCAAAGTTTAATATGTTCTGTAGATGAATTTCTAAATGGTCTTGTTAAATAAAAACACAGAGCCAGATAAACAGATGAAACCCTGGGAGAGATCTGGGAAATAGGGAAGGCCACAGCTAACCTTACCTCACCAACTTGGCACCTTCCAAATATGAGTTACTTTCTGTCTACCAACACCTATATACCTTGCTGTTCTGCCATCTGATTTGTTCTCTCTGTTCAGCTACATCAGTTCCTCTTCCTGCACTTCCTCTTCCTGCCCAGCTCTGTGACTTTCTGCCTGTCTGTATGGACCTCCAGACTTCCATGGTTAACTAGTATTGGAATGTAATGCGTGTGCCACCATGCCTGGCTCTGTTTCCAGTGTGGCCTTGAACACACAGAGATCCTGCCTGCCAAGTGATAGGATTAAAGGCATGTGCTAATATTGCATGACTTCTGAGTTGTGGCGGGCTTTTTCTGCTGATCTCCAGGCAAGCTTTATTCATTAAAGCCCAAATAAAATATCACCACATTTCATCACAAATAAAGTATCACCACATTTCCTGTTTTTTTTTGTCTAATAAAAAAGTTATAACTAATATAGGAAAAACTATATACAATAAGCACAATAACTATATACTATATATAAGCAATAAATATATCAACAATGCCTAGTCCATTTGCATCTGACAAATTCAGCAAAAATATTCCATTATCTATCCTATTTTGGTGAGTCCAAAATGTACCTAATTCACTTTCTATCCTATCTTGTATTTACCAACAGAAAACTATCTTATAATATCTTTCAAATTTATACACTTACCATCTCTTAGTAAGTTTCTTTTTTGAATTTCTTAACAAGAAAAACTGTAATTATAGCTATCTAATCTTCAACTCCCTCAGATACCTGAGAAGGAAATAATATTACCCAGTAAAACAGGAAGTGCAAACAAGCGACTTCCAAAAAATGAGTTATGACAGAAATAGCCAGCTTCCTGGACAGTCACCCGAGGTTTCTCTGTAACGCTGGGGCATCATCTTCAGCCTACAGGCTTAGCATATCTGACAGACTCATTTGTAAAGTAGTTTGTACACAAGGCCTACAGCTTGATCTCACATTCGGTGTGAGTATTCCATGTACCAGATAAACTTGAATTCTGCCAGAGTCATGTCATGATTCAGGATTTTTTTTTTTTTTTAAGATTTATTTATTTATTATGTATACAGCATATATGACTGCAGGCCAGAAGAGGGCACCAGATCTCATTACAAGTGGTTGTGAGCCACCATGTGGTTGCTGGGAATTGAACTCAGGACCTCTGGAAGAGCAGTCAGTGCTCTTAACCTCTGAGCCATCTCTCCAGCCCCCATGATTCAGGATTTTAAATTCTGGAAATTGCTGCTGTTTTTGGAATTCAGCTTCCCATTCTTCTCGGCTTGTGGGTGGCTTCATCTCCTTTAATAAATGCCAGTCTACCATTGAGAGGTTAAACTCCGTCAGTCTGTTTACTTCTCCAAGAATAACTGTTCCAGCTACTGTTCCACAGCACACCAAGAGCCATCAGGCCACTGCCTGTTCAGCTGCCTTAGAAGGAAGGTGCATTGTACCTTTTCTGGATTGCAAAGCCATTTTAGCGATGGTGCCATATTGCCCTGGCCTCAGAGTATACCTGTTACCAAAGTTGCAACTGCACTTGTCTTTGGCAAGGATTGGTAGTCCTTTGTTTTGTGTCCTGCTTGTCCATTTTGGACAGAATACTGTCAGCAATTGATGCAAGGGCACTTTCTTGCCCAGTGGCTAACTTTTGCCACAATGAAAGTTAACTCCATATGCAGTTTTCTTCAATGCCCATATCTTTTCTGAAGTAGATTGGTGCTGCCAGGAGCAAACATGGCTCATAGTCATAAAAAAAATCAATGTTATTAAAACATCTTAAATGCCACATTCTATAGATCTCTGGAGGATTTGAAGATGACGTGTGTATCTAAAATATATCTCTGTTTGACCTTAAAAACATACTTAATATGACTACAAGTTCGATTGTAATGTCTAACTACTGACGTTCATTTTTTTATATCCTAATTGTTGGTAATAACAACATTCAAGGATTAGCAAATAGCATTACATTGTTAAATGAACTGTATAGGTACAATATCTGGAACAAGATTAGAAATATATGTACAGCATTTTCTAACAAAATCAATCTCAAATTTGTATCAATATATATAATTTGTATACAATATACAAAAATCCAATCCAATGTAAAACATTTAAAACTAGGGAGGCAGAGCCAGGCAGATCTCTGTGAGTTCAAGGCCAGCCTGGTCTACAGAGCGAGATCCAGGGCAGGCACCAAAACTACACAGAGAAACCCTGTCTCAAAAAAAAAAAAGTAGTTGCTTTCTAAAGAGTAGATTCAATAATCTACTGTTTTATCTATATTCTCTTTTTTCTTTTTCTTTTTTTCCAAATTAGAACCTTAAATCTAATCTCCTTTGTTTATCCTCTTTCCTGACCATTAACAATAACAACTTGTTAACAACCATCCTAAACAATGACAATTATTCCAAACCCAAAACCCATTGAAAGACCAAAAACCACCTGCCCTACCTCTTGGGAATGTGGGTGTAGTGTTCTTAAATTGTTTTTTGCTGTTTGTGGGCAAAGGAATTTTTAGGGGATCCTGAAAAGAAAAATTTTGGATTAATTGTCAAGTCCTGGAAAAGATAGCTGTATCATTTTTTGTTCAGTCTCTGCATAATATAAAAGTGTAGGGCTTATCTCAAGTCCTTGTTGGAGTAGTCTGTGAGGTTGGATCATCTCAGCTAGTCATCTTGAAATTGTCCTGAGCAGTTTGTAGTCCAAAGCTGATCTTTGGGTGATGTTTGTCAGCTTAGTGGTATTATTATTGTCCACGTGGAATCGTCGTTGTGGGGCCCCATCATCTTTCTGGAGACTTCAATGTTCAAAGTTACTCGTTGACTCTCCTTGACACACTGAGTTAACCCTTCCATCATGTCACTAGTTAGGTCCCATGAAGCCCATTTCACAGATGATGAACAGTTAGCAATTTGTACCAGGTCCCCCTGTGACAGGCATAGTAAAATGCTACTCAATGTAATTCAGTTTCAACCTTTGAACATGAAGTGGGATGAAGCTCTTTGTCCCTCAGCATTAGACATACCAGGCTGGAAGGCCTAAGTCTCTCTGTTTGACTTCATATGGACTTTGTTCCTCCTCTATTGAATACATAATCAAGGAGCCTAAATATTCTGAATTAATTTCATTATACTTTTTCTTTAAAACTTTTGAAGATGGAACCAGTTGATTTTCAATCACTTTGCCACATTCAGTGAAAACCAACCAGCATAACTCAGTAAGATGAAGAAAATGTGAAGTGATTAGAATGTTACAGATTCTTCTTTTCCAATTAAAATCCCTCCTGCTGGTTCCTATTCCCACAATGCCAGCTTTTTATTTAAAATTAATCTTAATTGGGTTCATTCTTTCTAAAGCATTTACCCTTTTTAAAAATGAAAAAAAAATGTGGTATTCATTGTAATTTGGACATACTTCAGTAAATATTGGAAGTAAAACCAACCACAACAGCAATTATGAAATCAGCAATTAGTAAACTCTACCATTCTCTTGAAAGAAAATATGTAAACATATTTAGACTACAGTGCACATCAATCATTACATTGTTTTTGTTTTTATTTAAACCTATACCCTAATTTAACATGCCTTGTTTTACATGCAGGTAATAATTACCTCTTGGACTTAACAGAGAATCCATACACTGATAAGAAAATGAAACTTGCAAAGGATGAACTCTTCCCATACTTATCAGCCTTTATTCTTATTTTATTCCTACTCCACCCTTTGAAATTATCTTAGCTCCTCTGATTCTGCCTTGATCATCAATACTGTGGGGAAAAGAGAGAATTAGGCCCTATGTAATTGCATATTACCTGAGGAAACACAGAAAAGACAGCAACAAATGATAAGGCTGGCAAATGAGCACATTTACTCTGGTCCAGATAGTAGAAATTGACAGTCACAAAGCTCCTGTAAAATGTACATTGCGCTTGGCTAATGAGGAAGTGAAATGTCCCTGACAGTGTGATTCTTGCATCAGCATTTCCATGTTTCCAGAACATCCTCAGAGGAAAGGTTTTTGCCAGCTTGAAGTTTAAAGATGAAGACACAGAACCTCCATTGGGATGATAATCACTGTACCACACTGTCTTTGTGAGAGGCTCCTCTTTACCAACTTGATGAAATAACCAGGCAGGTTTCACCATGTCCACTTTCTCTCTCTTACCTTACTTCTTTCATTTTTCTTCCTGCAGATGATAAATCATGACCATTAGGAAAATAAGGGGTGTTATACAATGTATATGAATCAGTTAAAAGTAGCAGCCACACTGTAGTGAAGAAGTCAACACATCTGTGAAGAAAATAGCTAAGAGCATTCCAGACAGAATTGGAACAGAATCTTAACCATGCCCCTTAAAGAACTATGTGACCTTTGGTATGTAGGTTAATTCTTCCAAATGTCTACAATGACACACACCTGCCTAGTAGGTCTGTCATGGAAAATACTAGATGTGATTGCAGGAGTCCTTTATCAGACTTTGGCTCATGGTTACTCAAAGAAACACTGTCTAAAAAATGAATAATCTTGACTGTTCTGTTATTAGCCATTAAATTTTGGATTATTCTTTAAGGGTCAGTAGATCCTAAGCAGAACAAAATGTAGCACAAATTGTGGTGCTTTGACTCCTCAGTTTCAGGTGATTCTCTGCCCTCTGGGTTAGAGATGAGATAGAAAAGAGCCTCCTCTTGGGTTCTCAGACTAAAGCAGGGAAAGAGCAATGGAAAATGTGAGAGGAAAAAGGAATCCTAGAGTATATGCTGAAACAATTGTAAGCACTGAGACCTTCTCAATGGAGCTTCTGGCTTAATGGTGCTTGTTGCGCACATGGGACAATTGTAGACACTCCTGGCAAAATTCTTAGTCACTCACAGCAGGACCCACATGCACATAAAGATGTTGCAGGTGAAGACCAGAGGAATTATTCACAAGATTCCATTCAGACAGGTGTGAAATTAGAAGCTGAAAGCTTGACTTGTGTTTTAAGAGTGTTGAGTGTTTTCTGTCAATAAAGCCTGAATATAAGTCAATATATTCCTCAGGAATTGTAGTTATGGAGTTGAAACAAGAGCCACTTGACCTGGCAGAGCTGGTCTATGCTTCTGAAGAGTTTCAGTTAGGAGCTTGAAAAGTTCAAGTCACTGAGGAGCGTTCAGAGTGTGGACTCAGGGTAAGTATGTTGCCCCAACAGGATTTACCCTTCAGAAGTCACGTGGTGAGTATAAGCTCCAGACCTCTTTTGAGAATGCTATATACTGTTTTGTATTCTTCCATAAGACAAATTCCTTCATACTTCCAAGTCCGCTACCAATGAATAATAAGATAGATCTTGCTGGGACTTAAGTTCCTGAAAAGGCCTCACTGGCTGTTGCTACAGAATGAAGAGACCATCTCCCTGTTGAATTTAAACACACTTATTTATCTTTCTGCCACTTCTGCTTAGGCTTTTTCAGTAGAAAAACAAACAGCCAGTCTTCAAAGTCTCTCCTCTTCTATAAGAGATGATAAAAGATATGGATAGAGCCTGGGGACCAAAACCTATTTGCCTAATAGCACATATTGGGAAATATTAGTTTCACAGTAATGACATGTATCTTAAAAAGAAAGAGAGTAATGTCTATGGCTCAAGATCTAGGCCTTATGAAGAAAGGAAGGGAGCTATTTTGGGAAGAAAAAAGGGAATGACAGAAAGAAGAGTAGAAAAGACAGGATAATAGGAATATGATAAAAGTATGTGGGTGTGCACATACATGTGTATATAAATAGTATATGTATATAAGTATAAATATATAAAAATATATAAATGTACACACGCACACACACACACACACACACATATATATATATATATATATATATATATATATATATATATATAGAGAGAGAGAGAGAGAGAGAGAGAGAGAGAGATACCTCAGTAGCAGAAAATGTGCTGTAGATGTAAACAACCATCTCATTAATTAAGAAACACAGAGCCGATTCAGAGAAGAAAGCTAAGAGGTCAGAGCTAAGAGCCTTACCCTTCCTGCTTCAGCGATCCTCTTCAGCCAAGAGAGCTCTCCGAAAAGGACCTACTTCTTGTGTGTTTGTCTTTATATAGTCTTTCTGTTCTGCCTTCTCATTGGTTGTAAACCCAAACACATGACTGCCTCGTCACTGCCTGTCTGTAGAGACTTCCAGGTCTTCTATGGTTGGTAAAAGGTGTGTGTCTCCAATGCTGGCTGTATCCTTGAACACACAGAGATCTACCTAGCTCTGTCTACCAAGTGCCTGGGATTAAAGGTGTGTGCCACTACCACCATGCTCTTGCTATGGCTCTAATAGCTCTGACCCCCAGGCAA
Organism: Peromyscus californicus insignis; assembly: GCF_007827085.1. Taxonomy (NCBI): domain Eukaryota; kingdom Metazoa; phylum Chordata; class Mammalia; order Rodentia; family Cricetidae; genus Peromyscus; species Peromyscus californicus. Next base: position 117,242,469 of record NW_026294584.1, on the reverse strand, counting down.
CTTTATTTATTAACATACAATTAAAATCACATTTCAGTACAAATAAAATACCACCACAATGTGCCTGTCATGCAATAGTCCCTGGGTTCAATTCTAAAAAGAAATATTTCTCTTGAAACTATTAGGGTTTAACCCAATAATTCTGAAAAAGTTAAATAGTTATGACTGTTATACAAATCAAAAATAAAAATCCCCTGGTCTCAATAAACTCAATCTAAAACCATGAAAAATATTTTGTGAACCAAATCCCTTTTGAAATCAATAGTGAAGGATAACTGTAAAACAAATTAAGAAGGAAAGAAAGGCAAAGAAAGTGTAGGTAGTTAGGGTTTCTATTGCTTTGAAGTGACACCATAACCACAGCAACTCTTATAAGCAAACATTTAATCATTGCTGGCTTACACTTTCAGAGGTTTAGTCCATTATTGCCATGGCAGCAAGCATGGCAGAACATAGGCAGACATGAAGTTGGAGAAGAAGCTGAGAGTTCTACATCTTGATCTGCAGGTAGCAGGAAAAGACAGATCCACAATAGGCCTAGCGTGAGCATCTGAAACCTCAAAGTCCACCTCCATAGTGACACATTTCCTCCAACAAGGCCACACCTACTCCAACAAGGCCACACCGCCTAATAGTACCACTCCCTATGGACCAAGCTTTCAAACACGAGTCCCTGGGGACCATTTCTATTCAAACCACCACTGTGGTTATGTGTATTTTCCAGTGAAATAAGGATTGAAAATATTTCACTCTTTTCAGCACACATCTGCCTTTCACAGATGTCAGCCAATGGCAATCTTCTTAAAGACTGAATTGCACATCCCTAAGGTGAAGTAAGTTAATTTTCAGAGCGGATCCTCATTGCTACTTCATGAGGCTTCAAAGGTGGCTAAGAAGCTATGAGTGTTGAGGAAGCTGGCTGAGCCCCAGCTGCCCAGCCAAGAGGCAGGGAACACCAGTTTTCCCCAAGAATCTGAAAGTGATTGGCTGCATAAGGGAACTTGCCTGAAGGAAGCTTTGCCAGATCTAAGCAACAGATTGGTGGGAAGGAAATTATGCAGAGCTGCAAGCTCAGCAATCCACTCTTGGTAGTTATATATAAATTGTACTTTCAGAGTGACGATGGAGGACATTTGGGGAAATCACTAAGATTATGTGCTTTGGAGTGAGCCAGCCAACAAGGCTGAGAGCTGCCACTCAATGCTTAGTGGTTGCAAAGTAACTAAACTAACTACTCTAAATTTTCCCCCTCACTTCATTTTTTTTTTTTTTGCACTATAAATGCCTTTAATACATTTGAACTCCAACATACAGATTAAGTAATTTAAGAACCTGGGAGACACAGATGGCTTTTACTAATCAAGGTGAAGGTAGTTCTCAAAGCCTGGGTTTTGTTTTTTGTTTTTTGTTTGTGTATATATTTAGATTTATTTGAACTAAAACAGAAAACTTCTGTGTAGTCACAAGGCACCATGTAATGTTGCAATATTGTATATTGTGTAATGTTGGTAGAAGGTTAAACATACATATCTTCTCAAGCATTTATGATTGTCTTACTGTAGGAATATAGGAATGTTTAACATTGCTGTATCAATGGTGCACCCCATCAGTGCTTTCTCTCATCCAACTGTGACTTAGTGTGCTTTAAACAACCTTTCCCTGATTCCTTTTCTTTTGTCCCTCTCTTGCTCTCTGATAACTTTCCATCTCAATTTCTAAGATGAGCGTTCACAAATGTATTAGCTAAGATTGTACTTCAGTTGCTGAACCTGGCTTATTTCACTTACAACAATCTCCAGATCCATCTTTGTTGTGACAAATAACAGGCTTTCGTTCTTTTCATAGCTGAGTACTATTTTTATTCCTTGATAATAGCTTTTCCTACTGTAATGAGGTGATATTGTGGTTGGATTTGGGTTCAAATCTTAATCATCAATGTTAGTTTATTTTTCATATACATGATCAAAGTTTATCTTCTGAGAAATGTGTAGCAAGGTATATGTCTCTTAGCTACCTTTCTATTGATGTGAAGAGATATCATGACTAATACAACTATGAAAGAAAATATTTATTGGAGCTCCTGGTTCCAGAGACAGAAAGTCCATGATCACCATGGCAGGAGCTCAGCAGAAGGCAGGTAGGCCTGCATGGTGCTGGAGCAGTAGCTGAGAACTTACACACTGAGAGAGAAAAAGCTAAGTGGGAATGGCATGAGCTTTTAAGACCTCAGAGCCTACCCTCAGTGACACACCTCCACCAGCAAGGCCATGCCTCCTAATACTTCCCAAATAGTCCCACCAACTATGAAACAAGCATTCAAATAGATGAGCCTGTAGAGACTGTTCTTATTCAGTAAATGACCCATTTCATATCAGGTTATTATCATTTGAAATATTTTGAGTTCCTTAAATGTTATGGATGCCAACCCTTGTCAGATGTGCACTTGGCAATTAATATCTACAGTTCTGTAGTTTTTCTCCTCATTCTGTTGTTTCTCTTGCTGGATCCAAGATTCCTGATTTGATATATTCCATTTTTTTCTTTGGTTTCATGTGCTTTGGGGGGGGGTATTGTTCAAAAAAAAGAATCTATCATTCCAGTATCCTAAAGTATTCCCACTTACGTTTTCTTCCAGAACTTTCATAGTTTTCAATCTTACATTCCAGGCATTAAGCCATTTTGAGTTGATGTTTGTAATTAGAGAAAAGTGACAGTCTAATTTCCTTCTTCTGTATGTGAATATGCAATTTTCCCAACACTGCTTATTGCGAAGTCTGTCCCTTCTCCAATACACATGCTTAGCACTTTTGTGGCTAATCTGTGTATAAAGATCCCTGGGTTTACTTCTGTGATCTGTGTAATGACTGATCTTCTGAACTTTATTGGAGTGGGAGATGTTGAAGAGATCAGGTAAGGACATATCCAAGTGTATATATAACTGAGGGTATTTCTAGGTATGAATGACAAGTGGGTCAGTAGCTGGGGTAGAAAGTACCACTATAAATGTTGAGAGTGTGGTCTAAGGTCCTCAGATGGAACAAAAAGGAGAAAGGAGAGAGCCTGCTAACACAGGCCTTCATTTTGCTTTCTAGCTATAAATCCAGGAGCTCTGGGCTGCCATGCCCTTCCATAATGATGGACTGAAACTTACAAAAACCTTGAGCTGAAATATACTTTTCCTCCCATACATTGTATGTCAGATACTTTGTCAGTGAGGGGAAATCTGATACACTGTCTGATCTATTTCACTGGACTTTTTAAATATCAAACATCAAGCTATTTTGATTTCTGCATCTTTGTATTATGTTTGGAAGTCAGGTAGTAAAATGCCTCCTATGTTTTTCTTTTTGCTCATGGTGGCTTTGATTATTCAGGTTTGGCAGAGGAGTCTATATAACTTTAATGAGTTGTTTTTTTTTTTTCTCCTCAACTAGAAAATGGAAATTTCTGCCTCTATTTTGTGAGAAATAGAAATTATATAATGTGCCGGTTTGTGGTGGCACGCCTTTAATCCCAGCACTGGGGAGGTAGAGCCAGGCAGATCTCTTTGAGTTTGAGGCCAGCCTGGTCTACAGAGCGAGATTCATGGCTGGCACCAAAACTACACAAAGAAACCCTGTCTTGAAAAACCAAAAAAAGAAAGGAAGGAAGGAAGGAAGGAAGGAAGGAAGGAAGGAAGGAAGGAAGGAAGGAAGAAAAAGAAAAAAGAAATTATACAATGCCCAGCGCTCTAGAAGCTGAAGCAGGAAGATGTTTAAGTCCAGCCTGGACTCCACTGACAGACCCTGTTCCCACCTCCGTGTTGCAGCCTTTCCCTTCACATGCAATGGCCTGTGTTCAGTCCCCAGCCCTGCAAAATAGATAATCACTATTAACATAGGGGCACTTGGAAAGTGTTTATCCAGAAAACAAGGCACAAGGCTCTGACTTCTCCTTTCCTCCTCTTTCAGAATCTTGTAGGAACAAAAACTTGACACGAACTTCTGCATACTTAAAAGTCTTTGTACACTTAATCCTGTGTTATATTACTTCCTGTGATCCCATGTGCAGTTTTGCTACTCAAGGTAAAAACTGAAGAAACAAATTCCTTGTTGGAAGGAAATGCCCACAGCCCTTTGTGAGGTTCAAAGGGATGTCAGAAGGGAGAAAATGCCTTTTTGAGTGTTTATGAGTCTTTCACCAAAATAATCATATGTGAATAATTTCATGGCCATGAATCTCAAAGCATTCAACACTAAATACCCTTCCGTGAGATTAAATATTTCTGTAGTGTTCTGGGGCCTCATTGCTTTTGTTATCTTAAGTCCTTTGTATATGCATGAAGACTAACCATGGCTTTCAGAACAGGAATAAAACTTACATGACATCTTAGCATAGCATTTGGCTTCTTTAGGGGTACTTTTGAGAATTTTAGCCCAATTCTTATATGACAACAGAGTTTAATCTTGACATTTTGACTTGAAGAAAAAATCCTTAATTAAACATACAGATAAACTTGAGATCCTTTGTCACATCCTGCAAGATCCGTCACTTTCCCAGAAGCAAAAAGTCTCAGAAAGCTTTTCAACCATTAAACTAAATGGGAATAAGATGTCTTTGAAGTCTTTCTTGGCAGCTTCTAGTAAAAAGTTTTGGCTTTAATTGACAGATATAATGTATATGCTCATGGCTTACAAAGTGATTTATGATACATGTATATATTTTATAACAAATCAAGCAAATTCATACCCATCGCCTTTCATGCTCACAGTTACTTTGTCATATGAGTATTTGAGATCTCAGTTTTAGAATATTGCATATAGCACTGCATTAACTATGGTAACTGTGAGATAAAATAGACAGTGAAATAACCTGTTCTGAAACCTTGTGCTCACTGACATTTATCTTTCTCTTGCTCTGAGGGTTTCGTGAGTCCCATGATTCTCAGCCCAGTGGGCCCTATGTGTATGATCTCCAGAACATATAGAAGATCCTTACTGTCTTGGGGGCTTAGAAGTATACAAATTCCTGCCTTAGAGCATCAGAGGTGATGAGCTGAGCTACTGTTGCCTTGGTACCTGGAAATGGCTTGGAATGAGGGTTGCCTTCGAGAAAGGTTTCACAGAACAACAAGGACTATTTCAAGCTCTCTATGCAGATATTGGGTCTCTCTGCAGCTACTTTGAATCAGAATCACAGGAAGTCAAGAATGTACAGGTTTTCAACTGCCATGTCAGATGACATATCCAGAGGGAAAACATGTTATGGGACATAAGCACTTCTAACCATGATATATAAAGATACCATCAGACAACTTTGATTAAAGACAATGAATGAAATAAATTTAAAGGAGTGCCATTTAGTTTTAAGAGTTCACTGAAGGTTATGTGTACAGCCAAATAATTGGTATAAAGGATAGTCAGTCTTTTCTGGTCTATGAAAGAAATATTACAGTGTCCACCAGAAATATAAAGGAGGAATTAGATATAAGTTTATACTACAGATTAGTGTATGGTTTTTTAAAACAATCTGTTAGTGAAGATTTGAAAGGCAATTGTTAAAAGTAAATTTAAAAAGAGAATAAAATCTGTTTTAATTTACATGAAAACTTTAAATGATATGTCAATATATATTATTTGTTGGAAAAGCACAAATAAGTCTAGATTGGAAACACATTAAATGAGCAACAATGATTGTTTGTGAGGTGAGATGTCAGTATTAGAAGTAGGAGTTGGATTCTAGTGCATTTAGGCTTATTCATACATTTTTCTTATTAAAAATAACCTTATTTAAAATAATGTTTTATGCTTTATTGTTTGCTTGGGTCTATAAAGAACAACAGTGGTATAATAGTATTATAAAATTAAAGTGAAGAGCAAGATTTTTTAGTAGATAATGAGAAAGCATCTTAATTTGGTGACTGAAATCATAGCTGTTGACAGAGTTATGGCCTAGCTTGTTTAGAGCCCTGAGTTCCATCTCCATCACAAACACATGTACACACACACAAACACATGTACACACACACCCACAAACATGCACATGCACATACACATATACAAATGTATATACACCCTTGCACATACATACACACTCACAGACATACACACACATGTACACAAGACATATATCTGTGTGTACACACATATAACACGTATACAATCATATATAAGGTTTTATTCCATCAACACTTTAAGTACATTTTGTAATATCGAGTCTCTATCCCTAAGTATAATTTCTGGAAATTCCTGTGGCATTTGTGGTCACTTTCAGTGTATAAAGTGTCCTCATTCAACAATTAACCTTCCTAGCATTAATTCTAACAAGGAAGGCAGTATCTGTCTGCCTACCTTTCTCAGCTCAGCTCTGCTGCAGAATGTCGGTAAAAAACCTGTCTCAAAAAACCAAAAATAGGAAGAAAGAAAGAAAGACAGACAGACAGACAGAGAGAGAAAGAAAGAAAGATAGGAAGAAAGAAAGATAGGAAGAAAGAAAGATATGAGGGCTCTTCCCCCGACCCCCTCACATGATGTAGCCTTAGCTCTTTGACTAATGAAGTACGGCAGAAAAGATTCAGGACTAAATGTCAGCCTAGGCTTCCAGAGAACTGACTCCTCTGTGATGTCTCTTGGATTCTTCCATTGTCATAGACAAAGTGGCTTCCATCATTTTGTTGCTAATAACAGAATTCTGTTCTTTATAGACAAATTATATTCTAATATATATTTATATTTTTATTTATTATATGTGCATGCCTATTTAATTTTTGTTCATTCTATTTCTGTATATCCAGGATGATTTTATATCTTAGCTACTATGAACAGTGCTATGATAAACATAACTGTTAAAGATACACCTTTTGGTATATTGATTTCATTTCCTTTTTTACATACATACATAGAAGTGGGGTGGCAGTATCACATAGTATATCAATTTCTCTGCTTTTGAGGAAACTCCATACTGTTCTCTTTTTTTCCTGATTTACATTTCCACCATCATCATGTAAGGAATTTTTCTCCACATAACTATAACTTTTTCCTGTCTTCTGTAACAGTCATTCTAACTGCAGTGACACCTTCACAATAGAGTTTGGATTTGTGTTTCCTTTATGATTCACTGAAGAGTGTGGACGTCTTAACTGTCAATTCAATATGAATACAGGCTGCTTTACATTGTATGTCTGCATGTCTGTCTATCTTCAATTTCTGTCATCATTTATGATTTTTGTTGCATCACTTTTGATTCCTTGATTATACTGATTACCGAGTACTTTACATTTCTTAGAGATTGAGAGTGGGACTGTACTCGTGATATCCTTTTTAGTAAGCACATCATTTGTGTTACCAATTCCCATATGTTGATTTTGTATCCTAGAATTTTAACAAATTTATCAATCCTTGTCTCATCATCACTTAGTAGAGGTTTGTTTTACATATTTTCATAAAGAGCAATATCTCCCTTTTTATTTATGTCTTTCATTTCTTTCTCTCTGGAAAATCTTAAGGGATTTCTGTTCTGACAGCGTCAAATCATCAATATAGACTCAGATAAGATTTAAAATACAATGTTTGCTTTCTAATTGATTTACATATGAGACTGTTTGGTGATGTGTGCACAAAGCTTTCCCTTTTGAACTTTAACTCATTCTCTGATTCAACTGAGACAATGACAGTCTCTTCAATCAAATGATATAATATACGATAAGCCAAAAGTTCATCTGTAGGAAAAGGAGGTAAATGGACCATTTCCTTTTGGAGACATTTGCTGATTAATGCAAAGAGATCAAGGAGTGATGAGATGCTTTCTTGGAGTAAGTTCCCAAAAGGACATTAAGCTTAGACAGAACTGGAGCAAAAAAAAAAAAAATGTGTTATGTGAATCAGACGTCACATGTAGAGTTCACACATGTATTTATTTACCATTTCTTTCCTCTGAAGAACACATAATTTTTACTCTATAAATCTAGAATTGTCATAAAATGGATAACAATAAAATAAAAAAGAGTGTTTTGCAATCTGAATACAGAGTTCTATTGAAATTTAACTACAGTTCGTTAGAAAGGAGGAAAGTAGGTCCCAGGGAGAGGGGGTCATGGTGATGCCTCAGTTAGTAACTTAGTGGCCTCAAAAGTGAAGAAAATGAGTGCAGGTCCCAGAACCCATCAAAACAGGCCAGTGTGGGGTCAGAAGCTTACAGCCCTGGGGATGCTGAGATTGGAGGTGGAAACAGCTGTATTCCCAGAGCTGACTGGCTAGCTACTCTAACTTACATGTTGAAGTTGGAGTCCTTATCACAAACAAAAACTGGAAGTCACCTAAGGAACAACACCTGAAATTGTCCTCTGACCACCACCTGTAAATGTATACTTCTGCTTGTGTGCAATCCCACACGTGTGAACACACACACACACACACACACACACACACACACACACACACACACACAGAGAGTATGGGCCTATATAGTAATTTTTGTCCAATGACTGTGAAAGAAGAAAAACGTATTGAACTAAAGTGTAAGAAAGGGAACATAGTAGTCTATAAATGTCTTAAGTAAAAATTCTAAAAATTTCAAGAAGGGAAATACATTTGTGTGTAGTAGTGTCAATTTTTATTTCCAACAATGCTAATTTGAAGTGATCTTTTTTCAATTTGACTTACCAGTTTAAACTATTACTTAGGTTATAAGACAATTTACTGTCAACTGTATTTTATAGATATGCTGGGCATTTCTTAGCTGTGCAGTCTACTGGATTCTTTTATCCTTAAGATTTATTGGAAATCAAATTTATATAGTTGCTTGGAAAAGGGAAGCTTTGTCTCTCTCTGTTGTCAAAATTTCAAATGTTAAACCATCTGTCAGGCAGTGACACTTAGGAATTAACTTTCGACAATTAGCAATGAAGCTGTGAATGGCAGGAAGCATTAATCTGAGAGATTTGTGTCTAAAATAACAAGGTGATATGGGTAGGAAAGCAGATAAGTTTGTAAATAGCAAACTCTTCACAAAATAGATTTTGTTTCCAAATTTTATATATACATATATATATACATATATATATATATATATATATATATAATTGTTAACTATATATATGGATGTGAATGCGTGTGTATATATCCAACTGGAAAGTTTCTGAGTGCATGTATGTATATACCAAGCTCTCTGACAAGATTGTATTGATTTTATTTGTTTAATGAAATGTACCTTTCACTTTTTTTTGCTACCAACCTTACATTAATTATCTAATGTAGTGTATTTTGACCCACTAACTTACTTGGAATTTCAGTTTATACTGAACTGTTTAATGGTTTTCCTGTAACAATATCTTTTATGAAAGTTATGAGTATTTTTACTAATGACTTACTTGATGACCTAGATGCAACAATATCTCTAAGGCAGGGCACACAGTGAGCTCATATTGTATTTCTATCATGTAACATACTTCTCAGTAACTGAGTGATTCATTGATCTATGAGTATAGCAATGTCTTCGGGAGTCATTTTATTATTATGTTCCTTTAGCAGAATAATAGCAGTGGGTTTTCTCCTAAGGCGACGATCTATCTAGTCTCAGGTTCCTGGCTACTGTAGCAGTGTCAGGGATGAGACGTATCTCTAGGAGTAATTAATTAAATTAAATCCAGTTTTGAACAGTGCTTGGTTACTCCTACAGCATTTGTGCTGCTACTGCACCAGTATATACTACAGGTATGTCTTTGTTGTTGGTTGGAAGTTTTTGTAGCTGGGTGACATTGATAGTTAGTTTTCTCATCCAGTAGCATCCAAAATACCTTCTAGCACCATGAACACTAGTCAGTTGGGGTGAAGCTTTTAGCTGGATACCAGCTCGATTTCCTTTAACCAAACATTATAGTTTCTCTTTCCTCCAACAAGAAACAAAAGCTAAGATTCATACATGCTTTCATATGTCTGATGTTCTCCATTGGTGATGGAGTCATCTAGTATTTGCTAAACACTCCTCTATACCAACTTATTCTGATAAAACATTGAACTAGCTTTAATAAAAACTATTTGAGTGAATCCTTAACATTTCAAATCATATTTAGTTAAAAAAAAAAAGAATAGGTCGATGACATTGATATTTTATCAGTTTTAGCTAATGGTGTCTAAAAATGAGATGGTGTTATATTGAACCACTATTTGGTTTTAACTTGTCTAAATACCAGAAAAAAAATGTGCAAGCCAGCATTACAAGTTGAAACTGTAGCTTGAATGCCCTTTTACTCCTGTATAATACAATATCAAAAACATTTTATCTGCCAATATGTGATTTCTCTGGTGCCCTTTGACATTTTTGAGCATACATTCTCATGCATCATTAGGGGCTCCATGTTGAGTCAATAACACACTTCTCTGTTATTTTCAGACGTCTCCTAAAGCAAAAGGTTAATGATCAATAAAGTGCACTGGAATGGTGCTTGCTGTTGCCATAGCTCATCTTTTTCTCTTTTCACTCACTCTCCACTTGTTCTTAATATTTCCTGAGCAGCTTTTGTTTTTCTATTTAATGAAGAGTAACTAATGTGGTATTTTCTCTTTATAAAGTAGCAGTATTTCTAATAGACCTCTATCCACAGGGACCAATGATGCTCAAGATGCCTTTCATCTGTCCTGTGACAGTGGTTAACCCACCATTTGACAGTTGTATGCCTTTAAAAATTAAAGGTCAGGCATAAAAATCCCTCATTTGCATGAGTTCATATAGGTTATAAAATTAATATAAATGCTGTCTGGCTTAGGGAACTATGGCATTAGTACTATTGAATGATAAGAAATGAACTAAAATAAGTCTCAGAAAATTATCCTTATTTGCAGAGGACATGATCCTATACTTAAAAGACCCCATAGAATCTACTAGCAAACTCTTAAATCTAATAAATAAATATAGTAAAGTCACAGGATATAAAAATCAATATAAAAATAGTAGCCTTAATATATGCTAACAATGTGCTCTCAGAGAAATAAATTAAGGAAAATATCTCATTTGCAATAGCCCCAAAAAGTAAATCCCTAGAATAAACTTAATCAAAGAAACAAAAGAACTCTATAATAAAAACTTTAAGATATTTAAAAAGGAAATCAGAGCCAAGTGGTAGTAGAGCACGCCTTTAGTCCTAGCACACAGGAGGCAGAGGCAGGCAGATCTCTGTGAGTTTGAAGTCAGCTGGATTTACAAAGTGAGCTCCAGGATAGCCAGGGCTACACAGTGAAAACCTGTCTCAAAAAAGAAAGCAAAACAAAACAACAGAAAAAAAAAAAGAAAGAAAAGAAATAGGGAAAGGAAATAAAAGAAAACATTAGATGATAGAAAGGGCTTCTGTGTTCCTAGATTAGCAGAATTAAATATCTTGAAAATGTTTATACTACCAAAATTTACATATATATATATATATATATATATATATATATATATAATATTTGATGTAATGACCATCTTCAAAATCCTAATACTGTAATTCACATCTAGAAAACACAATACAAGAATTCACATGGAACCACAGAAGACCAGGAACAGCTGAAAAAGCTCTGAGAAGGGATCACTGTAGACAAATTTCTAAACAGTCTTATTAAGTAAGAAACACAGAGCCAAATAGAGAGGTAACAGCCAAAGAGATCAGAGAACTAGGGAAGAGTCACGACTACTTTATCTTACCACCTCGCTGCTGTCACTTCCCCAGAGAGTTTCTTCCCATCTAACTTGTGTTTTTATTGCCTTCCTGCTCTGCCTTCTCATTGTCTCTAAGCCCAGCCACATGACTTCCTCGTCACTGCCTGTCTATACAGACATCCTGATCTCCATGGTTGGTAATAGGATTAAAAACTCAAGAGTTACCAGGCTTGGCTATGTTCTTGACCACACAGAGACTCTGCCTGCCATGTGATCAGATTAAGGGCGTGGGCTACCACCACCTGACTTCTATTCCTGGCTTGCTAATGACCTCTGTTCTCCAGGCAAACTTTATTTATTAACATACAAATAAAATCACATTTCAGCACAATTAAAATATCACCACAGATCATCATACTTGGATACCTCAAATTAAGCTACAGAACACTAGAGACAAAAACCTCCTGGCACAGGCACAAAGCAAACAGACCAATGGAGGAGTGTAGAGGACTTGTGTACAAACAAACAAAATACTAAGTTTTGGTCTCCTAATTTTTGTCAAAGGTGTTTTAAAACTATGCAGTGGAAAAAAAAAAACATTAGCCCGTTTATAAAATATCCTTGGCAAGTCTGAATATCTACATACAGAAGAATGAAATTAGATTAATATCTTTCACCTTGTACAAAAATCAATCTGAAATGGAGCAGAGACCTTAATTTAAAACATGGACTGATGAAACCACTAGAAGGAAACTTCAAGAGCACTCTTCAAGACATTGAAGTGGTTAGGACCTTTCCTACCGGAATTTGAGTAGCACCGAAAGGAGCTGCAAGTATCAAAAAATAGGACCCTATGAAATTATGTCTCTCCACAGAAACAGATGACATCAGGAGAGCAACTACCCCCACCGAAGGTGTGAAAAATCTCTAACGTCTTTGCTTCATATAGAATTTACAGAGAACTACAGAAATTACATACCAAAGCAATAAAATTGGTAGTTAACATGTGGGATTATGAAATGAACAGACAGTTTTTAAAAGAAGAAACACAAATAGCCAATAACCATTTTGTAAGTGTTCAACAGGGGACCAAAGTGATAGCTTAGAAGTTTAGAGCATTTGTTGCTCTTGTGGATTTGATTTCCAGCACCCACACGTCAGCTCATAACCATCTGTAACTCCAATTCCTGGGAATTCAGTTACTCTTCTGACCATGATGGGCACCAGGAATGCAAGTGGTATACAGACATACATGCAAGCAACACATCAGACACATAAAAATTTTTTAAAACATTAAGTGTTCAACATCCCTATTTATCAGGACAGTTCAATACTGCTTTGAGAGACAACCTCATCCCAGTCTGATGGCTATCATCAAGAAATCTGATAAGAAAAGGTGACAAAGATGTGGAAAAAGAGGAGCATTTATTCACTAATGGTGGGAGTTAAAATTAATACAGCCATTATGGAAACGTTTGGAGGCTCCTAAAAAATTTAAATATAGAGCTACCATACAACCCAGCTATTCCTCACCTGTGTATATAGAGGATGCCATATCCTACCATACAGCTATTTGCACATTCATGTTTATTTCTGTTCTATTTATTTAGCAGGGAAATGGAAGAGACCTAAATGTCCATTAATAGATGAATAGATAAATGAAAATCTCACTCAAAAATAAACTGGAATATTATATAGCACTAAAAATGAAATCATAAATGTGCAGTATAATTGATGGATTTAGATGGTATGATATTTAGGGAGGCCACCCAAACTCTGAAGGAACAAGAATTTTAAAAAATCATGTAATCTTCCTCATGGGAAGATCTTAGCCTATAATGTATGTGTGTGTGTGTATATATATATGTAAACAGATGTAAATGTATATATAGTATAACATTTAGCAAGGAGACCAAGGAAGAATAATATTAGATGCTGAGGAAGGATCGAATGCAAGCAAATGAATGCATGATTCATGAAAAAAGATATGAAGCTAACTGTTTTTTATTTTTAGTTTCAAGTCTATCACTATCATAGATTTTGCTTTTTTGTGATGAATAAGTCCACAAAACTGTAATTGATAATGAAAAAGTAAAACCCTAAGCTAAGCTCAGTAGCTTCAGAAAGATCATTCTGTTATACAAGTTTACTGCAACATATGAAGTCAATTAGAATAAAATTATTTAAAATAATGCTACAATTAAATTTAAAAATATATGCACCCTCATGGTATTGAAAAGGTATGTTTTCAACCTATTATATTATAATCAATAGATATGCATTTCTAAAGAAATGGTAAAAGAAAGACATTTTTAAGTAAAAAAAAAAAAACTATGACCCTTTCACACAATTAGCCCACAATTTGTTTTATAAATAAAGTTTTGTGTGGTGATATTGTGTTCCCCAAAATATTGTGCACCCTAATAAACTTATCTGGGGTCAGAGAACATAACAGCCACTAGATATAGAGGTCAGAAAATGGTGGCACACACCTTTAATCCTAGCATTCCAGAGGCAGAGTCCCATCTGGATCTCTGTGAGTTCAAGGCCACACTGGAAACAGCCAGGCATGGCAGTAAGAGCCTTTAATCCCAGGAAGTGATGGCAGGAAGCAGAAAGGTATAAAAGGCATGAAAACCAGGAATGAGGCTGGTTAAGCTTTTAGGCTTTTGAGCAGCACAGTTTCAGCTGAGATTCATTCTGGATGAGGACTCAGAGGCATCCAGTATGAGGAAACAGGATCAGCTGAGGAATTGGCAAGATGAGGTGGCTGTGGCTTGTTCTGTTTCTCTGATCTTCCACAATTCACCCCAATACCTGGCTCCAGGTTTGTTTTTATTAATATGAACTTTTAAGATTCTGCTACAGTTTTGTTGTAACACACCCAAGTCCATTTATATACACATCCTCTATGGCTGTATGCATGCTCCAGTAATAGAACTAAGTAGCTTCCATATGTCTAATATGTATTTTCTTGTTCTGCATAGGGAAAAAAAGTAATTATTGGTTTAAATAAAACTCATTCTATCTCTCTTTTGAGAAAAAATATATATATACATGGTGATATATAGAACTTGTCAAAATCAATATTCTATAATTGAGAGACTACAAAAGTTTCACCTTACAGATCAAAACACAAACTAATGTCTTTTAAAATTTTACTGCTGAAGTTAAGTTGGTGGTTAAACATGCCTCAAACCCATGTACAATGTAAACATGTTTGTACTTGGAGAAAAAAGGACTTTTGTATAATGCTGGAATGTGCTACTATAGGCATGTGTTATATTCATATGTTTTTCTTTTAAACATGTGGGTTGTTGGCAAAGACTATGCCCTTCTTTACCCTGTTACAACCTGTTGCTTAGAATCAATAATATTTAGTTCACTATATCAGGTAATTATTTTTGTGATTTTGTTATAATATAATTCATTAAATAATGATGTCATGTTTACTGTGAAACACAAGGGCTCTCAGAGTCAGTATTTCCCTTGAGCTTCATTCTAACCCAATATAAGGGACTCTGTCATGTATCCTGAACAGCAATGGTGCTTCCGTGATATCAGTCTTATGTGCACATACTGGCAAAGATACTCAAGGCTAGTCACCCTGTCTCTGATGTTCAGGCCATGACTTAAAACAATTTAACAGGTTGCGTCTGTGATCCCTAGTTAAAAGAAGAAAACACACACACACACACACACACACACACACACACACACACACACACACACACAAATAAACCAAAAGAAGAAAGAACCAAATATAGGGATGTGTGCTGTGGGATGTTCTGTATGTCAAATGTGTTGCTAATTAGTCAATAAATAAAACACTGATTGGCCATTGGCTAGGCAGGAAGTGTAGGCGGGACAAGGAGGAGAATAAAGCTGGGAAGTGGAAGGCTGAGAGAGAGACACTGCCAACCGCCACGATGAGAAACAGCATGTGAAGATGCCGGGAAGCCACGAGCCATGTGGCAAGGTATAGATTAATGGAAATGGATAAATTTAAGCTGTAAGAACAGTTAACAAGAAGCCTGCCATGGCCATACAGTTTGCAACCAATATAAGTCTCTGTGTTTACTTGGTTGGGTCTGAGGGGCTGTGGAACTGGCAGGTGAGAGAGATTTGTCCTGACTGTGGGCCAGGCAGGAAAACTCTAGCTACAGATGTGATGTTTAAGTGTTAGAGCCATGCATTTTTTTTTCATATGTTACATCGATCACAAATACCTCTGACCAAGACAGTGTGGTGCCTCCTGGTAGTCTGAGAGCACTGGGCTGGAATGAATGGATCAAGAATGCTGAACATACATCTGTGGATGAGGCACTGTATCATTTCTGTGCATTTGAAGAATCAGTAAAATTGATCTTTCTATACACTTCATATATATATATATATATATATATATATATATATATATATACATGTGATCCTTCTTAGACACAGAGTGTAGATGTAACCAACCGTCTTATTAAATAAGAAACACAGAACTAATGCAAAGAAGAAAGCCAAGAGGTCAGCGCTAAGAGCTAAAACCTTACCCTTCCTCCTGCGGTGGTCCTACCTCCCCGAAGGAAAGCTACTTCCTGTGTTAAAGTCTTTATAAAGACTTTCGGTTCTGCCTTCTCATTGGTTGTAAACCCAACCACATGACCACCTCGTCACTGCCTGTCTGTCTAGACCTCCAGGTCTTCTATGGTTGGTATTGAGATTAAAGGTGTGTGTCTCCAATGCTGGCTGTATCTCTGAACACACAGAGATCTACCTAGCTCTGTCTACCAAGTGCTGGGATTACAAGCGTACGCCACCACCACCCGGCTTTCCTATGGCTTGCTAATAGCTCTGACCCCCGGGAAACTTTATTTATTAACATACAGATAACATTTTAGTACAAAATAAGATATCACCATAATAGAGTACATGTTTTTTCACTTGATCGTAGCAAAAGGCTGAGAAGCAAGAGAGAACATTTTTTAGATTCACTGAATAATTCACAATTTTCACTTCCTTGCCATCCAGAAATACCTACTAAGCAGATCATTTGCTTTTTCTTCTTCGGTGTAACGGAAGACAGTTTTCATAAGATGATGTTGTGCATTGCTATTGATTGCATTCTAGTGTTGTCTAGCTATTTCTTCCAAAATGAAACATTCCCTCTGGGAAAAAGGCTCATAAGTCCCAATAAGTTCACAAAGTAACAAGAATTTTCGAGCTCAGAAAGTTATAAAATCCACCGGGCCTCTCCCCAACATTATGCAATCAGTAAAGGATTGCTGGGGAGAGGGGAGTCTCCTATGGAGCTGCCATCAGGCAAGCAGGGAGCTCTGAGGATGCAACTTTCCTGAGCCATCAACCATACTGGAGTAGGCCTTTTCATGATGCAGCTGCCTTTGAGTCACCCAGGTTTCTTTACGTATTGCAAATAAAGTAGATGACTCATCAACTATACTTTTATAGACTAATCTCTTTGTCTTTGTCCTATCTGGAGTGGATACATCTTTGTTCACATCTGCTAGAGGCAACATCACACAACATCTAGAAAAATGAGATTGCTAGTGCACAAGATAGATGTTTAATATTGAAAGATACTGCCAATTGACACTTCTAAGTGATTCTAAAAAAGTATAACTAAAATATAGCATTGTGTCAGGAGAGTCACTTCCCAGTGTAGTTTTTATTGAGGCATGATATCATTATACACATTAATGTCCTTGTTAATTAATATCTCACAGCAGTAACCACAAGGCCTGTATCTTACTTCTGTCAAGATTTTAGCACATATGTCTTTTTGAAAGAACAAAAAATGTAGCTCATAAGTAAATACAGCTAATAGTCATTCAGTGACTGTCTAAGAGAAGTGTTAAGTGGGCCTTGTATAAGGAAGCCCCTCTGAACTGTCCTTCAGAAAACATGGCTACCCTGACTTCAGATGCCTTGCCTTCACCCTTTACTTTTTTTTTTTTTACATTTAATAGTATTGTAACATTTAATAGCAGTGAAGGATATACCATTACAGAGTAAAAACTTTAATAAAACAACAAAGTACTGGATTACACCTTCCTGTGATCATGTGTGGCCACTGGAGAAGTAAGGCCTGACAGGGTAATTGAAGGTGCCAGGAGGATACCTGTATATGAGGGAACTCTTGGTAACATTCAGGAAGCTTAAACATCTATCCTCACAATCAAGAAGCACGCCAACCTGGCCCAATGGCTTCTCAATGTAGTGCCGGGATACTGGGCATGTGGTGAGGAGACTGTAATGATTACCCTCCTTCACACACACAAGAAGAAAGGCATCCTCAGATTCAATCATTTGGTTTCTACTCCTTAACCGGGAATCCTTACAGACTCCCACAGCCCAATCCCAAGAGTCCTTCAAATCCAGCTCCCAGTAATACTTCCCTGAGATGAAGCTCTGTGATCCCCAGGAGGCAAAATAGAATCCAGCAGAATCCGCAGGTTTATCCTTATGGTGAGGTCTGAAGCTGAATCTTCTCATGATATTAAATAGGTTCATCTTGGAATGAAGTACGATTATGTTTTCAAAGAAAACGTGCGCTTGGAATTGGTTGTAACTTTCAGTCAGTCCAGTGATGGGTAGGGCATTGAGTTGTGGTTTCAGAGCCTGCGGCATACTCAGCTGCATTGACTCACTCCTTCTGAACATGTCATCCAAATCCTGCAGCAGGACCACATATGGCTCCTGGGACATTGCCATCAGCTCCTGATACATTTCTCTTAGTTGTTTCTTCTTTTGGACCATCATGGCTTCACTTGTCCTGAGTTTCTCTAAAACACATTGGCCTTCATTTCTCATAGACTCGATGTGTTGCACTTCCTCTTCACAGAGGAGTGGGTGCAGTTTTGTATACTCTGACCTGATCATTAGTTCATGCAGAGTCAGGTAGTCCATCCACATAGTTGTCATTCTGTTCTCTGCCTCTAAATTCTCTTGATTTTCTTGGATCTTCTCCCATAAAGATGCCATTTGCTTTAGAAGCCTTTCCATTTGACTCTCAGCAGCTGCTTCAATGGGACAGTGTCTGTGCCCTCTGTGCTCATGGGAGTTGGAGCAGAGTTGACAGAGGAAGATCCTGTTCTCAGCACAGAAGATCCTCTTTGTCTCTTTGTGGGTCATACACTTATGCTCTTCAGAGCTCAGGTCCTTCATGAGGCTGGTTTGTCTGGTAATGGACACCAGCTTCTTCAGAACAATGTTGGTTCTCAATTCCTTCTTAGATGGTTCCCTACACATAGGGCATTGATAAGGACGTTGGATGTCTTCCCAGGAAAGGTGGAGGCAGGCTCGACAGAAGCTGTGGCCACAGCTTATGGTGACTGGGTCTGTCAAGCCGCTCAGGCAGATGAAGCAGGTAAGTTCTTTCTGGAAGGCTTGTGAAATATCTGACTCCATTTCTCCAAGAAATAGTCTCCAGTCTCAGCAGTGTTTCGTGGGGACACAACAATAGTAGCTCAGATCTGGGGTATGATCCTCAATGTATGGAGGGGATAGATTTAGCAGTCTAGGAGCCAGAAGGTATGGAAACACACTCTGTCTGGTCTAGAGAAGAGTGAACCTGGCTGGCCCTTGGAGTGTCCTTATATACTCTCTAAAGACCACGCCCACTTTTTCCCATGTTGCTTTTACTAATGCTTGTTGTAGGTGAGCTCCTGTAAATAGCAGTATTCTTGATGGAAGATTGAATTAACTCCATGGCCAGTATCCACAATCAAATCTGTACAACAAGGTTTCCTGAGTTCCTGCTGAACTGGGTGTGGTAGCTCACACCCTTAATCCATATAGTCCTAGGGAATGGGCTGCTGAAGCAGGAGTTTTAGTTCAAAGCCTGCCTAGGATATACAGTGAGAACTTTACTAAAAAAATAAAGAAAGAAAGAAAAATTTTGCTACAATATTTCACTGTTTCTAAATAATTTGTTGGGTGCTTATATTTTCGCTTTTCCTTTTGTAATTTCACAGTTAATGATATCAATCTGTTATTTTAGCAAATATCAACATTAAAAAGTTCTCAATAATTCTTTAGAATTTTGTTCAACTCAT
This sequence comes from Peromyscus californicus insignis, assembly GCF_007827085.1. Lineage (NCBI taxonomy): Eukaryota > Metazoa > Chordata > Mammalia > Rodentia > Cricetidae > Peromyscus > Peromyscus californicus. The sequence continues at coordinate 117,222,796 of NW_026294584.1, read as the reverse complement.
TTTTATAATAGTCTCCTCAACTGCAATTTCTTCAAGATTCATCCCTTACTCTACCCACTCAACTGTCTATTCTTTTCTTTTTTTCTTTTTTTAATAAACACATGGGGAAGCCAGGCAGTGGTGACACATACCTTCAATCCTAGCATTCTGGAGGCAGAGGCATGCAGATTTCTGTGAGTTAGAGGCTAGCCTGGTTTACCAAGTGAATCCAAAGCTGTGTATCAAAAGATACACAGAGAAGTCAGGTCTCGAGAAAGAAACAAAAAAACACATTTGATTAACTAAAACCCAAGAGTCTCAAATTTTTTTGGTGAGGGAATAATCTTGATTAAATCATTTGAAGTGGGAAGCCCTACCTAAATTCAGATGTATTGAGGTGAGAGAATCCACCTTAAATCTTAGCTGGTGGCAGCCTATATAAAAGGACATGGAAGAAGGAAACTCTCTCATATTTGCTCTTTGTCTTCTTGCTCTCACTCCCATTGGCAAGTTCATCCCTTCCCTGGTATAAGAGCCTATTTTTTTGAGGTGGGGGTGGGGTATTTCAAAGTATACTGAAGACCAGCTGATACATCCATCCTTGTAGACTGAACCACCTCTCTCTCTCTCTCTCTCTCTCTCTCTCTCTCTCTCTCTCTCTCTCTCTCTCTCTCTCTCTCTCTGTCCCTGTCTCTCTGTGTATGTGTGCCCATATTCATTTAGTTTTGTTCATCTAGATTCAGGGTGGTTGCTACACTTATCTCTTGGGTTTTAGTTAACTCCACATGTAGTCAAATTGACAACAAGGAATAGCCATCAGAAGGGCTGACCACTTTGTGTTGGATGATCAGTTAGGGAGCTCATCTCTAGTAGAGCCTAATTCTTTGTCTAGGGATGGGACTCTCAAAATTTCCCACATTCATATCAACATATTCATTGTTCTGGTCTTGTTTATGCAGCCATTTCTAGAAAAGACTGTTTCCCAGCGTACTTCCTGGTATTCTAGCTCTCACTGTCTTTCTGACCCCTCTTCCACAATATTTCCGGAGCCATTGATGTAGGATATAGAGGTATCTCTTGGAGTTCAGATCCCCAAGATCTCTTCATTTTTACATTCTGTCCAGTTGTGGTATTCTGTGAATGTCTGCCTGTATGGTCGATTGATTCTTTCCTATGTTCTTGTAAATAAGCATGACTAGGCTTTTCTTACTTGACCTGAAATCTAATTTATTGTTTAGTTTAATAGCGAACACAAATCAAGGATAAATTGCTTCAGGGATTGTGAGTTCAAGACAATGATAGGAATAACTACTCAGAGGACCAGCAGGAAAAATGTGTATAGTATTATTTGTCATGAAAGTTGTCAACACTGAGATGTGTTTAGTATTTAGAGAGCACCATAATGGGTATCTTTTTAAAAATTTATTTTATAATTTAATTTAATTTTACAAATTAGCCACAGGTTCCCCTGTCCTCCCTCCACCAGCCCACCTCTGCCCTCCCCCCAGGCAACCCCCTATTCCAATCTCCTTCAGGGCAAGGACTCCCCTGGGAATTCAGCTCAGCCTGGTAGATTCAATCGAGGCAGGTCCATTCCCCTCCTCCCTTCACCCAGGCTGAGCAAAGTGTCCCTGCATAGGCCCCAGACTCCAAACAGCCAGCTCATGCACTAAGGACAGGTCCTGGTCCCACTGCCTGGATGCCTCCCAAAGAGATCAAGCTAATCAACTGTCTCGCTTATCCAGAGGGCCTGGTCCAGTTGGGGGCTCCTTAGCTGTTGGTTCATAGTTCATGTGTTTCCATTCGTTTGGCTATTTGTCCCTGTGCTTTTTCCAATCATGGTCTCAATAATTCTCACTCATACAATCCCTCCTCTTTCTCACCACACTCGGAGCTGCACGTGGGGCGTGGCTGTGGATCTCTGCATCTGCTTCCATCAGTCATTGGATGAGAGTTCTAGCATGACAGGGTGTTTGGCCATCCTATCACTAGAGTAGATCAGTTCAGGCTTTCTCTCGACCATTGCCAGTAGTCTATTGTGGAGGTATCTTTGTGGATTTCTGGGGACATCTCTGGCATTTTGCTTCTACCTATTCCCATGGGGTCTTCATTAATCATGGTCTCTTTTTCCTTGTTCTCCTTCTCTGTTCTTGATCCAGCTGGGATCTCCCGCTCCCCTAAGCCCTCTTTCCCTCGAACCGAACCTTGCCCTTCATTACCCCAGCCCCACGTCCAGTTTGCTCATGTAGATCTCATCCATTTCTCTTTCATTGGATGATCCCTGTGTCTTTCATAGGGTCCTGTTTTCTAGGTAGTCTCCCTGGAGTTGTGAGTAGCAGTCTTGTCATCCTTTGTTTTACATCTAGTATCCTCCTATGAGTGAGTACATACCATGTTTGTCTTTCTGAGTCTAGGTTACCTCACTCAGGATGATTTTTGATTTTTTCTAGATCCATCCATTTGCCTGCAAAACTCATGATGTCATTGTTATTCTCTGCTGAGTAATACTCCATTGTGTATATGTACCACATTTTATTTATCCATTCTTCAGTTGAAGGGCATCTAGGTTGTTTCCAGGTTCTGGCTATTACAAATAATACTGCTGTGAACATAGCTGAGCATGTGTCCTTGTGGTATGATTGAACATTCCTTGGGAATATGCCCAAGAGTGGTATAGCTGGGTCTTGGGGGAGATTGATTCCCAATTTTCTAAGAAAGTACCATATTGATTTCCAAAGTGGCTATACAAGCTTGCCTTCCTAGTAACAGTGGAGGAGAGTTCCCATTGTTCCACATCCTCTCCAGCATAAGCTGTCTTCAGTGTTTTTGATCTTAGCCATTCTGATAGGTGTAAGGTGGTATTTCAGAGTCGTTTTGATCTGCATTTTCCTGATGATTAGGGATGTTGAGCAATTCCTTAAATGTATTTCACCCATTTGAGCTTCCTCTGTTGAGAATTCTCTGTTTAGCTCTATAGCTCATTTCTTAATCGAAATGTTGGGCATTTTGATGTCTAATTTCTTGAGTTCTTTATATATTCTGGATGTCAGCCCTCTGTCAGATGTGGGGTTGGTGAAGATCTTTTCCCATTCTGTAGTGATCTCCTATGCCAATGCATTCAAGACTACTTCCTACTTTCTCTTCTATCAGGTTCAAAGTAACTGGATTTATGTTGAGGTCTTTGATCCACGTGGACTTAAGTTTTGTGCATGGTGACAGATATGGATCTTTTGCAGCCTTCTATATGTTGACATCCAGTTATGTCAGCACCCTTTGTTGAAGATGCTTTCTTTTTTCTATTGTACAGTTTTGACTTCTTTGTCAAAAATTATATGTTCATAGGTATGCGGATTAATGTCAGGGTTCATTCTGTTAGCCTGTGTCTTTTTATAGGTGAGTTAAGTCCATTGATATTAAGGGATATTAATGACCGGAGATTGTTCATTCTTGTTATTTTTTGGTAGTAGTGTGTGTGTACTTCTCTTCTTTGGGGCTTACTGCTGTGGTGTTATCTATTGCCTGTGTTGTTGAGGGTGTATCTGTCTTCCTTAGGTTAGAATTTTCTTTCCAGTGCTTTCTGTAGAGCTGGGTTTGTGGATAAGTATTGTTTAAATCTGGCTTTGTATTGGAATGTCTTGTTCACTCTGTCTATGATGATTGAAAGTTTTGCTGGGTATATTAGTCTAGACTGGCATCCATGGTCTCTTAGTGTCTGCATTACATCTGTCCAGGTCCTTCTGGCTTTTAAAGTCTCCATTGAGAAATCAGGTGTTTTCCTGATGGGTTTGCCTTTATAAGTCACTTGGCCTTTTTCCTTTGCTGCTCTTAATATTCTTTCTTTATTCTGTACATTTAGTTGTTTAATTATTATATGGCGAGGGGACTTTTTTGGGGGGTCTAGTCTGTTTGGTGTTCTATAGGCTTCTTGTATCTTCATAGGCATTTCCTTCTTTACGTTGGGAAAGTTTTCTTCTATGATCTTGTTGAATATATTTTCTGTGCCTTTGAGTTGGTATTCTTCTCCTTCCTCTATCCCTATTATTCATAAGTTTGGTCTTTTCATGGTGTCCCAGATTTCTTGGACATTTTGTGTTATAATTTTTTGGCTTTGGTATTTTCTTTGACTGATGAATCCATTTCCTCTACTGTATCCTCTACACCAGAGATCCTCTCTTCCATCTCTTGTATTCTGTTGGTTATATTTGCATCTGTGTTTCCTGTTCGTATACTCAGATTTTCTATTTCCAGCATTCCCTCTGTTTGTGTCTTCTTCATTTTTTCTATTTCCCTTTTCAGGTCTTGGACTGTTTCCCTCATCTGTTTCATTGCTTTTTCATGGTTTTCTTTCAGGGATTTTTTGTTTTCTTCTGCTTTATTTGTCTTTTCCTCTAGTTTTTTTTATAACGTTCTTCCCATTTTTTGTTTGACTTTTCATGTTCTTTATTGATTTTCTCTACTTTTTTGTTCATCTTTTCCATTTCATTTTTGATTTCTTCTTTAAAAGTCTCTAGCATCTTCATGATGTTTTTCTTAAGGTTGCTTTCTTCTGCTTCTTCCATTTTGTGATGTTCAGGTCTTACTGTTGGAGGAGAGCCAGATTCTGGTGATGCTGTATTGCTCTTTATTTTGTTGTATGTACTTCTGCCTTGACGTCTGCCCATCTCTGTAGCTAGAGTTTTCCTGCCTGGCCCACAGTCAGGACAAATCTCTCTCATCCGCCAGTCCCAAGCCGCTCAAACCCGACCAAGTAAACATAGAGACTTATATTGGTTACAAACTGTATGGCCGTGACAGGCTTTTTGCTAACTGTTCTTACAGCTTAAATTAATCCATTTCTATTAATCTATATCTTGCCATGTGGCTTGTGGCTTACCGGTACTTTACATCTTCCTTGTCCTGATGGCGGCTGGCAGTGTCTCCCCACTCAGCCTTCCACTTCCCAGCTCTATCTCCTCCTTCTCCCGCCTATACTTCCTGCCTGGCCACGGGCCAATCAGTGATTTATTTATTGACCAATCAGCAACACATTTGACATACAGACCATCCCACAGTACATCTCCTTGTGGATTCGTTCTTGGTCTTATCAGCGCTCTTGGTCCAGACCGAGCTGACAGATTCAGCATTTCAGGAAGCCTCTCTTGGTCCAATGAGAGGTGGCAAATTCTGTTTCTCAGAAAGTCACTCTTGGTCTAATCAGGGCTGGCAGATTCCCTGTCTCCTGAGTTAACTTTTGGTCCAATGATGGCTCTTTGTCCTATGAGAGCTCTCTTTTTCTCTGGGCTGGGTGGGAGCTCTCTGGGCTAGATGGGAGCTCTCTGGGCCTGATGAGAGCTCTCTGGGCCAGATGGGAGCTTTCTGGTCCAGATGGGAGCTGGGGGCTAGTCACCAAGTCTCAGAAAGTAGTGAGGATCTCGGGCGATGGGTTTGGGGGCAGGGCGTTTAGATTGCAGGGTCTGCAGGGAGGTCTTGGGGAAGGGGAACCTTCCCCCGGGGGCCAGAAACTGGGGCCAAGTTGGGCAGGTCTTCCCCGGGAACAGCTGGTGCCCAGGGATGGGACCTAAGTTTTTTTTTTTTTAATTATTTTGATTTACTCCTTTTGGAAGGAAACAGAGTAGAGGCCTGGTCTCTACATTGTCCTCTACTCAAGTGAGGACACTGATACTGTCTGTCTTGTTCACTGACATATTGTAAACACAGCAGAAAGCTGCTTGGAGTGGGAGAGTGAAATCAGTGGGTGCTTCACTTTGTATGTTTAAACAGTCAATAGAGCAAAGAACACTGCCATTCAAGTATAGATCTCGAATCTCAACACATGGCAGATGTGATCAATACAGAATTGTCTGAACAAGATTCCTCCCATTTTTAGCCATACATCAAGCTACGTTCTAAAAGAGAATGTTTTATTTTAAAAATAACCTCAGATGTTTCTGAATTTAGTCATGACAGTACCTAGAACCCAACATTGTAAACAACTATAGTGCCAGGCATATTCATTCCAGTTGGCATTTTAGGGCGTTTGAACTTATAGCCTCAGCTTCGTGGTCACTAAGTGGATAACAGATGACTAAGCTACTGATACACAGCAGATACATTAGTCTCCTGATCTTTACTTTTTATTTGTTGATTTAAAAATAACAATGTTGTTTCAAACATTAGTTTACTCAATAGAATTTGAGTGGGGAAGAGATGTATATTAAAGTAGTATAGACACAGTAAAAGGAGTGATTTTCAAGTTTTAACACCTGGAGATGCTTAGGATTTTGGAAAATAGAGTTAGTGCATGGGGCAGGGCACCTCATGCCATGGTCTGGAGGAGACTGGGGTGCCTGTTATATTAGCAAGAGCAACACCAAAGCATAAAATTACCTTTGTTGCTTTGGTTCCTGGGATTTTGTTCTGCCCAAGCATCTTCTCCTTATTTTTCTAATTAGTAAAACACTGTTGAGTTTAGAGAAATATTTTGATTCCAAATAAAAAAAAAACAGCCTTTGTTTAAGACGTTAAGTGATATTTAAACTTGTTCATCTCAGATGCTTTTATGATCTATATTAACACTATTCTTTCCTCAGGAGGGAAAAATAAACTGAAGTCAATTAATTTTGTAGAACATTTCCAAGGTGTGAGGATCTGTTCCAATCTATTGAGAGCAGAACTAGCTGTTGGAGGAATTGACAGGACCTATAGGGGTGCTGTTAGCTCTTTGTTGTAATACTTTAAAACTACAAATCCACAACATTGTTAACTCATTTGGTGCTTACTTTATTCCCTATATAACTGACTGAGCATTAATGCTCTTAGATGCTAATAAGCACAATATTTTCAAAATATATTTTGTAGGATTATTTAATATATAAATTCTTATCACAGAAAGGCCCTTTTGACTAAGTTCAACATTTACAAAAAAACTCAGAGTTAAACATTTAGCCATGTACCAGGCATCCAATTTAAATCAGGATTTAGCCAAACTAGAGGAGATTTCATTTTTTTTTTTTTGGCAAGGGTTGTAAAAAGAATATTTGATTAGATAGTTATTAAAATCCTACATTTCAGACGAAACATGTAGAAGTAGAAATAAGCCATGGGGTTACTCTGTTACACAGCAGGGAGTCTCCTTTGTGCAATTGAAAGGTTACATGTAACCCTGAAAGGAGAAGCTCTTCTTCTCGCTGAGCTAGAAAAGGCAAGTCGTTGAGTCCCATGTATGCCTGTCAAGTACCTGCAATAATCTCGAGTGCCGTATTAAATAGCAAATGCTTTAATTAACCAATGCTAATTCTTCCAAGTGGCAATAGCAAGTTTTAATGTAATAAGCATCACCAACTTTAGCTCAATTTACAAGACAAAATAACACTGGAGTTACTTACAAACAGGAGTTTCTGCTATGAAGCCAGCACTGATATTAAATTGTATATTCAGCAGTCTGGTGGCTACAAATTAGATTTTAGTCCTGAAACTTCCTCTTTATTTTGACTTAATCTTACTTCCATGTATCACTCCTGTCTACTAGTAAGGAATTATAAGAAACACAAAACTTTCCCTTGGGGCATTATTAACATTTTGTAACTGAGGTCCAGAGAGATGATGTGACTTGCCAAGTTTGTAGCATTTTTAACATGCAAGAAAAGCACTGAATGTAATTCTCCACATGCTCATTCTCAGGAAAACCCAAGTGTCCAGCTAGACTTTACACCAGTTTGACATCAGAAAGCAGGGATGTCAATGGAGAAAACATCTCCATGTCATCAGACTGTAGACAAGCCTGTACATCATTTGCGTGATTGGTGAATGATGTAGGAATGTGCAGGGGTGGGGCCACCCCTGGTCTGATGGTCCTGGGTTGGATAGGAAAGCACACTGAGAAAGCCATGAGGAGCAAGCTACCGTTATGCAGCACTTGATCTCTGCTTCAGTTTCTGGCTCCAGGTTCCTGCCCTGTTTGTGGTCCTGCCCTGACTTCCTTCAGTGATAGACTGTGATACAGAAGCAGTAAGCAAAATAAACCCTTTCTTCCCCAACTTGCTTTTGGTCATGCTATTTCATGGCAGCAATAGAATGACTAAAACACGAAGGATTCACCATGATAACAGAATAAGAGAACAGTGGAAACAGTCATAGGGACACTCAACTTTACCCTGAGTGACTTTGATCCCTATGACCATTTCCCACATGAATTCCTCCATTCCCTTCCTGGTTGCTCACACCTCACACTACGTAGCCCTCTAACTCTCTATTTAACCCTGACAGTAATGCTTGGCTGCCTTTTGCCCTCTTCCCCTTAACCACTCATAAAGTCACCTTCATCATTCTTCTCCAGTCACCACAGTGACGGTCATCACACTAACCCCCAGATCATGACATCTACCCATTTGGCTCCTAGCTGATGTCTTCAGCTTGATTTCCTTATAATGGGAAGAGCCACAGCTTGCTAAGTTCAATCACAAAAATCTTGTGGCCAGTCAATGAATCTTGAAGCAAACTCAAGCTTATATAAGCTTTATATAACAGATTCTCAAATACACTACTCCTCTTCTTGGTCTTCTGGGTCCTGTCCAAACCCTAAAGCCTCCTTTGTCTCTGAGGAAACAACTGTGGCACAGAGGTTAGAAAGAAATGGGTAGTAGCTGAGTACGTTAGTTCACTTACACACACCAACATATCACTCCAAAATAATTTTACATTTTTGCAAAGCAGTTTTCACTTCAGTGATGTTAATCAGAGGATGCCTTATGAGTTGAGGCTACTGTTTAGGACAGCATGGTTCATTGACAGGAACTGACATTGACACTGGTGGGCTGATTTATTTCAAGTGCTTTCTCCTTAAGAATTTCTACTTGTCAAATTTCCAGAAATATAGACATGTATAAATAAGAAAATGTCTTCAAAAGAAACAAGTATGTAAATGCCTACAGAGTCTTTTGAGGCTCCTTAAACCTTGGATATCGTGTTGGTGGCATAAAGAGACATTTAGAGGATTTCAGCATGCTGGGCTTGGTACTGAAGGATCATGACTACGGCAAACGCTAAAGAGGAGAGAACATTCCATAAGAAGGTTTAGTCATTGTGGGTTTGGCAAAACGGGCAATGCCTGGTATGTTTCTGGTGTTTTGTTTTGATTTTTTGACTGGTCTTATTTATTTATTTATTATTGGTTAGGGAAAGTATCTAATCATCCTTAGCATGTCCACATGTTAAATATCATCTTCCTCTCCCTACTTCTTCTGAGAACACCATTTTAAACTTGGCTGTATTTTTCTGAAATTTTCATTTATAGCTAAGGCTGTTGAGCTCTGATATCAAAACTGTTAATATCCAGGTTTACCCTGAATTACACATGTCATCTTCTGGGTGGAAGAGAAACTTTATGCAAGTCCACTTCATTGCACTACACACTTCCATGTGAAATTTCTAGTATAATTCTTTTTTATTACTCAAAATCATTATGGAAGAAAAGTGCATTAAAACAATACACACAATGAATGAGGAGTGTGGTTTTCAAGTTTTAGCACTGTACTCTTCCCTGGCTTGCAAATATGTTAGGCTGTTAATCAATTTCACTCACATACAAAGAGAGTCTATTTGAATATTTCTTGATTATTTTTGGAAACATAACTCTGGTGCTTTAATATAAAAATTCTCAGCAGTGTTGCTGTATTTTATTTTGGCTCAAAAAGAGGGGGAAGATGGAGATTTTCACATTCTCATATAAATACGATGAAAAATAGTGCCTGGGATTTATTAGAATGGCATAGGTGATGCCTTTTTCTAAATAATTTACAGTTGGAAAATGAACTGAATGTCTTGGGGACTGGTGATTTTCAAGGACGAGTATTTCACTGCAGTGGAGGCTGCTGCTCACTGGGTTGCTGTATTTCTCAGCTGTTGCACTCAGTCTGAGAAAATGTTTCTGCGGTCTTAGGAGACTAAGCTTTGTGCATCCTGGACATAAAGTTCATTCACTAACGCTTTTTGAAGATGACCTTTTCCATTCTGTTTTTTAACTTAGATCTTTTGCTTCACAAGGGTAAACAATCCCAGTAATTTCATGATATCTTATACAGGAATGATTCTGAAAGAGTTCCTTCCTTTTAAAGTGAAGAGCTGACACGGGAACAGGAAGAAGCAAAGTGCTAGAGAGGTCCACAGAAATCCACAAAGATACCCACACAACAGACTGCTGGCAATGGTTGAGAGACAGCCCGAACTGACCTACTCTGGTGATGGGATGGCCAAACACCCTAATTGTCGTGCTAGAAACCCCATCCAACGACTGAGGGAACTGGATGCAGAGATCCATGGCTAGGCCCTGGGTGGATCTCTGGGAGTCCAATTAGCGAGAATGAGGAGGGTTTATATGAGCGAGAATTGTTGAGACCAAGGTTGGATAAAGCACAGGGACAAATAGCCAAACGAATGGAAACACATGAACTGTGAACCAGTGGCTGAGGAGTCCCCAACTGGGTCAGGCCCTCTGAATGGGTGAGACAGTTGATTGGCTTGATCTGTTTGGGAGGCATCCAGGCAGTGGGACCGGGTCCTGGGCTCATTGCATGAGTTGGCTGTTTGAAACTTGGGGCCTATGCAGGATCGATTGGCTCGGCCTGGGAGGAGGGGACTGGACCTACCTGGACTGAGTCTACCTGGTTGATCTCAGTCCTCGGGGAAGGCTTTGCCCTGGAGGAGGTGGGAATGGGGGATGGGCTGGGGGGAAGGTGAGGGGGGGCGGGAGGGGGGAGAACAAGGGAATCCGTGGCTGATATGTAGAACTGAATTGTATTGCAAAATAAAAATAAAAAAATTAAATAAAAAAAAATAAAGTGAAGAGCTGAAGGGGGTATACACCTTCCAGTGCTCAAGTCTCATAAATGCTGCTTAACAGCTGGATGACCATGATTATCTGGCGTTAGCATAAATTTCCTTCCACCTTTACCAGTTACAACAAATACACAAGCATATGTTGTATGTATATGTTATACATTTATTTATTTATTTTACTATCTTTTTTTTTTTGGTTTTTCAAAACAGGGTTTCTCTGTGTAGCTTTGCACCTTTCCTGGAACTCACTCTGTAGCCTGGGCTGGCCTTGAACTCACAGAGATCTGCTTGCCTCTGCCTCCAGAGTGCTGGGACTATACACTTATTGTAAATGCAAAGTATTAATTATTATTTAAAAAGTATTAATTAATTAATAATTAATATATTACAATATAAAAGTAGGTGGATATGTGTGTAGCTCCCACCTCTTAAAGTGGTTGAGAGTAAGCTACGGTGCGCCACAAAGAATATGTTATCACGGACAAAATGCAACTTGTAAGTTCCCAGTAAAATGTAGTGCTTTTTTAGAGTGATAGGGCAACATGAATTCCTTCAGTTAGGACAGAGAGATAAGGAACATTATCTTCCACATTAGAGAAGATATGCTTTATAAAATGGTAGCCTCTTTAGTAATGCACCTTAAGATGTTCTTTCCCAAATGAATGTTTGCTCTGACCACTCTGTTCCCCTTTAGCTGATGGAGATTATCTCTCTCAAGTTAGTGTGTACAAGGAAAACACAAGGTGTGTACAAATATGAAAAATGCAGTGATTTTCTTAGCATGAAATGGTTTCCCCTTAGTTCCTGGTTGCAGTCTAAGCATTTTAGTTATAGCTTCAAACTGCCATGAAATGTCACTTCATAGAAGGGGCTCACAATTCAGCTGATAACATCATTGTCCAAGCAAGCTGATCAGAACATGGCACTATTACCATGTTGACTGCTGCTATAATCACATCCAATTTTATAAGGCTGGACTATAGAAACAATTTACCAGGGTAATTAGAGTAAAAACCAAAATACATAAAGAAGTCTCCAAAGCAACACTGAGCTAGTGTTTGTTTTGGTTATTGATCCATTCCTGCTTACTCTAGCCTTCTGTCTGTCATCTAGTTAGAGTTAAGTAGAAATCCATTCTGCCTACTCCTTCTTCTTTCTAGACAAGGACCAGAACAACCAGAAGACTAAGGCTATTTATTATAGCTGTACTCAAGGATTAGAACCAGAGAATCCTTTTAGAATGACAACTGCAGGCTTGTCTGCAAAGCTCAGCCTTTCCTTTCTGGAAGATTCATCATGTCTTTGGTTCTATCCCCAGGCATTTGACATAAAGACTACTCTAACCACTGTGCGGTATTTCCTCTGTAGACAGTGTTGTCCAATGTGGTTATAAGTCAAGTCAATTTTTCTGAACTTTAGCAGAGACCTGAATATTTCTGATGTCTGCCTTGGGATGAAACATAAGCATAATTACAAAGAAAAAAATCGCTTTCTTTGTCCTGGGGCCATCATTCATACTTCTGATCCTTCTGTCTCCTTCAGTCTCCTGTAGCCGCTTTACCACTTCACACCACATTATCTTGATCTGAAATATATTAAGTCTGCTCCCAATGTTTCCACATTCAGTATTATTGCAGTAATACAATCTACCACGTATCTGGCCTGTAATCCTTCAGTGCGTTGCTTTCTCCTGAATTCTCTGAAGTTCACCCTCCACCCCTTGGCCAAAGAAAATATTTTAAAAATCCCATTTGCCTGTGCCATATCTAGATTGCCACTCTTCAGATGGCTTTCTTTGTCCTTAAGATGAAGCCTAGTGATTCAAGGTTGTGAATGTTGCAGCTTCTAAATCTCCCATTTTTTGATCCATATATTTTCCAGCATATAGCCCAGCCTCCTCACACTCAAAAACGTAATTGCCAGTCTTTCTTCATATATTTGTTGTTGTTTCTTGTCTGTGTAATTCACAAGCTCATTGGTGACCCTGTCTCATACCCTCTTTTATACACCTACATTTTCCTCTCAAATTGTCTCTGCCATAGGATAGCAATGGCCTTATGTTCACCTGGAGCCCTGGTTACTAGCCAGTGCCTGGAATAAATGCATAATTGAGTAAATAAATGAGAGAGAAAGGAAAGACCAGGTGGTAGGGATTTTTAGATCATTAGTTTCAAATGTAGGGAGATTTGATGATACATATCATTTGTTTCTCTAAGGACCAAAGAAGAAAAAGTGATTAAATCTGAATTCTAGTAATTAACATATAAAGAGCCTAGCTAACAGGGACATGAGAAAAATCTGTCAAAGATTTGAGTAATATGTTCCCATGGATATCTGTGTTAGTGCTGCCTTCTGAGATCTCAGAATCCAATAATGACATAAAAACACATGGAGATGATAGTGATGGCAAATGCTTGTACATTAATTATTATGGCACATATGTATTATAGAACATGTTATAAAATGCCAGTAATGTTCTCACCTAGCTGAGTGTTTAGTAATACTGCTTCTCAAATCCTCAGTTGGTGATACCACTTTTGGCTTAGCAAAGGCAGTCTAGAACCAGGGCATTCCCTCTTACCAGGGTGAATCCTTTGGCCTCAGTGAAGCAGGCTTGCTAAATGTGGTGCTCAGGAATTTACAGCATGTGGAAGTATGTCCGTGATCCAAAGTTGCATATGAACAACTTTGCCTAATCTTTTCTTTAATCAAAACAAATCCTCAGCAAAGTATGGTGATACATGCCTGTAATCCCAGCACTTACTAGGCTCAAGGATTGTGAATTTGAGTTTTAGGCCAGCTTGGGGTAAATAGCTGATCTTCTCTCAAAAACAAACAAAAAGCTCAAATAAAATGTGATCATTTGGGGGGGGGGCTATAGATATGCCTCAGTAGTTAAGAACACTTAATGCATTTGCAAAGGACCCAGTTTTGGTTCCTGTACCCATACCAAGTGGCTGACAACTTCCAGTAACTCCATATCTAGAGGATATATCTTCTTCTGTTTCCCTTGAGCATTTACACACTTGGGATGCTCATAAATTCATGCAGGTATACACACATACACGATAGATAGATAGATAGATAGACAGACAGACAGATAGATAGATGATAAATAGATAGATAGATAGATGTTTTAAATGATCATTTTATTAAAAAGAAAAAAAGAATCTTTCTTTTATTTCCCTATCTGCTTTCATCTAAGACAGGCTCTAACCCATTTCAGAGTAAGTCAAAATTGTTATTCCTATTGTGGTATTCCATCAAAAACCCAAGGCTGAGGCCAATCAAAGTGTCCATAGGTTCATATTATGCCATGTATCAACTCAACATTTTATTTCTTTGACTGGTGGGTTGATGAAAGTAAGGTATGTTGGGATGGAGTAGAGGTACTAGTCTTATAAGTAAGTGTTCAACAACATGGACAGAAGTGTCTGTTTGGACAACTTGCACAGAGAACAGTTCCTTGAAGACATAGTTCTTTTAACTGTTAACTGTCTAACAAATTGTTTCAGAAAAACTACTGCTATTGTCCATTTAGGAAATTTTTCACTGATTTTTTTTCTTTGAATTCTATTTTGAAGTTTTAGTTACCATTTGCTAATGATAGATAAATGGGCTTTATCCTTCATATCAATGATTTTCAAATAATACTAACACTGTGTACTTCCAGTTTCTATGTTGAAACTATTGGGATGGGTCCAGTCCTCTTTTAAGGACTGCTTACAATAATCCTGATGGATTTAGATCACTGCATTAGACCATCTGTCACTCACATGTGGATCAGCATACACTCACTTTTGATAATTTTGTGAATTGACTTTGAACCTGGGCTAAAGCATTTAGGTGTTTATGAGGCACAGAGCTACTGAATAACCAGACAGCTCAGTCACTTAGCCAGGTGACTTACTTCTGAGCTTTCCACTCCCAGCAGCTCCCGGCAGGCAATTTAAATCCAAATCTCAAAGAAAATTCTAAGTGAGTATGTGTCATGGGCATTTATAGTTACTGCTAATTGTCAAAATCATAAAATATAAGCTTGTGAATGCTAGCAGTTGGCTGTGTTCTTTATAAACTGTTCAGTTGGAGATGTTGAAACAGGTTTTAAAGGCTCAATAATTAACAGGATTTGTGATTACATTCATACTGAATTTTTATAAAGAAAGTCAATCTATACAGCTGTTTAGAGATTCCTTAGATGTCAGAGATTATTTTGTCTAGGGAAAGGCAGATCAGTAAGAAAAATAAATTATGGCCATTATGTTTTTGAAATGCTCACTTGAAAAATTACATACAGAAAGAATGAGATAAGATGCAATTGCTTTTCAAAGGAAAAGTACAGATAGTTTTGCATGTTACTTTTCAGAAATTAATTTTGGTTTTATGATAATGTCATGTACTAATGCAGCTCTGATTACTCTCTCCATACTCTCATTTCTCCATCAGGTTCCCTTCCTCTCTACCAGACCTTTACCCACATTCATGATTTTGGCTTTGTGACTCATTTAGTTTAATTAAATTAAAATATATAGTTTCCAAAAATTAAGATCAAGTCACGCATATAGCTGATATTAAAAAAAGTCTATGAAATAATTCCTAATGATATTCTGTTATACTCATAGATTAGTGCCTAGCTCAATTGTCGTTAGAGAGGCTTCACCCAGAAACTGATGGAAACATATGCAGAGACCCACAGCCAAACATTAGGCAGAGTTCAGACAATCCCATGGAAAGGTGGGGGGTGGAAGGATAATGAGAGCTAGAGGGGTCAAGGATACCACAGAATCAACTAACCTGGGCTTATAGGGGCTCACAGAGACTGAACCACCAACCAGATAGCTTTCACAGTACTGACCTAGGGCCTCTGCATATATGTTACAGTTGTGTAGCATGGTCAACTTATGGGACTCATAACAATGGGAGTAGGGACTGTCTCTGACTCTCATACCTGCTCTTGGGACCCTCTCTTCCTACTAGGTTGCCTTGTCTAGCCTAAACAGGAGAGGAGATGCCTAGTCTTACTGTAACTTGATATGTTATCACTGGCTGATATACAAGGAGGACCTGCCCTTTTCTGAATAGAAAGGAGGAGAAATGGATGGTAGAGGGGAAGTTGGGGAAGAGACTGGCCAGAGAAGAGGGATGGAGGGGAAATTGTGATTGAGCTGGAATAAATATATAAATTAATTAATTAATTAATTTAAAGAAAGCATTGGAAAAGAAAGATAGACCTTGTATAGCTTGAAAAAGCTGTTCCTAGAAGCCGTGCATTATTAAACTCCATTGCAAATGGTGGCTTAGCTCCCTATGAGCTGTTGGTCAGTGTAGCCCCTAAAACCCCCCCAAACAATGCATTCTCTTGTCATTCCTCTTCATTGCACACCAGAACTAGATGGCAAAACTGTATGGTTAGGCTGGGCGGTGGTGGCACACGCCTTTAATCCCAGCACTTGGGAGGCAGAGGCAAGTAGATCTCTGTGTGTTTGAGGCCAGCCTGGTGGTCCACAGAGTTAGTTCTAGGAGAGCCAAGGCTATACAACCCTGTCCCCCCCAAAAAAACCCACAAACAAACAAAAACAAAAGAAAAAAACTGTTGCTGAAGATACGACACATCTTGTACGTGTGATATAGATAGGCTTCCTCCTAGCCAGGTGGCTTTCATGGTCCTGGAACATGCTAAGCAGGCTGCTGGAGGATAAAAGGCTACAACAATCTTGCTCATCTGTCAGCCCTAAAATCTATCAGATAATTGTTTCTAGTAAGTTGTGCCAACTTGAGAAATAGTGAGGATCTCTTTAACAATCTCTTCAGTAGAAAGTGCTCTGTGTCACTTTCACAGAGGAGTTGACAACTTGCCTTCCAGAGTAGTTTGTGTCCCTGCCTTTTGTACAAAGGAGGCTCATGTTTGAAAGAGGCTAAATGAGAGCCCGTTGACTGCAAATGTCAGTGAGAAATATGCATTGCATATGTTCTGTGTATATACTGGTAACTCAGCTGGCTATTTTCAATCCCCTTCTCCTTATCATCACTCCACATACCTTTACATGAGGTAGTACAAATATAAGGAATTTAATATTTGGCTATTGTTTCTTGCTCTGTAAGAGCATGTGTCATTGACTGGACTCTTTTGTACCCATTGCTAAAGAGTCTTGGTACTTGGGCTATAGCACATAGCCCCTAACCTTCCTAGGACTGACTAAAAGTATGGGGATTGAAGAAAGACGTTCCCTGTATGAGCTCGCAATAAAATTTTGAGAAAATAATGGGAGATTTTGTAATTGAGTAATTGAGTCAGCACAGTGGGCTATATCTAGTACATTTACTACAATGATGGCCATTCTCATCTCATGAATGAAAATAAAACTTAACGCAGACATAAGGAGATTATTTAGTTTACTATCGAAATAAATCAGAAGTGTTTGGATTTAGCTTTAGATGCTTCTCAAAAGAGCTTAACTAAAAGAAAAACATCATTTTCCCCTCATTTAGAATTCAGATTTAGGAGGTCCAATATGTTCTGATAATTCTTCAAGGTTTAAAGGGACCTCATCCTGATGCTGGAAGAGATACATCTTAAGCATATTTCTTCATGTTTCAAGCTAGTTTCTTGGAGCCCTGTCCATTATATCTGAGTTCCAGACCTCAGGAAAAGATGGACAGTATAGGAGTCATGTTGTAACTCCAGAGAGGACTCCCATCAAGAACACACAGGAACACACACCTTTTGTGGTTCTCTTTGGAGTTATTCACATGTTAACATCTAGCTCTAAAAGAAGCTGGGGAATACAATGCTTAATTGGTGCAAAAGAGTCCAGTCAATGGAACATGTTTTATAGAGAAAGAAACAAACTATAAATCTTGGAAAGCACCTCACCAGCTTTGGCCAAATGGAGTTCCTTTAGGAATTTACCTGAGCCTGGATAAGGAGCTAAGCTGGTCAACTTGAAGTGCCTAATTAAAACTGAAGGTAAAAATGTAAAAATTGAACCTACAATCACTTGCTGCAACGGTACAAAAAGGAGTCTGAAATAGCAGAAGGAGACACTTTTGTTCCACAGACCAGTTCAGACCCACCGAAGTCCAACTGGATCATCACAGACCTGGATGTTGACTCATTATTGAGGGAGCTCAGACAAAAGGCTCTGCCCAGTTCTAGTGACCTTGAAATCAGGTATAAGGGAGAAGGCATGGGACAATAAAGCTATTTGATTCTGACTGGGGAAAAGTGTCTTCAAGATTCTCTTCTACACAATAAGGAGGACCTAGTAGGGGCTACTGCAGAAAAACTCCAGCAAAGGAAAATGAGACCTAGTACTCCAAAGTGGATGGTGCCCCTCTGTTCATGGGGGCAACATGACCAGTCAAAGATCTTAACTCATTGATGTGTTCCCCTAATTGACTGTAGAGCACTGTCCTCTCTCCAAGTCTGAGTTTATGAGGATAGCTCACCAACATGAAGCTGTAAAGTCTGCACTGTCATTTAGAGTCATCAGCTAGACTCCTCAATAACCCTGGCTTTTTTCCTAGTCTCCTCAGTCCTTTAATATTCTGCCACATGCATTCAAAGCTGTGTTTTAATTAATAAGCAGCCTCTTAATGAATTTTCTCTATAATTATTTTTTTGATTTCCTTCTCCTTACCCACTAGAAGGTGTTACCACTTTGTTAAGAGAGGGTGACTATTCTATCAATATCACCAGTATATCACCTCTGTCTTGGTCTTGTTAGCTTCTACTATTGATTATTTCCAGATTCCACTGCTGACATTTTATAGAAATAAACTGCTGATTAAACTACCATGTTATAGTATGTAAATAGAATTTTGATCATCTTCCTTTTTGAGAAGATCCTTTGGAGTCTTCTTCATGAGAAGTAGGTGTCCCTTTAGGTCATAGTGCTGAGTAGTTGTATATACTCCAAGACAAGTATTGATTTAAGTAAAGATCATTTATACTTTAAAAATATCTGAAATCCCATAAGAATAGGAATCTAAGTTATATAACACACTAAGCTATGCATCACTACATCCTTCAGAATTCTAAAATCAGGAACAGGAATTCAAAAAAGCAGTGAATCATTTTCCCAGGCACCTAGTAAACTGAAGTAAAACCAGTTGCCACAAGGAGGAACCAGATAGTTTTCATTGCTCATTTCCCCTTTTAACTTTTGAATTTGGAGGGGAAAGGGTTACAGAAATAAAGCCAACACACATGGGTAGTTGGATATAGAGAAATAGAAGACAATGGTTAAGACTGACATAATCTGTTTCTTTATATGACCCTCAAATCCATTGAGCATCTTCCACACTGACATAATACAGCAAGGAAGTGCTCCCCATGATCCAAATGTGTAGCCTTACTAGCACTGAGCATTGACTATGCCTTTATCTTAGAGTTCTTTGCCTCAAAAACTGTGAGAAATATATTCTAAGCCACCCAGTCTGTGGCATCTTGAAGGGGTTTGGGGAAGATTTCTAGGCTGGTCCTTGCCCGGAGAATGCTGTTACAAGTATTGCAACATAATTTAGATTTCTTCGTTCATCTTGTGGGGAATCATTCCAAGCATGAATTAAAAAAAGACAACAGCAAATGAGAACATTGGAGGAGAGGAGAAATAGACTATGAGACTAATTCAAGCATGCAGAATCTTAGGTAAAAGTCTGGTGTCAGAAATATGCCAGCAAGCAGTTTTCTTTGTGTGTGAAAATTAAGAGAGCATAGTTCTGTGGGTATTGATTTGCATGATTATCCAATTAATGATTACATGATTGTCCAATTAATGATTACAATTACTGTGGTAAACACATATACATACCATAAACCAACTGCCACCTCATATGCACAAACAAAGTCACTGAGTGGGATATATTAAAAAATATAGCTTTGTCTTACCTAGACACTGAAAAGCAAAACCATGCATCATTTGCTAATGGAGGATGAATGCCCTAGAGATGCTAGGAGCTTTATAATACTTAGTCTACAAAGCAATGAACTTGGAGTAGGGCCGTGAGTACTCTTTTGGTTTGGTCAGAGGTCACATCAAATTTTGACTTGATAGTAAACCCCAAAGAGAAGCCAAATTCTAGAGAGCAAGGCAAACATGAATTAGAAAACCATGTCTTACTTGAGAATAATTGCAATCAGATAGAGTGATTGTACAGGAAAGACGATGCACTGGGGGCTGAATAAAAAGAGGATAACGTGCAATGATATATGCTTGGGGTTCACTGATTTAAGAGAACAGAAATAACATTCAAAAGAAACACAGTATTGTTTCTCTGCAAAGAAGTGCTTTATCCATTCTCTTGCTTTAGAATAGACACACTGCTGCATATTTCTTTAAATAAAAGAGGAAGTTCATGGCATATAAGGTGTTGCAACAGCTGCCAAGTGTTAAAGTGGTGATTGATGCAGCTGGTATCTATGCAGGTCTACGTGTTCCTAGAGAGCAATCACCCCTCTGCTCCTAGACCCAACCATGATGAGGACATTCCCTCCATCAAGTCATTGTCACATGTGGGACTAGACTAGTTTACTACATAAATCATTTGTGATCCTGTCTTTCCCCAAAATTGAAAGTTGTTTCCACTGGCTCTGAGCAATGTGTGCCATTTCTTTTTTTCCTCTGGAAGTTGGTTGATGTTATATTATAGTCCAGTGTGACTCATTTGTATCTGAAGAACATTGTATTGTGGTACTCACCACCTTGAGTTCAAAACTCTTGCTGTTCATCTTTTCTTGCTTACCAGTTTGTAGTTTACAGCTTTTGTCAAAGGGTCAGTAACATCTAGAATTCCGAGGATTTCCTGTTTGTCTAGTTGTACATACCTATGCCCATTCTCCACAGTGACTAATAGATTATATTGGAGTCACAACACTTTTTAGACAATGGAAGTGTTACAAGCCCTGGGCTAGAAATCTTGAATATTTAGAAGCACTTTTTAACTGTTCTTTATTTCCACCCCGCTCCTTTAGGAAACCCAGACCAAATCACTCAATATCTGTTTTCAGCAATGACCCCTGTCAGTATTAGACCTAATATTCATGGAAGTTAACATGTAAGTTCCGAGGCTAATAACATTTTTTAGACTTACCCTAAAAGTAAAATGAAAAGTCTTGTGCTTCAGATGAGAATTTCATGACCATGAGCACCACAGTTTTAACATTGTGGTAATGTCATCTACTTTTCGTTGAGGAGTAAGAAAGCAGCAACATATTTGCTTGCAGGGCAGTGTAGATGTCTTTTTTCATTTAGTGAGGGAAAAGGGAACTTACAGCTGCCTTCTTTGAATTTAGCAAATACGTTTGTTTCCGAGAAATGAGTAGTATTTTCCTCTATTGAAACTTAAACATAGACATTGGCAATTTGAATGGTTGTTGGCTACAACAGACAACATCCCATTCCAGAATTATTCAAATATGAAGAAAATTCAAGTACATTAGAATGGATGGATTTATTTTTAGAATAACTAATAATAGACAATTTGTGTGGAAGTTAGATCTTGACTTGTAAAATGCATCTAATCAGGCTTAAATGCAATGTATTAAGTCATACAATACATTAGGCATTGGGTATAATGTTGAATTGTAAAAGAATAAAAAGAAAATAATACATGACAATAGTCAAGTTTTCTAAATGGCAAAGGAAACTACAGGAAAATATGTATTTGAATAAAGGTTAACATTTTCTGTATGAGAAATAATTAGATAAAAATGAGAAAACTTTATGTGTATTATACAATAGAATTCATATCCAGACTGGATAAAGAATTCAGAGACTATAATGATAAAAGATGAATGACTTTCATAGAAAAATGAGTCAAAGGTATGAATAGAAGACATTCACAGAACTAATAAATATGGAAAGTGTCAAGGCCAACTTCACTAGTGTTCAGAGAAATATATATTAGAAGAACCCACTGCTGTAATTTTTAACTGATCAAATTGCCAAATTTTTCCATTGGTACTTAAATAGAAAAAAAAAAGATCTATTATAAACAAGTCAGAAAACTTGGCATGTTAGACATCTATAAAAATAACATGTTGTACTTCCTTCAGGGTGGCTTTTTCCTAGTGGGATTTATGGGAGTAGTTTAATCTATTTTTAATAACTATTTCCAAATATACAGAATAAGTAATACGACAATATACCCTTCAATACTCATCAGTTTACCTGAGCATTTATCAAGATTCTCAGGCAGTTTCTGTAGGTTTGTGCATGTAAATATTTGAATATTTGTATTTGGATTGCATGTGTGTACACATGTTTGAGGATGTCAGCTTTGGGTATGGTTCCTTAGGAATTGTCCACCATTATTTGGAGACAGACTCTCTTTGGGAACTGAAGTGATGATTAGGTGAAGGTAGTGTGGTAATTTGAATGAGAATGGACCCATAGGCTCATGTACTTGAGTACTTGGTTACTAGAGGGTGGAACTGTATGGGGAGGATCAGGAAGTGTGACCTTGTTGGAGGAGATGTATCACTGGGGGCAGATTTTTAGGTTTCTGAAGATTGAAGCCATTTCCAGGGTGTATGTCTCTATTTCTGCCTTCTACTTATGGATTAAGAAGTAAGCTCTCCAACCCCAAAGATTCCACCAA
Source organism: Peromyscus californicus insignis (assembly GCF_007827085.1). Taxonomy (NCBI): domain Eukaryota; kingdom Metazoa; phylum Chordata; class Mammalia; order Rodentia; family Cricetidae; genus Peromyscus; species Peromyscus californicus. Next base: position 117,200,404 of record NW_026294584.1, on the reverse strand, counting down.
GGAACTGATACAGCTTATAAACATCTTCAGCAACATAGCAGGATACAAGATCAACTCAAAAAAATCAGTAGCCCTCCTATATACAATGGACAAAGAAGCGGAGAAGGAAATCAGAGATACATCACCCTTTACTATAGCCACAAATGATATAAAATACCATGGGGTAACACTAACCAAGCAAGTGAAGGACCTATATGACAAGAATTTTAAGTCCCTGAAAAAAGAAATTGAAGATGTCAGAAAATGGAAAGATCTCCCATGCTCATGGATAGGCAGGAACAACATAGTAAAAATGGCAATCTTACCAAAAGCAATCTACAGATTCAATGCAATCCCCATCAAAATACCAACACAATTCTTCACAGACCTGGAAAGAATAATACTCAACTTCATATGGAAAAACAAAAAACCCAGGATAGCCAAAAGAATCCTGTACAATAACACAACCTCTGGAGGCATCACGATCCCTGACTTCAAGCTCTACTATAGAGCTACAGTAATAAAAACAGCTTGGTACTGGCATAAAAACCGACATGTGGACCAATGGAATCAAATTGAAGACCCTGACATTAATCCGCACACCTATGAACATATAATTTTTGACAAAGAAGCCAAAAGTGCACAATGGAAAAAAGAAAGCATCTTCAACAAATGGTGCTGGCAAAACTGGATATCAACATGTAGAAGGCTGCAAATAGATCCATATCTATCACCGTGCACAAAACTTAAGTCCAAGTGGATCAAGGACCTCAACATAAATCCAGCTACTCTGAACCTGCTAGAAGAGAAAGTAGGAAGTAGTCTTGAACGCATTGGCATAGGAGACCACTTCCTAAATAGAACACCAGTAGCACAGACACTGAGAGAAACAATCAATCAATGGGACGTCTTGAAACTGAGAAGCTTTTGTAGAGCAAAGGATATGGTCAACAAGGCAAAGCGACAGCCTACAGAATGGGAAAAGATCTTCACCAACCCCACATCTGACAGAGGACTGATATCCAGAATATATAAGGAACTCAAGAAATTAGACATCAAAATGCCCAACAGTCCAATTAAGAAATGGACTATAGAACTAAACAGAGAATTCTCAACAGAGGAAACTCAAATGGGTGAAAGACATTTAAGGAATTGCTCAACATCCCTAATCATCAGGGAAATGCAAATGAAAACAACTCTGAGATACCACCTTACGCCTGTCAGAATGGCTAAGATCAAAAACACTGAAGACACCTTATGCTGGAAAGGATGTGGAGCTAGGGGAACTCTCCTCCACTGCTGGTGGGAATGCAAGCTTATACAACCACTTTGGAAATCAATATGGCGCTTTCTTAGAAAATTGGGAATCCATCTCCCCCAAGACCCAGCTATACCACTCTTGGGCATACACCCAAGGAATGCTCAACCACACCACAAAAGCACTTGTTCAGCTCTGTTCATATCAGCATTGTTTGTAATAGCCAGAACATGGAAACATCCTAGATGCCCTTCAACTGAAGAATGGATAAACAAAATGTGGTACATATACACAATGGAATACTACTCAGCAGAGAAAAACAATGACATCATGAGGTTTGCAGACAAATGGATGGATCTAGAAAAAATCATCCTGAGTGAGGTAACCCAGACTCAGAAAGACAAACATGGTATGTACTCACTCATAGCAGGATACTAGATGTAGAACAAGGATGACTGGACTGCTACTCACATCACCAGGGAGGCTACCTGGAAAACAGGACCCCAAGAAAGACACGGGGATCGCCCAATGACAGAGAAATGGAATGAGATCTACATGAACAGCCTGGACATGAGTGGGGGTAGTGAAGGGCGAGGGTCGAGGGAAAGAGAGCTTGGGGGAGCGGGAGATCCCAGCTGGATCAACAACAGAGAGGGAGAACAAGGAATAGGAGACCATGGTAAATGAAGACCACATGAGAATAGGAAGAAGCAAAGTGCTAGAGAGGCCCACAGAAATCCACAAAGATACCCCCACAACAGACTGCTGGCAATGGTCGAGAGACAGCCCAAACTGACCTACTCTGGTGATGGGATGGCCAAACACCCTAATTGTCATGCTAGAAACCTCATTCAACTACTGAGGGATCTGGATGCAGAGATCCATGGCTAGGCCCCGGGTGGATCTCTGGGAGTCCAATTAGCGAGAATGAGGAGGCTTTATATGAGCGAGAATTGTTGAGACCAAGGTTGGATAAAGCACAGGGACAAATAGCCAAACAAATGGAAACACATGCATTATGAACCAATGGCTGAGGGGTCACCAACTGGATCAGGCCCTCTGAATGGGTGAAACAGTTGATTGGCTTGATCTGTTTGAGAGGCATCCAGGCAGTGGGACCGGGTCCTGTGCTCATTTCATGAGTTGGCTGTTTGAAACCTGGGGCCTATGCAGGATCGCTTGGCTCGGCCTGGGAGGAGGGGACTGGACCTGCCTGGACTGAGTCTACCAGGTTGATCTCAGTCCGCGGGGAAGGCTTTGCCCTGGAGGAGATGGGAATGGGGGGCGGGCTTGGGGGAAGGTGAGGGGGGCGGGAGGGGGGAGAACAAGGGAATCCGTGGCTGATATGTAGAACTGAATTGTATTGCAAAATAAAAAAAATAAAAAAAAAAGTAAGCTCTCAGCTATTGCCCCAGTACCGCACCTGCCTGCCTGGGAACATGTTCTCTACCACGATGGACTCTAACCTTCTGAAGCCATAAGCCCCAAATTAAATGATTTCACTTCCAAGGTGCCTTGGTAATGGTGTTTTATCAAAATAGAAAACTAACTAAGGGAGCTAATGAGCTAGCAAGCTCCAGGGGTCTCTTTACTCTGTTCCCTAGCATTGGTGTTACAAGTAAACACCACACCTAGTTTTTTGCTTGTGTTAGGGATTGAACTCAGGTTCCCATGCTAGTGTGGTAAGCACTTTAACAACTGAAGTCTCTCTCCAGCTCCCTTAATAAAACCTTGAACATTTAAAAAATATATAAGCTGCTCTCTGATATGATACACATAGATGATCTACACCAAAATTCTTATATATGACCAGGTTGATTTTAAGCTTTAAAATCACTTTAAGCTGTTCTTTAAGATTTAGGATATTATTCTAAAGCAATAATATTGAGAGAAATAATGATTTATATTGCAAATGTTAAAAGTGAAAGTAGAAGTTTTTAGTGTTGTCTTCTTCTGAAAGAACACTATGCTACTTATGAATGAAGGAGAAAATAGTACTTTACTAATAGTGGGTTGGGACTCAGTCCATGTTATTAGACTCCTAGAATCCTGGTCCATTTATCACTTTTTCTCTAACCAAAAGGTATGATGATAATAGATGGTTCATGCTAGTGATCAGTGGCTTAATAGTTTTTACAACCATTAATACATTAATACAAGCATTAATACAATCCTTAAAACGTACTGAAGGTGATGCTATGGCTACCTTTATCACTCAGATGAAGATGAGTAAATTGTCATCATTGTTATATCACAGTCACATAAGGCTCTGGGAATCTGAACTGTAGACCTTCCATTCTGATGCACATTTCCCAATATGCTATGCTAAAATAAAAATGTAGGACCACTAAAAAACAAATGAATACAGAATCTATCCAAAATGATGATGAATGTGCTCAGTGTTCATTTTCCTTCTGCATGATGTGTGTTTGGGAATGCATGCCACATCATGATGGTAGAGGTCAGAGGACACATGTGAAGTTGGTTATCTCTTTCTACTTTTATGTGAGTTCCAGGGATCAAATTGAGACTACCAGGCTTGTATAGCCTTCCTGGCAAAGCTATGCCTTAGATAAATTTTAAGAGCAAGATGATTTGCAAAATTTAAGATAGTTTCTTAGGTAGGTTGAGCTCTCCACAAGACTATTGTTGTTTATTTTTACAGTAAAACAGTTACAAAACCTTAAACATTATGAATTAAAAATTATTTCCAACTGTTTTGTAATTAGTAGTCTAAGAAGTAGAATTGTCTAGCTATCCTAAAGTCCTTTTCTATTGTAAACACTTTCGCAGCCTATACCTCACCATTACTCTTTCTTTACAATGTTTTTTGATTCTTCTTTCAGCATCCAAGTGCATCCTTATGCACATTAGCTTTGTCTTATCTATTTTAATAAGATATTTGTTATGTCTCTTAATCTACAGGTTCTCCATCTTCCTCCTTTATATTTTATCAGCACAATATCATTTTTGAATTATCCTTTATAGTGATAGCAGTCTCTGCCTGTAAATAAATAGATCTAATGAACATGGAGAGTGATTCTATATTCAGAGACGCCTGCATTAACCTATAAACCTCAACAAATAACTCTTCACTATCGATCCCTTGATATGTATATTCCTCCATCTTTATTTATTGCAATACTTTGTCTTGTAGAGAAATTATTTCAGAATTAAATTTAAAAGTTTATTATATTTTTGAGAAATTAAAATGGCTTTATAGATGAAGTGGAGCTTTCTGGAATCTTCTAATTGCAGGGACTACAAGCTCACTGAGGTTGGCTGGAGACAGATGGCATGCTTGTCACGATTCCAGAGTGTCACAGAGTATCAAAAGGTCCGCATGAGGGTTCATCAATAATAATGTATAATTTTCCATATTATACATTAATGTACATGAACATGATACAATGATTTTACAAAAATTTAAGTGCTGATTAATAGATCTAAGGTAGAGTTAGAAGATATGCCCTTCTAATGACCTCTAGAATGAACAAAATGATGTCAGTCCATGGGCTGCCCTTTAAATAGTGATGGGTCACTCACTCATCAACTGAGGTTAGCTAACTGTGGTCTTTCTCTTGGTATCTATGTTCTCACTATACTTACAAAAGAATTAAAGTGTATATGTGAGTGGAATGACAATCACACAGACTATAAATCATATGAGGCAACAGACTTCCATGTAGGATACCAATATAGAAACCCAAAATGAATTTTGGACCAAGTCTGGAGATCCCAGCCATGAAATTCACCATCCCTTTCGTACCAGATCCACCTAACACATTTCCAATATCCCTGCAACACACTCTTCCCTAAGTATGCCCTGCTCTTCTAGAAAATGAAATTCATAATAAAGTCTGGACTCTGCCCTGAGAGAACAAGTGCATTTAGTCTATTGCTTCCTCTGTAAATGAAATCATCACTCCTTAAATTCCTTGGATGGGAGAGAATGTTAAAAGCATACAGAAGCAGGGTGTGGTGGTGCATGTCTTTAGTCCCAGTACTCAGGGAAGAAGCAGGCAGGCAGATATCTGAGTTTGAGGCCAGCCTAGTCTACAGAGCGAGTTCTGGGACAGCCAGAACTACACAGAGAAACTCTGCCTTGAAAAACGAAAATAAAATAAAATAAAAGAGAAAGAAAGAAAGAAAGAAAGAAAGAAAGAAAGAAAGAAAGAAAGAAAGAAAGAAAGGAAAGCATACAGTAGGCTGTCTTGGGTTTATTATTTAGTCCTAACTCTGTCTTCTAATTATGGGTGCATTGCTAAATGAGGTAATACCCAGTCTTAAAAATTACCAAGCAGGTTTTTAAAAGATGTCAGTAAGCATTTCTGCTGTAGTCTAATTAGCACTCTAATACATTTTAAAGTGCATAGTCATCATTATTTCTTCTTCATTAGTTGCTGATATTTTATATAATGCATCTTATAAAAGTATTCTTACCATATTACATAAATACAGCTGCATACCAAGTATAAGGGTTATGAATGCATCTTCATGAAAACACACATCTTATATCCACGTATAAAACAATTCGTAGTGTAGATGTGATGTTTATTTAAATATACTAATGTAAATTAGTAAATATTTATGTTTGCCCAACTCTACTTACTGTGTATTGTGGTAAGGTACTTCATACAACTAGAACAATGAGTTTAATTATTGCCACTGTTGACAGGAAGTTATAAGGAAAGTAAGATCCACTGTTTGCATTACATTAGGATGCTTCTGGGTAGACATTTTTATAAAGATGGATATCTGACTTCAAGGTGGGAAGCCTTGAAAAGGTAGTCCAAAGGTATGAAATCAGCAAGGCAAAGCACACTGCAGGGCTACACAGTAATTAGTCCTGGTTGCCAGGGTTACTCAGAAGGTAGAGTGACCTGTCTGACTCCAGATCCTTCATATGAACAATATTCAGTCACATTTCTATAACATCTGTACTTTACTTGCTCAGCTGTATTGTGTGGTCCAGCTAGGCCAACTTGGGAGTAGCATCTCCATAAATAATAAGTTGCAGTGGTTAGAGTGTTTTTGAAATGATCAAGTCAAATCTTATTTAAGTCTTTGAAGTGTTTGAAGATTACCTACCTAATTGAAATATGTATATTGAAATATGTATACCTAATTGAAATATGTATACCTAGAAAACTTAACTAATATAACTATAAGTTTGATTATCATAGATGACTAATTATTAATCTGCATTTAACTATACACTACAATTTCAAGTGAGCTGCACAAACATAATACCCCAAACAGGAGTAGAAATATATACAGTACAACAAAATCAACTTTAAATTTGCATCAATAAACCAAAATCCATAGCAACATGAAACATTTTAAACTAGTTGCTGCTCTTTAAAAGTAGATTCAACAAACTACCCCTTTATCCTATCACACTTATATTATCTCCTTTTCTTCTTTAGAAAGAGATTGCATTTATAATCAACCCCCTTTAAGTAAAAATAAACATTTATAAACAACATTTTGGAAATTTGGGCATAGCTTCTCATACTATTTCTCACTGGTTGAGGGTATGGGCACTCTTATGGGGATCCTGACAATAAGAATTATAGCTAAATCTTGGCTGTAGTAGCCTGTGAGGCTGTCTCTACTATTCAGGGTGTCTTGATTGAGCAAAAAATATTAGCCTGGGAGCAATCTATAGGTTCTCATCTTCTTTGGAAACAAAAGCAGAACCTCTTTTCCAAAGCAACATATACTTAGACACAAACTTTGAAGTAAAGATACCTTTAAAATATACATATTGGTTTAACTGAGTAACCCCTACAATCAAATGTCTCTCTGCGGTTAAAAATCCCAAAGATGCCAGGCGGTGGCAGTGCATGCCTTTAATCCCAGCACTTGGAGGCAGAGCCAGGTGAATCTCTGTGAGTTTGAGTCCAGCCTGGTCTACAAAGTGAGATCCAGGACAGGCTCCAAAGTTACACAGAGAAAGCCTGTCTCAAAAAAAGAAACAAACAAACAAACAAAAATCCCAAAGACAATATAATCTGGACTCTCTGGGTAATTTCCATCTTTATGTGACTTATTTTTTATATTACTTTATTCTCCTATGTAAGGACTTCATTTTATTATTTTAAAACTATATATTTCCTTTTTATGATTGTCTATACCTTTTGACCATGTTTTTATTAAGAAATATTTTTATTCAATTTACATACCAATCACAGATCCCCCTCTTCCCTCCTCCCACCCCTCCAGCCTCCCCCACAACTCACTCCCCTTTCCCTCCTACAAGAAGATAAGGCCTCCCATGGGGAGTCAGCAGAGCCTGATACATTCAGTAGAGGCAGGTCCAAGCCCCTCCCCCTTGCTAAAGACTGTGCAAAGTGTCCCATCATAGGTAGTCTATGGCCATATCACCCTGAATGAACCTGATCTTATCTGACCATTGTTTTAAACTGCAGTGTGGCTAGGACTAAAGCAGCAGCCTTGGTTGCTAACTCCACCCACCTCAGCTTCCCAACATGGCAAAGGTACATTTATTGCCAGCTCTGGGATCCATGCTCACCATCGAGTCTGGAAAGCTTTGGGTCTATGCCTCCATCCAGCATGTAGCCCAGAAACCTTTTTCTTTCTTCCTTCCTTTCTTTCTTTCTTTTCTTTTCTTTTTTTAAATTTTTTTATTATTAGCAAAAGCTAAATCCACCATGCAGTGTACTTAGAAACACCCCTGTGTACAGCAGCAGCAATCCCTCATGCAATAGGTCAGGCCCACATGCCACAAACCTGCCATACTGTAGCTCAAGCTTGCATGCCGCTATATCTCTGTATCATGACTTGCCTGAGAGACACAACTAGGAAGCTGCTCTTGGCTCCATTTTAGAACCCTTTTTAAAAGCTTTCTCAGGTTTTGTGTGGAAACTCTTGCTACCACGTTGGGCGCCAAATGTAGCTGTAAGTTTCTCTGGTCCCACCTGGGCCCGCAGTCCCATGTTCTTCCAGTCCCATCCAGTCTGGCAGTCCACAGCTGCTTATAAAATAATCACTCAGAGGCTTAAGGCTTCTCTCAAGCTAGCTCTCCCAACTTAACTCAGTTCATTTCTGTTAATCTATATTTTGCCACATGGCCATGGCATTACTGATCTGCCAGCATGTGACTCCTTTGGTGGACTGGCATCTCCCCCTGTAGGGCCCTGGCCCCCCTTTTTTTGTAGCTGTTGCCTTGCTTGCTGACCTTGACCAGATGCCCTCCCTATGCTGATTTCCCTGCCCATTTCCTTCCTCCTGAATGGTTTCCTTCCTCCTGAACGCTCACTGGAGGTTCCTTGTTTGTGCATCCTGCTTTTGGTGTAAATAGCTAGAATGCAAGAATGTAAAACATTTTTAGCAAACTTCTGCCCTCCGGGGTTCTCCCATTGTGCTGTAAGCCTGTATTTAAGGGTTCCTCTCTCTTTCAATAAATGGCATTCTGCATTCTGCTGAGATGAATGACCCACTGTTCTTGTTTCTGTTCTTTGATCCACAGCCCCTCGCTCGGACATGGTGAATGGGTGGTGGTCGCATGGGTGTTACTGCTACATCCCCCAACTCCACTCTTTGTCTTGTCTTCAGTTCAAATGTATCACCTAACCGTATTCTGCCTAGCCATTGGCCAAACAGCTTTGTTTATCAACCATTCAAAGCAACATATATTTATTTATTTTTTTTTAAGATTTATTATGTATACAACATGTATGCCTGCAGGCCAGAAAAGGGCACCAGATCTCATTACAGATGGTTGTGAGCCACCATGTAGTTGCTGGGAATTGAACTCAGGACCTCTGGAAGAGCAGTCAGTGCTCTTAACCTCTGAGCCATCTCTCCGGCCCCAAAGCAACATATATTAACAGCATATAGAAAGATATCCCACAATAGTATACTAACCTATGAATGTAAGGATAGATATTTAGAAGGCTAGATAATCTATCAATTTAGGAAAATGATAGCAGTAATGTCTCTCTTGGAGTCTATGACCTCTATAGCCATGGGTTCTTGGTCAGGCTCATAGTATCAGGCATGAATTCCCTCCTGTTCAGCGGGCCCTAAATCCAATCAGACATATGTAGGTTACCTCCCAAAAAGCTCATGCCACTATTGCAGTGTTGTGGGGATCAGAGTTGATGGCTGGCTGCCCAGGAGACCAGGTCCTTCCCAGAGGCAAACTAAGAATTCAATGTCCATTTTTCAAAAGAAATAAAGACTCAGAAAGGGTAAATGCAGAAGTGTATTGAGGCAGAGAGCAAAGAACAGAAAGCACCCTGTAGGGAAGGGGAAGGTCACCAAAGCTGGTAGGCTACCGGGTGTTCTTTAACAAGAGCCTCAGAACATTTTTTTTCTTTGAGCCCCTTCTCCCTTACTTTATTTTCTTGGCCCAGGCAGAAATAACCTAAACTAGACAGCTTTGTTCAGTGGAAGATCTTGATTTAATGGATGGCCTTTTTTGTTAGACAGGATCCAACTGTCAGATGGGAATATATCTCTCTTTTCTGCCCCTTTTCCTGACAACATATCCTTTCTTCCTTCCTTCCTTCCTTCCTTCCTTCCTTCCTTCCTTCCTTCCTTCCTTCCTTTCTTTCTGTCTTTCTTTCTTTCTTTCTGTCTGTCTGTTTTTCTGTCTGTCTGTCTTTCTTTCTTTCTGTCTGTCTTTCTTTCTTTCTTTTTTTTCTTTTATTCTTTCCTCATAGATTATATCCCAACCCTAGTTTCTCCTCCCACCTCCTTCCAGCCCCCTCTCCCTCAGAACCACTCTTCTTCCATTTCCCTTTAAAAAATAAGAACAGGACTCCTTGTGGTATCAACCCAACATGGCATAACAAATAACAGTAAAACTCGGCACAAACACTCATATCAAGGCTGGATAAGGCAATCCAGTAGAAGGAAAAGAGTCCTAAGCACATGCAAAGGAGTCAGAGATACTCCAGACACACACATTACACTCTCCCACTGTTAGGAGTCCTACCAGAACTACAAGATACACAACCATAACACGCATGCTGAGAACCTAGCTCAGACCCATACAGACTCAGTGATTGCCACTTCAGTCTCTGTGAGCCCCCATGAGCCCCGTTTAGTTGATTCTGTGGGCCGTGTTGTTGTGATGTCTTCAACCCCTCTGGCTCCTACAATCCTTCCTCCCCCTCTTCTACTAGGTTCCCCTACCTCTGCCTAGTGTTTAGCTGTGGGTCTCTGTATCTGCTCCCATCAGTTGCTGGATGCTGCTATTCTGATTACAATTGGGGCTAAACGCAGATCTTTGAGTACAGCAGAATATCATTAGGCATCATTACATTGACTTTTTGTTCTGGTCATGTTATCTCTAGGCTGTCTAGCCTCTGGTTTCTGGCCATCTAGACAGTGTCAAGGATGGGTTTGAAGCTGAACCAGTGATTGGTTGGCCACTCCCACAAATTCTCTGCCACCATTACCCCAGCACATCTTACAGGCAGTACAGATTGTAGGTCAAAGGTTTTGTATCTGGATTGATGTCCTAGTACCAATACTAGGAGCCCTGCCTGGTTGTAGAAGATGGCCAGTTCAGGCTCTTAATACCCCATTAGTAGGAGACTTTGATAGGATCACTCTCATAGATTCCAGGGAGTTTCCATTGCATTAGATTTCTATATTACCCCTCCCAGGTGCCCCCCCAATTCTAATCATCTCTCCAAGTACTTTTTTCCTCTATTCCCCCTTGCCTGATCCCTTCTGTTCCCATTCCTATCCTCTCCTAGCCCACCCACAAAATCTATTCGATTTGCCCTTCCCAGGGAGATCCATGCATCTCCCCTTGAGCCCTTCTTAGTTCTTATCCTCTCTGAATCTATAGATTGTAGCATAATTATCCTCTACTTAACAGCTAATACCCAGTTATAATTGTGTGCATACCATGCTTGTCTTTCTGGGTCTGAGTTACCTTACTCAAGATGATTTTTCTGGTTCCACCCAATTGCCTGAAAATTGCATGATGTCATTGTTTTTTTTTATTTTTATTTTTTTCGGTTTTTTGAGACAGGGTTTCTCTGTGTAGCTTTGCGCCTTTCCTGGAACTCACTTGGTAGTCCAGGCTGGCCTCGAACTCACAGAGATCCGCCTGGCTCTGCCTCCCAAGTGCTGGGATTAAAGGCGTGTGCCACCACCGCCCGGCGATGTCATTGTTTTTAACAGCTGAGTAATACTGAAATTACTGAGTAATTTTCTTTATACATTCTTCAGTTGAGGGACATATAGGTTGTTTTCAGTTTCTCACTATTATGAATAAAGCTGCTATGAACACAGTTGAGCAAGTGTCCTTGTGGTATGGTAGAGCGTCCTTTGGGTATATGCCCAAGAGTGGTATAGCTGGGTCTTGAGGTAGATCAACTGCCAGTTTTCTGAGGAACTTCCATATTGATTTCCATGTGGCTATACAAATGTGCACTCCCACCAGAAATGGAGGAGTGTTCCCTTTGCTACACATCCTTGCCAGCATAAGCTACCACTTGTGTTTTTGATCTTAGCCATTCTAACAGGTATAAGATGGAATCTCAAAGCAGTTTTGATTTGCATTTCCCTGATGACTAAAGATGTTAGCATTTCTTTCAGGAATTCTCAGCAATTTGAGATTCCTCTGTTGAGAATTCTCTGTTTAGATCTACGCCCATTTTATGCTTGGATCATTTGGTGTGTTGATGTTTAGTTTCTTTAGTTCTTTATATATTGTGGATATTAGCCCTCTGTCAAATGTGGGGTTGGTAAAAATCTTTTCCCATTCTGTAGGCTGACATTTTTTTCCTATTGATGGTGTCCTTTGTTTATAGAAGCTTTTCAGTTTAATTAAGTCCCAGTTCTTGGTTGTTGATCTAAGTGCCTGTGCTATCAGTGTTATGTTCAAGAAGTTGTCTCCTATGCCAGTATGTGCAAAGCTTTTCCCTATTTTCTCTTCTATCAGGTTCAGTGTTTCTGGCTTTATGTTGAGGTTTTTGACCCACTTGGATCTGAGTTTTGTGGGGGGTGATAGATATGGATCTATTTGTATTCTTCCATATGGTGACATCCAGTTAGACCAGCAGGATTAACACAGTAAAAATGGCTATCTTACCAAAAGCAATGTACAGATTCAATGAAATCCCCATCAAAATTCCAACACAATTCTTTGCAGACCTTGAAGGAACAATACTCAACTTCATATGGAAAAACACAAAAACACAGGATAACTAAAACAATCATGAAAAATAAAAGTACAGGCAGAGGTATCACCATTCCTGATTTCAAGATGTACTACAGAGCTATCTATAGTAGTAAAAACCACATGGTATTGATATAAAAACAGACAAGTAGACCAATGGAAAGGAATTGCATACTCAGTTGAAAATCCACATACCTCTGGATACCTGGTTTTTGATAAAGAAACAAACAAATAAAGAAAAAACCACAATGGAAAATAGACAGCATCTTCAAAAAAAAATGGTGCTGGTCTAGCTGGATGTAAGCACACTGTATTGCTAACTTCTTACAGTACAAATCTTGCTAGGTAAGTTTTTATTGCAGCTTTCAGGGGTTACAGCTGGGTATGACTGTTGGTATCTTTTCTCTCAAGACAACCTGCCCAGTACCTTGCGGAGCTCTGAAAGCTGCCCGTCAGGGAGAAGGCTTCTGATTCAGTATCAGCTTGGTGTCTTCCAGTTCTATGACCAAAGTCCACGGTGTCTTTAGCAATAGGGTATCCTATCCTCAAGACCCTATTCTGATGGGCAACCAAGTGCAATGAAAATATCTTTTTATTGGGGAGGGGGAATTGGGATCTCTTGGACTCGCTGAACAACAACATAAAGGGAGCTCTTTCAACCTGGAACTAGGTTTCTTATTCTTTTTTTTCTAAAATTATTCTTTCCTAGAGGGATATGATCCCTCCCCTCCTTTCCATATGGCTTTTCAAATATACCTGTTTAGATTTATTCCTCCCTCTTATCCCCGCCACTTTACTCTTCTGTCCCCCCTCCTCTTTAGGTCCCTCCCTCCATTCTGTCATTTTGTTCCCCTCTTCCTTCCGACCACCTGCGTTATATCCTGCCTACCTCTGCACCCTGCTCGGCATTTCTCTTCCCCTCCCCCAGTGCACCCTTTCCACTTTCTTGGCTTCCACAGGTTGCACACCCAAATCTCAAGATCTGTAGAGGTGTACTTAGATTGCTGCTTTTGCACTATCAGTGCTCAGAGCCGTTTTTGCACACCAGTTACCTTAGCATCCTTTGTGTTCTGCCTGTGACCTCTTGCTTATGTTTACTGTTCTCTCCAGTTCTGAGGATTCGTTCCAGTATTCCCTGTAGGGCTCTTCGAGTGGATGTGGTTTCCCTCAACCTATTTATGGCACGGAAAGCTGTTCCTTCTCTCTTGACTAAGGCAGATAGTTTTGCTGGGTAAATTAGTCTGGGCTGACAGCTGTGGACTTTCAGAACCCGGAGAACACTGAGCCATCTCCCTGGCCCTGCTCTGCATTTTCCACTTTCACAATGGCTTTCCTTCTGCTTCAGGACATTCTGTAAATCCTGTTTTGAAATACAGATTAGGTAAATCACAAAACCATGAGCAGTCACAAGTTTATTTGTCATAGTAAAGGGAGATTAAGCCTGAAAGTTTGGCTTTCACTGCTGGATTACATGACCACTGCTGTGATACATAATAGAGGTAGTGACAACTTTCCTGTCTTTTTTTTTTTTTTTTTTTTTTTTTTTTACTTTTTGCTTTTTTGCTTTTTTCTTTTTGAGACAGAGTTTCTCTGTATAGCTTTGGAGCCTGTCCTGGAACTCGCTCTGTAGACCAGGCTGGCCTAGAACTCACAGAGTTCGGCCTGGCCCTGCCTCCTGAGTGCTGGGATTAAAGGTGTGTGCCACCACCGCCCAGCTATCCTGTTATCTTTCTTTGAGCAAAATTCAGTTTTACCCTCCATATCCAACTGCCTGTCCTCTCAGTCAGGAATGGGGTCACAAGCCTTTTACTCTTTCGGAAGACTATGGCATTTTTAAATTGGATTAAACAAAATATTTAGGGTGTGCTGTCTCGTTTTAGTTTGTTATTTACATTTGTTTGTTTTGAAATATGGTCTTACTATATAATCCTCAGTAGCCTGGAACTCACTCTGTAAACCAGGCTGGCCTTGAACTGCCCCCCACCCTCAGGCTAGGATTACAATCGCACCACCACACCCAGCTAGTTCTCACCTAGTTAAACTGCCAGAGCTCCCACTTGAGTGTGTTTGTGTGTATGTGTGTGTGTGTGTGTGTGTCTGTCTGTCTGTGTGTCTGTGTGTCTGTGTGTCTGTGTCTGTGTCTGTGTTAGGATAATAATGTTTGGTTTGTAGCCTTACCAAATAAATGTAATAAATAATTTTTATTTCTCTTCCAAGAAAGAATGATTATTAGAAAGCAGAAAATGTTAGATGTTTCAGTAGGGAAATTGGTTGAAAAGAAAAATACATTAATACTTGTAACAAAAATAAAAAAGTACTTAAAAAGTAAACCTGAGTTTTGTATTTTATAGGTGTGTCCTATTTATAAAAATGCTTTAACATGTGCAATTAGTGTTAAATATTGAAAACATTATTATTTTTGAAAGTATTTTTTTCCAAAATTTTACTTACCTTATTTTTCAGTGGTTAATGCAAAATTATAGTATAATAATAACAACAATTAAATAAAAGTAAAAATCCTTTTTGAAGGCTGAGGAAAATTAATTATTGACTATGAGTAACTGAGACTTTATGTTTAATTTTTCTTGCAATTACTTTAGCAACGTGTCATGACAGATATTCAAGTAGGGGTAAAAAAAATTAATTCTTAAGGATAACCAAGAAGTTTTATTTTATTTTATTTATTTATTTTTGGTTTTTTGAGACAGGGTTTCTCTGTGTAGTTTTGATGTCTGTCCTGGATCTTGCTCTGTAGACCAGGCTGGCCTAGAACTCAGAGATCTATCTGCCTGACTCTTCCTCCTGAGTGCTGGGATTAAAGACGTGCACCACCACCACCCGGCCAAAGTTTTACCTTTTAAAGTAAAAATTTTATTTATTATTGCACTGTATCATCTAGCATATAAATTATGTGATCACAGTTCATTGCATTTTTTTTTCTAGAAAAAAGGCCTACCCCTGTATCCAATACCCAGGTCATTATCAGCACCCACCAAGTCTGATACTCTTCCTCATTGCTACTTAACATAATACTTTTTTAACAATACATATTAGTTTTGTTATTTGAACTTCAAATGAATAAAGCTTTGCATGATACAGCTTGGTGAGTAGCCTCCTTGGTTCACTATTTGTGAAATTTACTTTGCAGCAAACATTTTATGTTGTTTAAATTATCATACAAAATTACGTTATATGCATTTAAAATAATAGTGATATAAGAATATCTCTCATGCAGTGATGGGTCTTTTATATTGTTTTTACATTTTTTCCACTTTGAATATTCTGTTACACACAGTTTTTGGCAAATGTATATAGATTTGAGTTTGGCCTGACCCCACACCTAGAATTGCTACATTAATGTAAATGCCTATATTTTGCTCTTATGGAATCTGTTAAACAGCTTTCCTAAATGAATGAGCAATTTAGAATCAAACCTCTGACAACGTGGAATCCGATTGTTTTGCTTCCTGATCAGTACTCATAGTGTCGAAGCTCTGTTTCAGTTCTTAGTCTCTCGTTGTGGCGAAATGTGGATTTTCCTGTTGACAAATGAAGTGAGTCCATTTTTCAGCAATCTGGGAAAGATTTTCATGTTATCCTTTATTGTACAACTAAATTCCACATGACAATGAGTATCTATCCCATATACTCATGGTAAATTATGTCTCTGCAAATGAAACTTGGTGTGATATATATCAGGGATTTTTTTTAAATTTTTTATTTTTATTTTGCAATACAATTCAGTTCTACATATCAGCCACGGATCCCCTTGTTCTCCCCCCTCCGGCCCCCCGCATCTTCCCCCCAGCCCAACCCCCATTCCCACCTCCTCCAGGGCCTGCGGACTGAGAGCAACCTGGTAGACTCAGTCCAGGTAGGTCCAGTCCCCTCCCTCCAGGCCGAGCCAAGCCACCCTGCATAGGCCCCAAGTTTCAAACAGCCAACTCATGCAATGAGCATAGGACCTGGTCCCACTGCCTGGACGCCTCCCAAACAGATCAAGCCAATCAACTGTCTCACCCATTCAGAGGGCCTGATCCAGTTGGTGATCCCTCAGCCATTGGTTCATAATGCATGTGTTTCCATTTGTTTGGCTATTTGTTCCTGTGCTTTATCCAACCTTGGTCTCAACAATTCTCGCTCATATAAACCCTCCTCATTCTCGCTAATTGGACTCCCAGAGATCCACCCGGGGCCTAGTCATGGATCTCTGCATCCAGATCCCTCAGTAGTTGGATGGGGTTTCTAGCATGACAGTTAGGGTGTTTGGCCATCCCATCACCAGAGTAGGTCAGTTTGGGCTGTCTCTCGACCATTGCCAGCAGTCTGTTGTGTAGGTATCTTTGTGGATTTCTGTGGGCCTCTCTAGCACTTTGCTTCTTCCTATTCTCATGTGGTCTTCATTTACTATGGTCTCCTATTCCTTGTTCTCCCTCTCTGTTGTTGATCCAGCTGGGATCTCCCGCTCCCCCAAGCTCTCTTTCCCTCGACCCTCGCCCTTCACTACCCCCACTCATGTCCAGGCTGTTCATGTAGATCTCATTCCATTTCTCTGTCATTGGGCGATCCCCGTGTCTTTCTTGGGGTCCTGTTTTCCAGGTAGCCTCCCTGGTGATGTGAGTAGCAGTCCAGTCATCCTTGTTCCACATTTAGTATCCTCCTATGAGTGAGTACCATGTAAGAAACAAGCAGGTGTAGCCATCCTGATATCCAGCAAAATAGACTTCAAACTAAAATCAATCAAAAGAGATCAAGAAGGGCATTACATACTCATCACAGGAAAGATCCACCAAGATGAAGTCTCAATTCTGAACATTTATGCCCCAAACACAAGGGCACCCACATATGTAAAAGAAACATTACTAAAGCTTAAATCACATATAAAACCCCACAAATTAATAGTGGGAGACCTCAACACCCTACTTTCACCACTGGACAGATCTCCCAAATAGAAACTTAACAGAGAAATAAAGGACTTAACTGATGTCATGACTCAAATGGACTTAATCGATATCTACAGAACATTCCATTCCAACAAAAAAGAATATACCTTCTCAGCACCCCATGGAACCTTCTCTAAAATCGACCACATACTTGGCCACAAAACAATTCTCAACAGATACAAAACAATTGGAATAACCTCCTGTGTTCTATCAGACCACCATGGTCTAAAGTTGGATTTCAACAACATCAAAAACTACAGAAAACCTACAATCTCATGGAAACTGAATAATACTCAACTGAATCACCAATGGGTTAAGGAAGAAATAAAGAAAGAAATTAAAGACTTCTTAGAGAGCAGTGAAAATGAAGACACCGCATATCCAAACCTATGGGACACTATGAAAGCAGTACTAAGAGGGAAATTCATAGCACTAAATGCCCACATAAAGAAGTTGGAGAAATCTCACACTAGTGACTTAACAGCACACCTGAAAGCTCTAGAACAAGAAGAAGCAAAGTCTCCCAGGAAAAGTAGACACCAGGAAATTATCAAAGTGAGAGCTGAAATCAATAAAATAGAAACAAAGAGAACAATACAAAAAATTAATGAAACAAAGAGTTGGTTCTTTGAGAAAATCAACAAGATAGACAAGCCCTTATCCAAACTAACCAAAAGACAGAGAGAGAGCATCCAAATCAACAAAATCAGAAATGAAAAGGGGGACATAACAACAGACATTGAGGAAATCCAGAGAATCATCAGGTCATACTTCAAAAACCTCTAGTCCACAAAACTGGAAAACCTAAAAGAAATGGATAACTTTCTGGATAGGTACCACATACCTAAGTTAAATCAAGACCAGATAAACTATTTAAATAGTCCAATAACCCCTAATGAAATACAAACAGTCATTAAAAGTCTCCCCACCAAAGAAAAAAGCCCAGGACCAGATGGTTTCAGCACAGAATTCTACCAGATCTTCAAAGAAGAGTTAATACCAATACTCTCTAAATTGTTCCAAACAATAGAAACAGAAGGAACATTACCAAACTCCTTCTATGAGGCTACAATTACCCTGATTCCTAAACCAAACAGGGATGTTTTTAATAATAAGATACAAGAAGGCCATATGCAAATTAGTGAGTATTTTCCCAATGGATAGGGGTAGGAAGATGATATGCATTTGAAATCATTGATGCTGATCCTTATTTAGGATAAGGAAAAAAATCAAAATAATTGTAAACTCTTTTCCATGGAAGAGTAGTTTTAAAGTTTTAGAAAAATATATTTAATGGTACTCATTTTAGAACTATCTTTTTCTGTGCTTGTTTAATGCTGGATGAGCAGCAAGTACACGTATGCTTGTCCTTTGTATAATGTATCAACAGAATTATATCTCCATCAGAACTGGGTGTAGTGACCAACACTTGTAATCCCTGTTAAGATGGGTGGGGCAAGAGTTCAGCCTGAGTTACATAGTAAGAACTTGTTCTAAAAATCTCTCTCCCCTTACCCTCTATATTTGTAAATGTATATTATATATATACACACACACACATACACACAGCCTTATAGAGATATAGACACAGATAAAGATCCACTGCCTTTAAGAGTACAATAATAACCATGTCTTCTCTTTATATGTCTGTGGAATCTCTATATATCACTAACTGATATATGACCTGGTAAATTGTGTGTCCTTATGTATTTTTGGTTCAACACATGACATGGATTAAGGTCAGTTATCTACTACAATACAGGTATTTAAATAACCAGAACAGTTCTGCCCACTACTGTCTTCTTGCAAGTGAGGTTCTTATTCAGCATATCAACTTTACAAAGTGCACATTCAATTCAACAAATATAATTGTATAGTAAATTATGGAGAGTGGTTATAAACCCTCCTTGACATGTAATAGTAATTATTTAATAGGAAATTGTGCCTCCTGCTTTGAATTTTTCAACCAAACATCTTTGTTTCCTTCTATAGGCTTTTCAGTGTCTAGTCTTACCTCTCCTCTAAATAACACATTTAAATCCCACTAATTGTTGCCAAGAACTTTCTTTCATGCTTGCCATGGTCCTCAATGCCTAAAGTCACTGCCTTAGTTTAGGCTTTTTCCACCTCAAATAGATCAGAAAGTGTTTCCTTGACATTTATTCTTCTCACATGATTGTTCCTGATCCACTGTATTTTCCATACCACTAGATTGCTGTGGGATGGTCTGTATGTCAAATGTGTTGCTGATTGGTCAATGAATAAATCACTGATTGGTCAGTGGCCAGGCAGGAAGTATAGGGGGGACTAACAGAGAGGAGAATTGAGAGAACAAGAAGCTGGGTGAGAGAGACACTGCCAGCCGCCATGATGAGAAACAGCATGTAATGATGCCGGTAAGCCATGAGCCATGTGGCAAGGTATAGATTAATGGAAATGGAATAATTTAAGCTGTAAGAACAGTTAGCAAGAAGCCTGCCACGGCCATACAGTTTGTAACCAATATAAGTCTCTGTGTTTACTTGGTCGGGTTTGAGTGGCTGTGGGACTGGCGGGTGACAGAGATTTGTCCTGACTGTGGGCCAGTCAGGAAATCTCTAGCTACACTAGATGGAAACTGAATTGTGCTTATGTGGTCTTTAGGATGACCTCAGAGCTGTTGAATGATTACACTGGGTGTCTATGTCCATCTGAGACATTATATTGCTGGATTTATGCCAGTCAATATACAGTCATGACATCTTGGTCTAATATAGGAATATTGGAATGCCTTTGAGAATGGAAGGGTCTTCCTTGGGAAGCTAGGGTTCCACAAACTTAGGGTGGCCACCAAAGCTGCCTTGAGCCAGTGACATTCAGGTTATTATCTCACAAATTTGAAGAATAGACTTCACAGACTACTGACAGTTAAATTTTAGAGAAAATTTTATTTTGGATTCATAGGTTCCTGTATAGTACAAGGGGTTCACAGAAAATTACAAGTCATCAATCTGACCTACTGGTCTGGAAGTGTTGTAAAGTACTTATGGCAGAAACTGGGTGATGTATGGTGGATCAGGAACAATAATGTGAGAATGAGTGACATGAGTCAGTTGACCTAACCATGAGGTATCCAGGTGCTTCTTCTCAGTTCCAGTCCAGAAGCTCTCTCCCGGCATTCCTAGCCTCCAGAGTAAGGACTGTCTTGTCATTCCGACTAGGGTCCCTGCCTTACTTGACTGGCTTTTATTTCCTGTTCTCACTAGTTCTTTATTATTTGTCAATAAAGCTCTATAGTATCTGTAGCTTCCCTCAGTCTTGGTCACCATCCCAAATTCTCTGGCTTCTACTACTCTCTTTACACTCACAACGCTCCCTCATAACTGCCTTTATCAGCCCTTTTGCAGACCAGTTATGCCTCTCCATATCTCTCTAATATTGACATAGCTCACTTCTTCATTATCTGCTGATCTTTGCTGAAATGCCACCCTACCAAAAGACCATTTCAGATAATCTTGTGTTAAAAAGCTTGTTCTCCTCATCTCTTTACACTGTATTTACCTTTCTTATTTTTAGATGTTATTCACATCCAATGTATTATGTCTATCATTTATTCACTGCTTCTTCCTATTAGAATGGGAATTATGAGGTAGATGTTGTTGCCTTGTGTATACTGCTGTATTTCTAGCACATGTGATCACACAGTGGTTCAACTACACTTGTTTATTTAGTAACTAGTTATCTAATTAATGGATTGATGGGTTGACATTTGTACTGGTTAGGTTTTTTTGTTTGTTTGTATTTTTGTCAGCTAGAGTCATCTGGGAAGAGGAAACCACAACTGAGAAAATACCTCCATCAGATTGGCCAGTAGACAATCCCATGGGGCAGTTTCTTAATTAATGATTGATGCTGGAAGGCCCAGCCCAAGAGAAATTGGAGCAAGCTAAATAAGTCATGTGCAGCAAGCCAATAAACAACATTCCTCCATGACTTCAGTTTCTGCTTCAAGGTTCTTCCTTAAGTTTCTATAATGACCTCTCTCTCTGGTGGACTGTGATGTGCAAGTCTCAGAGAATAATCTCTTTCCTCTCAACTTTGTTTTGGTCATAATATTTATCACAGCAACAGAAAGCAAACTGGAGCAGCATTGGTGACAAAGGCAGCTTTGTATGTATTTATTATAGTACATCACTAGGTATTTAGTGATGATGGGTTCTGGGTGTTGTTTAGTATGTGCTAGATTAAAATAGTAAGCAAGAGTTGATGCTCTGTATGTGGGGAGTTGAATTAGATAGAAGCAGGATTGAACATGAAGAATGTTTTTGGTGAGTGAATTCCTTTCCAATGTGATTCTTTCACATTGCTGCCTTTTAATTCAGGACTACCAAGAGTCAAATGTGTGCTTCCTTTTTCCTCTTTACATCTTATCCAAATTGCAAAAGTTATTTATCCAAGAAAGATGAAGCGGACACTTTACATTAGATATCTGATATCAGAATGGCTCTCTATTTCAAAGGAAGAAATGAAACCTTGGGGAAAGGAATAATTGATGTAACCTAGCATGTCTATATCAACTGTTGCTCTATACACTACAAAGGGAACAAATGGAAAACAGAAATTCAGTTTAAGTGGGTGAAATAATTTTGAATATTCCACTAGGAGATGGGACATTGAAGGTGAGGGGCAGGCCCACCTGACTCAGGTTTGGAATGCCATCTTTTGTAAGACTCTATAATAATGCTTAGAAAAGCACATTATGATTAATTTTTAAATATTTCCAGTTTTGTTTTTAGTTTTCTAGTGGATTGATTGAGTCTGTGTCCCTGCATCCTTGCTTATTAACTTACCACTTTTCTAATTTTGCTTGTTTTACAAATTAATGAAATTCTACATTCAAAAATACATTTAAACTGTTTGACAGTCTCCTATACTTACATGATGAACTTTCATTACTTTCATGCCCCTCCCCTTCTAACTCTTTTACCCCATCCCTTCCTTTCTTCTCAGCAAGTCCCCCACTACATTTTCATGTTTTCCTTTTGGGTATCACCCACGGAATTTAATGAGATTCCTGGAGCAAGTATAACTTAGCAGTGGCCACACCACTGAAGAAAGTGACACCTTGTCTCCTAGCAACTGCCAATGTCCCTGATGGAGCACTGGAGACTCTGGGCCCCTTCTCAGCAATGATGAACTACTGGTGGGTCCAATCTTATGCAGGCCTTGTGTGGAAGATTATCTGGACTATGTAAGACTATCACACAACATAGTCTTGTTACTACCAGCAATCCCCAAACCTAGAAATCCGGTAAAATGCAAGTCCAATAGAAATATTAATTGTGGAGTCAGAATCTTGAATACAGGGTCTAATCTCCATAGCAATGTTGCTGAAGATAATGACCCAGTAGACTAGGTAGGACGTGACAGGTTGTTTTGTGGGTTTGACAAGTTGCTAAAATGGGTTGGAGAACAAGAGAGCTAATATTTGGTCTTGAGGTTTCTCATTCAGAAAGCTAAGACTGATAAGGGAAAGCATGACACTACATAAAAATGTCACTCAGTCAAAACTAAATCCGAAATAGCCATTTGTTTTGACATATAGGAGACTGAAGAGTAACAATTGTTTGTTCATTGTGCAAACTTTACTGAGTGATGTCAAACAGTATAATACCAGGGTAGAATGCCAGAAAACCTCCTGAGAGGCGTTTGATTGTCAGGAAAGGAACTCAGGTACATTTAGAGTATGGAAAATATATTTGTTTAAAGTACATTTTTAATGTATTTTAATTTGAAATAAAAGAAGAAAAAGGAGGCAAACTGACCTGAAACTAAAACAGCATTGTGTAATGGGCATCAGAAAGAGTAGTGTAAGGTAATTACTGTGAAATATTCAACATTTGTTCTTGTACTCTGAAACGTTGCACAAAGATTTAGCTGGCAGGGCATATGAAGTGCTCACTCTCACCTCTCCCCCCAAACTGTCTCTGCCTAAATGAAAGAAATATTGACAGTTTCTCAGTGGGAGCATTGCAGTATATAACCAGAAGAAAGTAAAAGAGTAAGGAAGTCTCGTGTAGTAGAAACTATTTTAATTCATGGGCCTTATTTCTCACTTGACATATTGGTCGTCCTATATACAATTAGCTACGTGTGAGGTTTCAATTTGTGCTTATCAGGAATGTTGTTGTCTTCATGCAGAAAGCTGATTGACCTATTTATCAACTAAGTGTGGGAGGCTATTGTGTTTTATGACCTCTGCAGTTATGTCCATCCATGTTAATGAGCCATGAAGGAGGATTTGAAAACCTATTGAAATGTGCTGCAGTGTTACCTGAATGACATGGTAGATGCTGTAATAAATGACCAAGACCTCAAATATTGAAAATCCCTTTGTAATACAGATACCAGAATAGCTAAGAGGGCAATTTCTGTCATAAACAAATTGGCTAATATTTGAAGCTCATTATTTTATTTATTACTTGTACCAAATATTTAGAAATGTGTGATTTCAGAAGCTGTGCATTCCCTGATTCAAGCCAATTTCTTTTACACAATTAGAATCAGTGAGGGTAATGACTTTCTCTTGGAGGGATATGCCATCCCACTCCTCTCCTGGGGCAAACTGAAAGCTATATCACGTGGTGCTGCTCCCATTTTTCTTCACCACCCTCTCTTGAGTTTTTTACTGGGGTCTCTAATTATGTTTCTTTGTGTCCTGGCAACCCAGGATCATTAGTGAACTAACTGTGTGGGAGCAGAGGTTGTAGTACCAAGGAGGCTTTGATCAGGAGTTCCTAGCCAGAGCACTTTTTACCTCTTGTGAGACCTTGAACAGGTTATTAATAACACCCTTCTCTACTGATACCTTGTAGCGACACACCTGGTGTGACCACTGCCCCTTAAAATGTAGGAGATCATTTTTATTTCATAATTTTTATCATTAGTACAAAAGTGGTGAATGTTCACATTGACTAATTCAGAAGCACAAAATGCAAAAACAAGGAAAACACGCTGTGTTAATTTCACAGACCCTGACCCCCCTCCCCAACCTCTAGGGTTGACACTTACACAGAGATTGATTAATTGGCGACCTGGTTCCATTAGCCAGCATGTATTAAGGCAGAAGTGCTATATAAGTGTGACCCAAGTAAACCAACATGATGCTCTTGATATTTTTGGAATCAGAAATAAGAGTCAGCCTTCTTTTGATAGCCTGAAGTAGGAAAGTGAACCTGGATGTTGTAGGGCATTTTTCATCTGCAGTATACACTTAGAAGCAGTTTATTGAGGAGAATAAAGGAAACCCTAGAAGACACACAAGGCTGACCAGGACATTCTGAGAAAAAAAGGAAAGGGAATAAGTATGTAATTGTCTTATTTTTCCAGCAGTTCTCCATTGCTCAGTTCCCATCCCTAATGGGCCCCAGGTGGGTCTGGAGTAACAAGACAGCAGACTTCATTTAGAATGAATTGACTTCTTTTTTAATTAAATTTATTTATTTCACATCCCAACTGAAATTTCCTCTCTCTCCTCTCCTCCCATTCTCCCCCTCCCCTCTACCCCAGCTCCACCCCCAATACACTCTTCTGTTTCTGTTCAGAAAGGGGCAGGCCTCCCATGGGTACCAACAAAGCATGACATATCAAATTGTGGTAAGACTAAGCACCTCCCCTTGTATTAAGGTTGGGCAAGGCAACCCAACATGAGGAGTAGGGTCCCAGAAGCCAGGCAAAGCATTAGGGACAGCCCCTGCTCCCACTGTTAGGAGTCCCACAAGTAGACCAAGCTACACAACTGAGAGAGAGAGAGAGGGCCTAGACCAGTCCCATGCAGGCTCCCTGATTGTCATTTCAGACTATGTGAGCTCCTATGAGCCCAAGTTAGTCCTTCCTGTGCGTTTTTTTGTGGTGCCCTTGACCCCTCTGGCTCATACAATTCTTCCTCCCTCTCCTCAGCATGATTCTCCAAGCTCAGCCTATGTTTAGCTGTGGGTCTCTGCCTCTGTTTCCAGCAGTTGCTGGATGAAGCCTAACAACTGGGCTAGGCACCAATCTATGAGTATAGCAGAATATCATTAGGCATCATTATATTGACATTTTTGTTTTCTCCAGTTATGTTTGGTTCTATCCTAGATCTCTGGGCCATCCTGCCTCTGGGGCATGGCATTCTGGGGATTATCAGGGGTGGGCTCACTCTCATGGCATGGGTCTCAGTCTGGACCAGTCATTGGTTGGCCACTCCCACCGTCTCTGCACTATCCTTACCTCAGCACATCCCACAGGCAGAGCAGACTGTAGGTCAAAAGTTGTGTGTCTGGGTTGGTGTCCCAGTCTCTCCACTGGTCACAGGAAATGGCCAGTTTAGGCTATGTCTCCACTATTGCTAGGAGTCTTAGCTGGGGTCATCCTTGTATATTCCTGGGAGTTTCCCTTGCATCAGGTTTCTACCTAACACCAAAATGCCCCTCTTTCCAGCCATCTCTTTCAGAACTCTCCCCTACATCCACCCCCAACCCAATCTCTCATGTTCACATCCCCACCTGCCCCAAGTCTACCCATAAGGTCTCTTCTATTTCCCCTTCCTAAGGAGATCCATGTATTCCCCTTCTTGGGCCCTCCTTGTTACCTAGCCTCTCTGGGTCTGTGGATTGTAGCATAGTCATCTTTTACTTTACAGCTAATATCCATTTATAAGTGATGAGTACATACCATGCTTGTCTTTCTGGGTCTGGGTTACCTCACTCCGGGTTTTTTTTTTTCTCTAGTTCTATCCATTTCCTTTCAAATTTCTTGATGTCATTTTTTTTTAACTGCTGAGTAAATATTCCATTGTGTAAATGTACCACATTGTCTCTATCCACTCTTTGTTGAAGGACATCTAGGTTGTGTCCAGGTTCTGGCTATTATAAATAAAACTGCTACAAACGTAGTTTAGCAAGTGTCCTCGTGGTATGATTGAGCATCCTTTGAGTATATGTTCAAGAGTGGTATAGCTAGGTTTTGAGGTAGAGAGATTCTCAATTTTCTGAGAAACCACCATAACCCTGACTTCTAAGAAACTCTTTGAGCCTTATGATAACCTCCACCTCTTTTTGGTTAAGCTCATCCTAATAGGTTTCTATTCCTTATACCACAGCAGAAGACAGAGTGTGGGCTTACCTCTCTAGTCCCACAACACAGTCTGCATAGGTACCAGATATGTGGAGACTTGCCTTCACACACTGACCAGGCATTAAATTTGTAGTGTGGCTCACACACACACACACACACATATTCAAGATATAGTGGTCAAAGCCCAAGGTGTTTCATGCAGAGTTCATTCCATAGGCATGCTTGTTAATAGGCTGGATGCAGAAATCCTGTGCAGATGGAGGGAAAACTGAGTGTGCTTTAAATTTGTCAGTTAGCCTTCCCTTCATGATGCAGGAAAGGACTCCTTCTGAAATGGGGGTTTTACTATCTATCAGACAAATCATGTCAGAAAAGGATCAAGGAGATTACAGTTTCTATGATTGACTGTAGAGAAGACAAATTCTGGGTTTTATGAATGCCTAGGAGAGGGAGTTATGGGCCATGAACTTTAGAGTAAAACCAAAGTATGTATGTATGTATGTGTGTGTATGTATCTATATGGATGATACATACACATATATATCATTATCACATAATCACAACAGTCTTCACAAAGAAATTTCTAGAATCCCTCCATCCAGTGATAACCAAATTTCTCTTTTTGTGTGTGCATTAAAATAGTCTTATAGGGACTCACTACTTGTCATGTCCTACTTTATATTATACACACGTGGTGGAGTTCTTCCTATCTCGTTGCAAGTTCTCCTGTGAAAACATTTTTAAAGGTTTCAAACTCCTCTGTTGTATAGTTCAGCGATAATTTATTTATTATGTTTTCCCTTAAACATTTTGTTGCTTTTAATATTTTACCGTTCTAAATTACATAGAAATGAATGGTTTTAGAATGATTTGCTTGTTCTCAATACTTAGTATTTCAGAATTGAACTTGCTGTTTCAAGTAGTCTGGCATCTTTTGCTCTGCAGCATGTTGCCAAATTCCCACTGGAACGTTACACTGACTCAGAAGCTCACCAACCCCTTTGATTTCTTTAGGCTCGTAGGAGTGAGCCTAATGTGCTCAGAGAGGCAAGTTACTCACTGAGTTTTTAATATATGGATATGTGCTTCAGATTTTTAACTATCAATTAATTATCAGTGTTATGATAATATGAATGTAACCCAAAGTTGCCTATTGATTTAATTAGATAGCCTCAGAGTCGAATGTAAACTCTAGCTATACCTCTATTCTTGACCTTGTCCTCAAAGTAGGTAGGGTTAATCATTTGGACTTACAAAAGACATGGTGGAGATCAAAGGAGAACAGGAAGTAACCTGGCTGATACAGATGTCTAACCAGTCATGAGCTTCAATTTTAAAAGATGCTGATCTATTTATTATTGACAGAAATGTTTTTAGGTAGGAATTCAAATCTTTTCTAGAAATTCCTGTGCTTTAGGAATGGAATGATTATTTACATGGTTACTGTATTATATCATTCCTACATTTCATTAAACATAAAGATTTTGCTAATAATCAATATTTCCACTAGTTACAAAGCTTTCTTTCTCTTAAAATAATCAAGCTTTTGTTGGAGTGGACACATTTGGTTAGAAGATTATACTTTGGTCTTAAGTGAAGACCTTTTGTGCAACTTATCTCCCAATAGTTCCAAGCATCATTTCCTGAGCATTCACTCTATTAAATCTACATTAGCTACAAGGCTTACATTCAAGTGTGCAGCTTGGCTTCACTACATTAGTTACTTCATTACATAATGATTCTGTTATTTTGTCCCAATCTTTGCCAGCTTCCAGTGACTCTTTACAAATGGAAAAAGCATATTACAAAGCCCTTCACCACAGAACATCTATGCTTTGTGTGAGATGACAAGTGTGTAAGTATGTCTTAGAAATCTCAGGAAGGTATTCTTTTTTTATCATTGAGTAGATGGGTATCCCTGAACAACTGCCAAAGTTAAAATATGAGATATGTGCACTGGTTTAGTCCAAGGTCCTACATCTCACTCTTGAGCTGAGGGAAGAATTTAGTAACCAACAGCAAAGGGGGAGTGTACGTGTCAGAAAACAATGTCAATATTTCAGGAAAGAAGAAGCAGCAGGTGTTCACTGCACATTAGTACTCACTGCACCATTGGTAGTTCGTGGCCAATGCCTGAGAAAATAACCACATAACTGGTTTCTCTATTCTACTCTTACAGTGTTTCAAATCTTACCCATCCTATCTTCTTGTCTTTTATGTTATCTCTTCTCTATAATCTATGAATATGAAGATCACCATGTTTTCCTTTGACCACTGCCTCCTATCTGATTTCTCAGTACTCATATCTTGTCAGATTTCTATGTTCCAGCCACAACCATGCTTGTGAAAAGGATCCTTGAGTGATAATTTCTACCACTCTGCTTAAAATTCTTTCATTTTTCTGTTGATACCAAAGCAGAATCTCAAAATATAACCTTAGTTTTTTAATGACATGATCCCACTCACCTTTGCAGACATGTTGGCATATGTCGATTCCATTCCATTCATTCTGGCTGTTCTTTTCCTCTCACATACCTCTCATAGATCATTTCTTGTGCCATGTTACACATAGAAGTAACTGACTCTATCCTAAACCTATTTCAAAGTAGAAAGGCAAAGTGGACTAAGAAATTTAGTTAGAATAGTGAGGCCAAGGTTTGAACTCAGAAACCAATTCTTAATAGTCTTAACTATTATACTATACTGCCTCTAACACTAGGTAATAAAACAACTGTATAGCACTAATAAAATAATAGAGATAATAGACCGAGCTTTACCAGGTTCAGGCCTGCAAGCTTCCTATAATAGTTTAGATAAGTATACAATGGCCAAAGAACAAAAAATAAGGAGATTTGTTCATAGATCACCTTCTCCACACAGAGAGGTTGAGGGTTATAGATATAGAATAGGACAAATGAGGGCAAAGTTGAGATTAATGAAATGGAAATAGAAATGACATTGCTGAGCACAGGCGTGGGAGGGCTTTTAGGAAATTAGATATAAGTTCTTGTTTCTTCTTTATTGATATTTCTTGTTGTGGTGCCTGGTAAAAGGAAGATGGAGGTTAGGGAAATCTAGGTCATGTTCATTCCGTATTCGAATTCTAAATGAAACATTTCTCAAACACTCCATAGGTGCACACAGGACTTGTTAATAGAATCTAATCTGAATGGTTAAGGCAGCAAAAGAGACAAATATACCACAAAACTAAGAAGCCAGTTATCATTATTTCACTCTTATTCAGGTCCTCTACTTGACCGTTGTAATTGAGTAAAGAAATGTTTTAGGAAAAGTGGCCTTAAGTTCTTCAAAGTAGCCTTGGCAACATTATCCCAGTTCACATTTCAGAGGACTATTGCACAGCTCAGAAGTGAGTAATAATGTTATGTCAAAATATATGATCTCTAAAATGCCACTTTTAGGCCAACTGCCAGCTAATGAAAACAGATACTTTTTGTAGATTTTTCTTTGGTAATATCAAACAAGAGAGTTATTATAATGGGAACATGATTATGCAATACTAGACTTTCATCTGAACAGATTCTGGGGCTTCCTGGGGGCATTTCATGGGATGAAGTTGTTGGGTTTTTTGTTTGTTTGTTTGTTTGTTTGTTTGTTTGTTTGTTTTTGGTCAAGATAAGACTAATATCTACTTCATAGTTAGAAGAGCCTTGGATCATTCTGGAAGCATGGTAGATATTCAATGAATATTTGTTAAATAATAAATTTCTGCCAAACCTGCTGTTTGAATGCACAATTTTTAACTCAATACAGTAGAGTCTGGACTGTTGTCTAGGGCCCTCAGCGAAGATTTAGGAATTAATTCTTAGCTAGATGCCGGGGAAACCTGATGCTGTTTACCTCTTCTTCTCTTCCTTGAGCAAGCCAGTCTTCCAGATAAAGGACAGAGGCAACTGGCCATCTCAATGAAGAACCTCTTGAACATTTCATCATGTGAGATATATTTTAATATTGCACTATTATTTGTAATAGCCATGTAGCAGCCTCTTTTCACTAAAGTTTTTCTTTAATGTATAATTTCAAGTACAGTTAATGCTTAGTGGTTTTTCCAAAGTTGTATTGACTAATGTCTAGGGTTGCTTATTGAGATTAAATAAAAGTTGTTTCCATGTAGATCTCAGTCAGTTCGGGTGAAAGAAACATAATGGTTAAAAAAAATAGCTATTGAGAGTTAACATTTTGAAGCACTTACCATGTGTCAAGTATTGTGCTAAGCATTTCATATTCATTCTTTAATTATTATGTTGACTGCAGCACTGAGATTGTTATTAACCCATTTTGAAGAAGAGGTTGATAAGAGGTTGATTATTTTGTTGAGAATTACTACTAAGCAGAGAAGGCAGAACTTTAATCTGGACAGAACTGAAATCTTTTTTTTTTTTTTTTTTTTTTTTTTTTTGGTTTTTCGAGACGGTTTCTCTGCGTAGTTTTGCGCCTTTCCTGGAACTCACTTTGTAGACCAGGCTGGCCTCGAACTCACAGAAATCCACCTGGATCTGCCTCCCGAGTGCTGGGATTAAAGACGTGCACCCCCACTGCCCGGCCGAACTGAAATCTTAACAATACTGCATTGCAATTTTCCGCCATTCAGTATTTTACTTATTTAAATATCACTCTTGCCGTTAACATGTGATTGCTATTAAGTTAATAATAGAATAAAGCAGTCCACTGACCTTCCAATAATAAGGGAGTCTGAATGCAAATGTGCCATTCTTACTATATTGACGGTGCTGAATTTTGTTACCTCTCATTTCTGATAATGATAGCTGGGGTTTTATCTAAGAGAACTCTGGCCTTCTTCACCATGATGTTCTGTGGTGATCTAATTAAACACAAATATTTTTCCATATCCTGGGGACAAGTGGATCTGGGCTCAACCAAAAACAAACAAACAAACAAACAAAAAATAGGCTCTCTCTCTCTCTCTCTCTCTCTCTCTCTCTCTCTCTCTCTCTCTCTCTCTCTCTCTCAGACATTTGATCATTGAATCACTGATGCAGAGCAAAATAAATGGTCCAAAAAGTTGTATTCCAAAGGTGACCCCAAATAATACTAATTGTAGTGCTAATGAGAAACATGGTATTGCCTTCATCTATGTCTCTTCCAAATGGGAATCATTCTTTGGTTCTGTGCATTATACGATTTGCCTACCACTGAGATAAGTGTGTGTGTGTGTGTGTGTGTGTGTGTGTGTGTGTGTGTGTGTGTGTGTGTAGGAGAGACTCTGTGA
Source organism: Peromyscus californicus insignis (assembly GCF_007827085.1). Taxonomy (NCBI): domain Eukaryota; kingdom Metazoa; phylum Chordata; class Mammalia; order Rodentia; family Cricetidae; genus Peromyscus; species Peromyscus californicus. Next base: position 117,168,710 of record NW_026294584.1, on the reverse strand, counting down.
CTTAAAAACAAGAAAATCATATAGCTGGAGCCTTCTTTCTGGCAACTCTCAAATTTTCCTTTATGTCAATTCCCTTTGTTTGCATGAAGCCTCCAAGTTTAAGCCAAAAACAAAACAACACAGAGATAAAATAAAGTACACAGAGCTGATCAAAACCATTTAAATACAATATATACATTCTTATTTTCAGATTTATTATTTAAAAATTATAGAGCTACCTCACTTACCCCTAAAGATCATATGTCTGATTTTGTTTTTCTAAAGTTTTCTTAATGTACAGAATAATGGGTTTCATTATGGCATTTTAATACTTGTGAATCACTGTACATGCGGAATTTTTAATTTGGCAGAGTTGAAACATTTTTTCATGCCTTTATCGGTACACAACTGGGACTCTGAAAACAACTGTGACCTGTTTAAAACTGGATATGAAGCTGTTAATTTCAGCCCCCTTTCATAGCATAACAAAGTTTCTCAAAAACCAAACATCCTCAGCTGTAAGAAGGAAAGTGCCATCTTATGAATTCTACTTCAAATACTAACTTACAAGTGTGCTCAACAGAAAAAGAAAATCAACAAAATACCACCTAGTGTGAAAAATAGCAATGGTATGGGGCCAGGTTTGCCCTATAAAATTTTAGATTAGAGAGCTGTCTGCGTGTGGCCATTTCTCCTGTGAATCAATTATCAGATAGTGTTGTGCTTATTTTTCAATAATAATTAAACAAGCTCTTTCCCCAAATAAACCACCATTTTTATATCTGTCTCATAATTTAACCAAAATCCCTTTGTCCCTTGAAGTGGAGTTGTTTGACTGTAAAAGCCAGTAGCATCAGTATAATCCCTAGAATCTAATAAGGATTCCATCAGTGTAAAATCGTTATCCTTAGGCAGAAAAGAGAACCAATTCAATTATGATGTTGGTTGAAAAATTGAAAGGCTTTTTAACTTGAGGGTGGAAAAGTTGTAGTACATATTAAAATGGTTAGAACAAAATCCGTGCATCTCAGCTAACAAATGCTAATACATTCTTTTGTTACCCTCTAATTTATATGATTCATGTAAGCCTCCAGCCAGCGAAACTTGTACTAAATTTCATGTGCATTAAAAAATAGCAAAGCAATGAATTGTGAAGTTATTAACATTCGTGCCTGCTTGCATTATTAAGCCGTACACATCAAATCTGGTAGTACAAGGAGAGAAATGTCATAATGAAGTACAACAGCATTTAATCAGGAGTTTTTCTAAAGGTCATCAGGGCATTATACTATATCCATCCATGCAGAACAGAAATCTGAAACAGATATCCAGTGTGGCACAATAGCAGTAAGTTGAACAGTCATCCACGTGCTCTATCTACTGATGATCATACTTACCACTCTGCTGTAGGAGATAAAGATGAATATGGTCCCAAATCATATATGCTGCTTCCTAAATTAATTACAGATTAACATGGAGATAAGAGTGCCAGCACAAAGGACATTTGTGTGCTTATTTACCTTCCACCAGTGAGCAGATGACTGATGTTCCCAATACAAGCCTATAAACAACTCTTTGGCTCTTCATCTAGGGAAGCCACAGGCTGTATGATTTAAGTAACCCACATTTATTAATATTTTCTTACTCAGAATGGAGTTTTATGTGCTTCGGGACAAGTATTCTCATTTTAATACTTAAAAGCTATGAGTATTTGACCCCTCTAAATATTTTACATTATGATTCTAAGGACTGCTATGCTTTCTCATGCGGTTGGGCAGCTTCAGTGAGGAAGAACAACAGAATAAATGTCCCCATAACTGCCTCATGGTAGATAATAGCTGTATGTCTAATTCATAATTTTTCAGATATTGGAATTTCTTTTAAGACGATTAGAGCTTGTGCAATTGGAAAGAACAAGAGAGGAGCTGAAGGCAATTTAAGGTGGTTAATGTTGATTTGTGCCTGGTACCACTGTTTACTACAGCTGTCACTTTCTATTGCTGTCCTTTACAGTTAAATTTGACCCCATAGCCACGGCCAAAGAAAACCTCCTTCACTCCTTTATAGACTCATGTCTGGCTCAACCATCTTTTGCTCTCTCCCAAGAGACTGTGATGATACAACCCTATCAGTAAACAGGCTCCAAATCTCCCAAAACACTTTCATTTACTGATCCCATTTTTCTGAATTCCCCTTCCTCATTCCCAAAGCCCTGCACCCATACTGTTCTAATGCAAAGGCCATTGGCATGCAGCTTCTCTCTGCATCCTTCGCCCAGATCTATAGCAAGAGGGTGAAACTCATGGATGGTTTTTCCTAAGGATTCTAGAAATTCTAGTTAAATAATGTCAGTATTAGAGGGCTAAATGTATGAAGTTGGAGATACAAAGCAATGTTTTTGATTCAATAAGACAATACTTAATTAAGACGATTTGCCCTGTAAAGTATATACTTGGGGCTGGGCGGTGGTGGCGCACGCCTTTAATCCCAGCACTCGGGAGGCAGAGGCAGGCGGATCTCTGTGAGTTCGAGGCCAGCCAAGTATATACTTGGTTGATAGCTTCTCTATCCACGGTGAAAACATTTGCCATTCTAACATGCTTATTAAAGCACTGTGTATGTGTAAGTATTGGTGTTACACCTTAAGAACACAGTGTGGAGTAGAGGTTTTGGTTGTGAGCCTAGCCTTTAACGGCTGAGCCATCAACAGCAGTCATGGTATTACCAATGATACCTGGATAGACTATGGGATGTGTGGAAAATTTCCAGTGAAACTAGGGAACAACAGTATGGTGGCTGAGGCTTAATACAGATGTAAAGGAGCCAATGTCAGGTTGAGGGAGGGGAAGCCTTGGACCCTGGTACAATCTACACAGCCTCTACCCTGTTGTTATACTGGTTTGATTTTTGTCTGAGGAGTTAGAATCTGAAATTCATTTTAACTGCTGGCACCAAGCACATTACAACAGGGCATCTTTGGAGAAACTTATCTGGATTGGACTGAGCAGAAGATATGGTCAAGGACTCAGAAAGGAGAAAGCAAACATGAATGTTTGATTACAAAAGAAGTAAAGAGAATGAAGAAAGTTTTTCTCCAAACTCAGTGTTTGGGACAGGAGAGATGACTCAGCTGGCAAAAGCAATTGTTGCTCTTGCAGAGGACCTTTTCTTCAGTCCTCCTCTTTTCTCCATGGGCACATCCATCTCAAATAAATAAAATATCAAATGAATAAAAATTGTAAAATAAAGAAGAGCACAGTGTGTATCTCAACGTAAACATCCATGTAATCAATACTTATAGCTTTGAAAATTATGTGTTAACAGTCTCCATAAAATTTCGAGAGAGTAGATGTGTATCCCACTGCCAACTGTGCTGAATTTTAACAGCACAAAATCCTCTCTTGTTCTGTTTTATGTACATGGATTCATCTAGTATGTTCTTTTGTACCTGATTTGTGTTGCTAACATTAGAAGACTTACCCACGTTGAGTGCAGTTGACTATTTATTCACCTGGCTGGGTAGCTCCTCACTGTGTGAGTGCACATTTCCACATACATGCAACTACTAAGGGTACTTTGCTATCTCCCACAGGGGGGATAATATGGATGAGGCTGCTAAGGATCATTAACTACATGTCCTTTGTTATATGTATGAACATGTGCATATAATCTTAGCAAAACTGCTGTGTCATGAGCTACGTAGTAGATACAAAAACAAAAATAATTTTAAGACATGTGTCTACCCTAAATCTCTTTAAGGGCAGTGTTATATGGAAGCTCAGATAAAACGTCAACTGGAAAAATACCATATTAAACATCAGTTATTGTTTTAGGTGAAGAATTAAAATTTGGACAAAAAGTCATTGTTCAATTAGAGTCACAAGGTCCAAACCCTGGCTCTCTCAGTTTATGAACTTCACTCACTTCTCTGTGCTTTATTTTCCTTGTTCAGAGAGGGGTGTGTGGGTGATACATTGTGCACCCTAATAAACTTATCTGGGGTCAGAGAACAGAATAGCCACTAGATAGACCTAGAGGCCAGAAAATGGTGGCACTCACACCTTTAATCCTAGCTTACTGGAGGCAGAGATCCATCCGGATCTCTGTGAGTTTAAAGTCACACTGGAAACAGCCAGGCATGGTGACTCATGCCTTTAATCCCAGGAAGTGATGGCAGAAAGCAGAAAGGTATATAAGGTGTGAGGACCAGGAACTAGCCTGGTTAAGCTTTCAGGCTTTTGAGTAGCAGTTCAGCTGAGATCCATTTGGATAAGGACACAGAGGCTTCCAGTCTGAGGAAACAGGATCAACTGAGGAATTGGCAAGGTGAGGAAGCTGTGGCTTGTTCTGCTTCTCTGATCTTCCAGCATTGACCCCAGTACCTGGCTCCGGGTTTATTTTTATTAATAAGACTCTTCAAGATTCATGCTACAGTGGTGAGGGTTAAATGATACAATGTGTTTGAGCCTAAGGTCTTAGGAGAATGCACAGGTTGAATCAAATGGTCGGTTTGTTCTTTCTTTCTTCCTTCCTGCCTGCCTTCCTCCCTCCCTCGTTCACTCCCTCCCTCCCTTCCTCTCTCTTTTTCTTTCTTCTCCATTCTTTATTTATTTGTTCATTTATTGTGATACTATACATTAACCCTAGGTTCTCATGCATGCTAGGCAAGGACTTCAAAACTGTGCTTTTTCTAGCCAAGAACTAACTGTTTATGCAATGCCCTCCATTTATGTCATTTGGTCTATGAGTTCGGAAATCTTGACTCTAGGGATGCTCTTTCTGGGTCCCGTGTCTCATGCTACATAGCCCTCTCTGGTGTACACAATCTCTTTCCTGCATTTATTGTACTGTAATTCATAATTCACTCTGTCACTGTCATTTATACTCATAGTTTCCTCCTTGGAACAGTCGGAGTGTAGACTTTATGTGTTCTACATAGAATACATGAAAGTATATAAATGTCTGAGTTTTAAAATTATCAAAATTTATTAATGTTTTGTAACAAAATTGTTCTATTTATTATCTTTCAGGGAGAATCCTTGGTACTAAAAGTTTTAGTGGAATAATTGTCATTAAGGAAATAACACTACATTTTCCAGAAACTTTTAAACATTTTAAAAATTTATACCTAGGCCAGGTGTTGTGGTGTACATCTCTAATCGCAGCAGAGGCAGGTGGATCTCTGTGAATTTGAGGCTAGTCTGGTGGTCCACACAGAGACTTCCAGGACAGTCAGAACTATATAACAGAGAGACCCTGCCTCAAAACAAACAAACAAATACTGATATCTACCTATTTTTTTATTGTGTATGTGTTCATGTGTACACACACACATGCAGAAATGCCATGGTGGTCGTGGAGGTCACAGGGCACTTTTCAGGAATGATGTATCTGCTTCCACCAGGTAGGCTCTTGAAACAGAACTCAGGTCATCAGGTGTGGTGATAAGTACCTTCATTCACTGATACATCTCACCAGAATTCATACTTTTTAATATAAATAACTTATTTGGTGACTTTTTGTACTTTAATTAATACTATGTATTTCAGGCATATCAAGAGTTAGAGTTGTGTAAGCTACCAAAAGCACTTAACAGTGTTAAGTGAGAAATGTCTCCACCCATGGAAGGAGCTGCCTAAGAGTCAAACAGCTGCAATGCAGTTTATTTATTTATAAGCAAACACTGATTTATTGTATGCACTAGAAAATCATTCTTAAACTGAAGGCAATATTTGGGAAATAAACTTACACCCCTCAGTATTCTGATATTATGGCATGATCAGGAATGTCTGAGAAGGGTGGCATGCTATTATTCAATAGCTTTTAATTTTGCTAGCCTAGACTCAGTTGATGAATGTGCATCTGTGCACACTCTGAGCCCTTTGAAGAGCATACACAAGCCTCAGAACTGTGGGCTGACAGAGCTGAAGACAACTGAACTAGCAAATTCAGCGTGCTTGTGGTTTATTTGCTCCGTGGCACTGAGTATTGATTAATGACATAATAAATCTTTCTGAGTCTTACTTTCCATTGCCAACATAGCATCCTGAAATGAGAGCTGCAAGCATGGGCAGAGATGAAGAGATGCATGTCAAATAAGATAAGTTGGTTTGAGCTCATGACTGATGAATAAATGCATTGGGGGAGTTACCTGCTAGTTTTTCTTCATCCTTAACCTGTAAAATTATTTTTCAAAACCTTCCTCAGAAACTTTCATTAGTCTGAATTGCATTTATTTGGATTTAAAATTTTCCACCATGCCAATATAAAGTGAGGAAGAAACTCAGAAGGTTAAGGCTGTAATAGATGATTCTATTTATTCTAGGGATATTAATTTTAACTTCATGTTATCCATGGGTATTTATAAGGGATATTATGAAAAGCAGGGATGGAGACTTGGGAAGACACCCTCAGATCCTGTCTGTGGTTGTTGTGTGACTGCACTAAATCCCAGTTTTCTCTTTTGTAGAATGAGATTCTGTCATCACATGTTAATTGAGCATTGTTGCAAAACATCTGGCATAGTGTTTTGTACACAGTAAAGACTCAGTACATTGGGACACATTTCATATTACCCTTTTTTAATAAAGAATATAGTTTCTGCCTCCAAATTTAATTGATCTTTTCTATTCATGAAATACCTCTCACATGCCAGGCTATAAGCCAGGGGATAGATTATTACTTAATAAATCAAATTATAAAATATAAAATTTATACAAGGACATAAGAAAGATAATTTGTACTTAACAACAAAGTGTTTTAGAACATCTCCAGCCTCTCAAAGAACATAAATGCCAGAGCAGTGGATTTTAGAGAAAATGATAGCATTTGCTAAGAATAATCACACTTATTATTACACTAGGATCCAGCTCATCTCCCTGGCATATAGTGGCTAGAGATCCTTTTGCAAGTTATAGAACTAAACCTCATAAACCAAAAGTTATCTACCCTATGCCATTCATGCCTACACTGGGAATCCTTAAACTACATGAAGGAACAAAACTTATATACAGGATCAGCACACAGTAGATATCCCATAGGAGAGGTTGACAAAGGGACAATTTTGGGTTGTCATCATCATGGCCATCAACATAACTGAACCTAGTTCTGTACCAATAAGTCTTAGTCCAATGAATTTTCTTCATAAAGTCATTGTATGGGGTATGATTGAAAATGCGTTCTATAAGTGAGAAGGCAGGGTACCACTGTCATTGTAGTAAGTGCAGCACAAATCTTAGAAGGTCTTATTAATAAAAGCAAACCCAGGGCCTGGTATTGGGGTGAATTCTGGAAGATCAGAGAGACAGAACCAGCCACAGCTTCCTCACCTCACCAATTCCTCAGCTGATCCTGTTTCCTCAGACTGGAAGCCTCTGAATTCTCACCCAAATGGATCTCAGCTGAACTGTTGTTAAAAACCTAAAAGCTTAACCAGCTCTAGTTCCTGGTCCTCATGCCATATATACCTTTCTGCTTTCTGCCATCACTTCCTGGGATTAAAGGCATGAGTCACCATGCCTGGCTGTTTCCAGTGTGGATTTAAACTCGCAGAGTTCCATATGGATCTCTGCCCTCCAAGTGATAGGATTAAAGGCATGTGTGCCACCATTTTCTGGCCTCTATATCTAGTGGCTATTCTGTTCTCTGACCCCAGATAAGTTTATTAGGGTGCACAATATTTTTGGGAACACAATATCACCACATTTCCCCTTTTTTGTCTAAAATTTAAAAAAGCTTATAACTAATACAAGAAAAACTATATCCAATAAGTATATATGATATATACAGTCAAGAATTACGTTAACAATGTCTAGTCCATTAACATTTGACAGATTCATACAAAAATTCCATATATATTAACAATGTCCAGTCCAGTAACATTTGATAAACTCAGACAAAAAAAAATTCATTACTTATCCTATTTAAAACAAGTAGTTCCTTTTTAAAAGTAGATTCAATAATCTCCCTTTTTATCTTATCATATCCATAAGTAAGAGCTAAGGTGACAAATGGCAGTGCTAGGGTTTGAACCTAGGAAGTTGGTGTCAAAAGCTTAGTATCTTTACTGTTACTCCAACTTTGCAGAGGTTGCTGGGTGTAGCTAGAGTTTTCCTCCAGTCCTGCCTGGCCCATGGTCAGGACAAATCTCTCTCACCTGCCAGTCCTGCAGCCGCTTAGACCCAGCCAAGTAAACACAGAGACTTATATTGCTTACAAACTGTATGGCCGCATCATGCTTCTTGTTATCTAGTTCTTATATCTTAAATTAACCCATATCTATTAGTCTATAAGTTGCCACATGGCTTGTGGCTTACCGGTATCTTAACATCTTTTCATGGTGGCAGCTGCCAGTGTCTCTCTGCCTCAACCTTCCTGTTGCCAGAATTCCCTTCTCTCCTTGTCCCACCTATACTTCCTGCCTGGCTACTGGCAGTGTTTTATTAACCAATCAGAGCAACACATTTAACATACAGAACATCCCACAGCAGCTGGGAGCTCTGCTGACAGAAAGGGAAGTTTTGGGGAGATGAAGAGTCTAAAGATCTGCAGTGTGGTTTCACTATGGCTATAATGTCAAAGTGCTGTGGGATGGTCTGTATGTCAAATGTGTTGCTGATTGGTCAATAAATAAATCACTGATTTGGCCAGTGGCCAGGCAGGAAGTATAGGCAGGACTAACAGAGAGGAGAATTGAGAGAAGAGGAAGCTGGGTGAGGGAGACTGCCAGCCGCCATCAGGATAAGGAAGATGTAAAGTACCAGTAAGCCACAAGCCACGTGGCAAGGTATAGATTAATAGAAATGGATTAATTTAAGCTGTAAGAACAGTTAACAAGAAGCCTGCCACGGCCATACAGTTTGTAAGCAGTATAAGTCTCTGTGTTTACTTGGTCGGGTTTGAGCAGTTTGGGACTGGCGGGTGAGAGAGATTTGCCCTGACTGTGGGCCAGGCAGGAAAACTCTAGCTACAAATGGCACCCAACGTGGGGAAAGAGTTTCCACCTAAAAACTGAGAAAAGATTCTAAAACGGAGCTAAAAACAGTTCCTAATTGTCTTTCTCAAATGAGCGGCAGCTGCCAGTTTGAGCTACTGGTGGGTTCCTAGCGTGCGTGCTCGACCTGCCATATGGCGGGAATGAGACCTCTGCAAGTGGCACATTAAGCTGCTTGGTGGATTTAGCCTTTGCTAGTACAAAATAAAAAAAAAGAGGTTTCTGGGCTACATGCTGTGCTTGGATAAAAGCATAGACCCATGATGGCTCCCAGAGCTGGCGGTAAGCATACCGCCGCCATGTTGGGAAGCTGAGGTGGGCGGAGCCAGCAGCCACAGCTGCTGCAGTTTAAGGCAATAGATTCACAATAAGATTCAGATGTAATAGTTTAAAATATGTGTAAAATATACGTAGGCTTGAAAGAGATTAAAAAGGTGATATATACAGTTACAAAAACAAATACATAGTTTTAAAAAATAAAGTCTTTAAAGAGACAGTAAAATTAATATAAAAAATAAGCCCCGTAAAGATGGATATCACACAGAGAATCTGGATTGTGTTGTCTTTGGGATTCTTAACTACAGAGAGATATTTGATTGTAAAGGAAGCTGAGTTAAACCAATATGCATATTTTAAAGGTACCTTGACTTCAAAATTTGGATATAAGGATATGTTACTTTGGAAAGGAGACTCTGCTTTTGTTTCCACAGAAAGCCAGAGGCTATGGATTTGTTCCAGATTAAGACACATCAGGTTTGACCAGCCAAGACCACCTGAAAGCTCTCTGATGACACCATGGCCCAGATGATCCAACATCCAGAACCGTTTCAAGGCAACTGGCTCAGATGATACACCCTCATGGACTACTCCATAATCCTAAAGTATTCTTTATGTCCCCATAAGATACAGAGCCCCCCTCCAGCAGGAAGTAGTAAGAGAAGCTACGCCCAAATTCCTAAATATACCAAGCTGACTTTAGAGATGTGTAAAGGTTAAAACCTTCCTTTTTAAGAAAAGAAAAGGGGAAGTGCTGTGGGATGGTCTGTATGTCAAATGTGTTGCTGATTGGTCAATAAATAAATCACTGATTTGGCCAGTGGCCAGGCAGGAAGTATAGGCAGGACCAACAGAGAGGAGAATTGAGAGAAGAGGAAGCTGGGTGAGGGAGACTGCCAGCCGCCATCAGGATAAAGGAGATGTAAAGTACCGGTAAGCCACAAGCCACGTGGCAAGGTATAGATTAATAGAAATGGATTAATTTAAGCTGTAAGAACAGTTAACAAGAAGCTTGCCACGGCCATACAGTTTGTAAGCAATATAAGTCTCTGTGTTTATTTATATTACTTATATGTGTTTACTTATATATATATAGGCAGGTGAGAGAGATTTGCCCTGACTGTGGGCCAGGCAGGAAAACTCTAGCTACATCAAAGAGCTACAGTTTCCAACAAGGTAATTGGGGGTTTTCCAATTGCACAGTAATTTCTATGTGCCTCTTTATCTTTAAATTAACATTATTCTTTTATTAAGAGGCTATCTTTTTAAAAAACATTTTATTCATTATTTGAGAATTTCCTAAAATGTGTGTCATGTTTTGATCATATTCAGCCCCTTCTCCAACTCTTCCAAGACCAGTCCCCTTTCCCCATCTACCCAACTTTGTGTCCTTTTATCCATCAAAACCAATTGGTGCTGCCTAAATATTCTTGGATGTCTGTCTTCCACTGGAGCATAGTCAATTTCCCAGCATCAATACCCTCAGAAAAAACTGATCATTTATCTTCCAACAGCTAACAATTGTCAATAGCTCCAAGACAAGGCGGGATTTTGTGTCAAATTCCTTTTTCCATGTTGGAAATTTGTTTGGCTTGCACAGGTATTGTGCACACTATTAAAATCTCTGTACGTTTATAGGTACAGCTGCCCTGCTTTGTCCAGAAGATACTGTTTACTTGTAGTAGTCCAGTACCTTTGACTTTTAAACTCTTTCTATCCCTTCTTCCACGATGATTCTTGAGCCTCAGGAGTGGGGGTGGAGGAGGGGAGTGCAGTGTGTTTGATTTAGGGCTGTGCATTCTGCAATTTCTTTCAATGCTAAGAATTGAACTTAGGATCTCACACATGTTAGACAAGTCTTTTTTAACTAGGTGAGCAAATTTTAAACTGCTAAACTACAGCTAGGTCCTCCATGTGGCTTTATTGGTTGGCTTTTCCCTCTTCTAGGTTCATGAGAGCCAAGTCTAAAGCTTGTGACCAGGTTGGAGGTATGTTTGACCAGGAACTTCATTCAAATCCCCCAGTTCTCAAATGCTAGTGCCCTGCACTGTGGCAGGCATTTTTTACTTAGTTTTTTGTTTCTACTTAATGTACCGACTGCTTAAGAGTTCACTGTCTGGCAGAAACTCTTAAAGGAGCCATATCCTCTAATTTTTGTTTGTTTGATTTCTAATCTTTCTCAGGCTCTGTGTGGATATTTGAGCCTCACATTGGCACACCAAACTATAGTTTGTTTTGTTGGTTAACTTTACTCTTTATTCTTTTGCTCTTTTGGGGTACCCATCACCCAGTTCCCCCCAAAAAATACACACATGGAGGTTTATCCTTTCTTATGAATGCCCAGCCTTAACTTGGCTTGTTTCTAGCCAGCTTTTCTTAACTTAAATTATCCTATCTATCTTTTGCATCTGGGCTTTTATCTTTCTGTATTTTTATATACTTTTCTTTACTTCTTTCTCCACAGCTTGCTGTGTAGAAGGGTGGCTGGCCCCTGATGTCCTCCTCTCCCTCCTCATTTTCTCATATCTCAATCTTTTCTTCCTAGAAGTCTCCTCCTATTTATTCTCTCTGCCTGGCAACCCCACCTATCCCTTCTCATACCTTGCTATTGGCTGTTAACTATTTATTAGACCAATCAAGTGTTGTACACAAGCATGGTAGTACAGCTTCACAGAGTTAAACAAATACAACATAAAGAATGCAACACATCTTTGTATCATTAAAACAAATGTTCCACAGCATACACAAATGTAACACATTTTAAAATAATATTCCACAACATTGACTAAGGTTAAAATAGTGCAAAACTGGATGTATTCCAGTTTACCTCTGAAAATGCCTTGTATTTCCCACACAGTAAGGCATACCTCATATACTAGTATCCTTATATACTATAAGGATGTTACAATAAGGTACCTCAAACTAGGCCTTGGCAGGATCATGCCTCTTCTGAAATCACCAGGAAATGACCTTGCTTTGCTCCTCGTGTCTCCCTCTAACTCCAGCTTTCCTTAACTCTATTGCTGCACCAATCTCTCCCTTTGTGCTTACATGTCCTTCCCCGGGTGTCTCTGTTTTTCTTCTTGAATGAACACCAGTTATTGAATTAGGGCCTGCTCTAATCTAGTATGGCCTCATCTTAACTGATTACATCTTCCCAAATATGGACATATTATGAGTTTCCTGGAAGACATTGTTTGGGGAGAGGCATATCTATATCTGACATCACATATGGAATGAGACTGTTACATGTGGGTTGCACATGCAAGAAGGAATGTTTTTACAAAATTGTAATTTTCAGCATTGGCTTCTTTAGGCACTAGAATCAGAGGCAGTATAATGAAAGACTAAATTATCATGTGGAGGACTTGAACCTATTCATATTAAAATACCTATCTCTGACATGATAAGCAAAAAAAAAAAAAAGAGCAGAAAAATGCCAGCATTGTTTGCCCTCTTTCTCTTCTCTCTCATAATTAATTCCGTTTAGCTAAAATGACATTTAACACATTTCCCAAGAAAAATATGATGAATCATTGTAATTATTTTACCTTTTGTGATTTTTACCTGTGCATCTAAATGTTCCCATTAAGTGGGGGTATTATTATTTTAGCTAGATCAGAATGTTTTAACCTTTGTTTTGCAAATTTTGAGGTTTTTCTCCTGCTGTTTCTCATTATGAGATTCCTTCTGCAAATTTAGGATTATCAGCATAAACTACTACGTTTAGCAGATACTCTATTAGAGCTTTATAAAAATCTCAAGATATTCATGCAAATGATGTTTGTACACATTAATATTTTGATCTTTACAGATGTGGGAGGGTAAGAATAACCTGCATGGGAAAGCCATTGGTTAGGCACGGAAAGAAGCTAATACAAAAATCTGAAAGGCAAGTAATAGGAGACATTTCTGAAGTGCATGGTAGTGCTCTCCAAAAATCTGCTTTTGTCCACAACAGGAATATTCACAAAAACAGGAAAATTTAACTTTCTCAGGTCTCAGAAAATTAATCAAAGTCAAGACTAATTGGTGACCCTAAATACTAAAAGCCAAATGTTAATGGTTTTGTTTTATTATTATTTGTGTTGCTGGGGCTCAAAACCAGGGGCTTAAACATGGTAGACATGTGATCTGCAACCAAATGGCATCTCCAGCCCCCTCTATGGGTTTTACACATGCCCTCCTCTATCTCTGGTAGCCTTTGAACCACCTGCCTTGTGTTCACCATATATTGAAAGAAGGCTCAGTACCATCTGCAGGAGCAGAATTAGTTTGGAGTACATTATTCCCCAAATTCACTTGCCCAGAGATCTCTGAGTGCTTTATTTGCCTATGCTCATAGCAAAATCAAGAGAAATTATAAAATTTTACCTCTTCCTGACACAGAATTGACAGCTTACCACTAGACACTTGTCAAGAAGATTTAAATAGATAAGCAAACAAATAAAAGAACACTCAGATGAATAACATGTTCCATAAGGTTTTGAACAACTCTGTCATAGTTTAGGTGATCTTGGAAAACCATTAACATACACAGAATTGAGCACATGTCTGGAAAAGATGCAAGAAGATATTGTTTCATCACCAGGAGACCTTGAAGCTCTGCACAAGGAGGAAGAGAAGGCTAGATAATGTATTGAACTTCCAAGCTTTAGAGGATAGTTGTGTCCCATCACTCCGTCCCTTGACAAAGATCAGGAGACTTGTTCATCTAGGGCTGTCAACAAAATATTTGACCACTGTTTAGCTGGCTGTGAAACTAACATAACTGAGACTTGAGTGCTATATGAAAAAAAGTCAAATTTTATGTAAGTAGTCCTGATAAATCATTAAATTCAAAAAACGGCTGGAGAGATGTCTTAGAAGTTAAGAGTGCTTGCTGCTTGCTATGGCAGAGGACTTGGCTTTGGTTCCTAGTACATAACTGCCTTTAACTCCAACTCCAGGGGTATCCGTCACACTCTTCTGGCCTCCTCCGACCCCTGTACTGGAGTTCACATATTCATACCATGTCACATGCATGCATGCACACACAAAAATACATTAAAAAATACAAACTGTTCCAATAAGAACCACTACAAAAACAAACCTTGAAGATGGGGCATGGTTTCCACTCTAAATTACTTGAAGCATCCTTAGGGCAAAAAGGCTGCAAAAGGAAATAGGGAAGAATATACCAGAAAAAGTCTATCAGGAAAAGAGCCAAAAGAGGCCAGGCCAGTCTTAGGTCTTTCAACTGATAATTTGTTTGAGTGTGTCAGTACAAATGACAAGAGGAAATAGTCTCAGTGACAAAAGACTACTTTTTAGTTCAAGCATAAAGAAATAATGCAAGCCATTAACTAAGGAGATGTTTCAGAGAACTGAAAATCTTCAATGGATTAGTTTGACCCTCGAGCGCAAACAATACCTTTCAATTGATATATACATGATCAGCCATAGTCTTACTTCTGAGACCATTGGCTTTCTTATCAATGTGTAGCCTTTCTTGTCAGTCCAGACCTGGGTATCACATTGGCCCCATTGCTTAGGTCTGTATGCTTCTCCTACAGGATCTTATCATGTTTAATTTTGTAATCTAATTCTATAACATCTTGTTTTCCTTTTTTTTCTCATGAACACATTCCATTGCCATTAACCAGCCAATGTCCACTCTGAAATTTGAAAGTAAATTCATCATTTCATCACTTATAAAGCAGAATAAAAATCTCTTATCCCTTTAGTGTTTCATTGTGCGTGGCTTATCAGCTCATTCATTCTTAGACATGGATGAAGGTCTCTCTTAAAGATGTATTAGTAAATAAAGATCCCCATCTTGGTGGAGCTTACACTCTGCTGCTGGCCAGAACTAATGGCATTAGCTGTGTATGTCAACTTTCCAGTGAGTAAGATAAAATAAAAAACAGTCATTTTTAAAGTTTGACTCTCAGACACGTAGGAAAGGGAGTGGCTGTTGCTTAAAGTGCTTGTAGGTAGATGCAACTAAGAATTTCACATTGGACTCAACTTACTGTTTTTGACACCAGTAAATTCTAAAAAATGGCAATATAATGACTTCCTGTAGAGTCTAAATTGTCCAGCTGTGCAGTATCATAGGAATGGCACAGTATCTTTTGTGTACCCTGTGTGGGAAGCCTGGAAGAATTTAACTGACCCCAAGATCAATTCGAGGAAACAGCAAGACATGGATGCATTAAAAGCAGGAGCGTTTGCTCAGCAGTTTTAAGGCAATGGTAAAAATGTATGTTCCAGAACAAATGTGGTGATACTCTGGGTCCATTTTTTTTTTGCCTGACAGAGCATGCCTATCACCACAATGGCTGAAAACACTATTAGTGAATCATTGTGTTGCTAAAGAAGAGCAAACAGAGAATAAACTTGTGAAAATAGAATGTTAGATGGTAAAGGAGAAATTCTTTAAAAAAAAAACCAGTTCAAATTTTAAAAAATTCTGTTTTTATTTTTGAGATTATAATATACTTACAACATATCTCCCTTCCCTTTCCTCTCTCCAAACCCACTTACATACCTTTCCCTATTCTCTTTAAAATTCATGGCCTGGAAAGAGGAATTCTAGAAAATAAAAAAAAGGGAGGGAGTCTAAGGATAAATATGAGCTGAAAATAGAGTGGTGAAGAGCTGTGTTTATGCAACTTTGCTCGGAATCCTGAACCAAGGAATGAACATAGATAAAGGCAGGTTTACATTGGATGTAAATAAAGGAGTTTGACTTATGTATCAGAATTTACTACCCTGGAATAGATGAAGGTAAGTCCTGATATGTTTTCCTTTGACACTTTTAACTTTGGTTGCAAGTTTAAGATTTAACGGTGATTTTTTTTTTTTTTAGCAAGTTCACATAGACTTGAAATATGTAAATGTAGGCAGATCAAAATAAACATAGGTCATCTTTAGAAGTGTAGTTTTAGTATTACTGTTGCTAGTGGGAACTCTCACTGCCTCTTGGGAAAACTATCAAGAATGCTGTTGTAAGTTGACTGACAAACCTTGAAATTCACTGTTCCCTTTCAAAAACAATTTGCAAACCTCATGATGTCATTGTCTTTCTTTGCTGAGTAGTATTCCACTGTGTATATGTACCACATTTTATTTATCCATTCTTCAGGTGAGGGCATCTAGGTTGTTTCCAGGTTCTGGCTATTATAAACAATGCTGATATGAACATAGCTGAGCAAGTGCCCTTGCGGAATGATTGAGCATTCCTTGGGTATATGCCCAAGAGTGGTATAGCTGGGTCTTGGTGGAAATTGATTCCCAATTTTCTAAGAAAGCGTCATATTGATTTCCAAAGTGGTTGTACAAGCTTGCTTTCCCACCAGCAGTGGAGGGGAGTTCCCCTAGCTCCACATCTTCTCCAGCATAAGCTGTCTTCAGTGTTTTTGATCTTAGCCATTCTGACAGATGTAAGGTGGTATCTCAGAGTCATTTTGATTTGCATTTCCCTGATGATTAGGGATGTTGAGCAATTCCTTAGATGTCTTTCAGCCATTTGAGCTTCCTCTGTTGAGAATTCTCTGTTTAGTTCAATAGCCCATTTCTTAATTGGACTATTGGGCATTTTGATGTCTAATTTCTTGAGTTCTTTATACATTTTGGATATCAGTCCTCTGTCAGATGTGGGGTTGGTGAAGACTATTTCCCATTCTGTAGGCTGTCACTCTGAACAACCTGGACGTGAGTGGGGGTAATGAAGAGCAAGGGTCGAGGGAAAGAGAACTTAGGGGAGCAGGAGATCCCAGCTGGATCAAGAACAGAGAGGGAGAACAAGGAATAAGAGACCATGATAAATGAAGACCACATGAGAATAAGAAGAAGCAAAGTGCTAGAGAGGCCCACAGAAATCCACAAAGATACCTCCACAATAGACTACTGGCAATGGTCGAGAGAAAGCCCAAACTGACCTACTCTGGTGATAGGATGGCCAAACACCCTAATTGTCATGCTAGAAACCTCATACAATGACTGAGGGAACCGGATGCAGAGATCCATGGCCAGGCTCCAGGTGGAGCTCCAGGAGTCTAATTGGCGAAAAAGAAGACGGTTTGTATGAGCGAGAATTGTTGAGACCAAGATTGGAAAAAACACAGGGACAAATAGCCAAACAAATGGAAACACATGAACTATGAACCAATAGCTGAGGAGCCCCGAACTGGATCAGGCCCTCTGGATAAGTGAGACAGTTGATTAGTTTGATCTATTTGAGAGGCATCCAGGCACTGGGACTGGGACCTGTCCTCAGTGCATGAGCTGGTTGTTTGGAACCTGGGGCTTACACAGGGACACTTGGCTCAGCCTGGGAGGAGGAGACTGGACCTGCCTGGACTGAATCTACCAGGTTGAACTCAATCCCCAGGGGAGTCTTTGTCCTGGAGGAGATGGGAATGTGGGGTGGGCTGGGGGAAAGGTGAGGGGGGGAGAACAAGGGAATCTGTGGCTGATATGTAAAATTAAATTAAATTATAAAATTAAAAATAAATAAATAAATAAAAACAATTTGCAGAGTTTTGATGAATTTTTTTCCAAGTCACCTGAAGTTTCAATATACTTGAGGATTGAAGTTGAGAGGCCCAGAACTCTGGTTCACTTTGTGGAGCATATAGTTTTACTCTCAGAACTCTGAAAACAATGGATAAACTATAAGAACTAGACAAGATGGCCCCTCCCTTGAAAGCTGTGTTGGCACTAAAGATGAAAGATAGGTCTCTTCTTTTAGATCAATGGTACCTGATTTGAGGCAACTTATTGGACATCTGAATTTAGAAGGATTCTGAAGCAGTGTTTTTCATCACCAGGGAAACCCATCGAATGTATTATTCACTCTACATCATCAAATGTATTATTTACTATTGGCAGAAGACCCTCGATGCCCCTGCCAGGATCAAGAGCATCACACGTCTTAATAATGTCTATTGAGTCCTTGTAGGTTTCGTTTTCTCCTTGCCTTCACATTGCATTAAGCTTCCTCTGAGAGGTTGACCTATCTTACCTGGAGCCAGTGAGGTCCAAAATCAGTTGCAGAAGCCACAGACTTAAACTGATCTTTTTATCTGCCCCGACACTTGCATCAACTCCTATCCCATACCTGGATTACAGTAGTCTCACTTATAGAAAAACACTGACTGATGCATGGGAGTAAAACTACGCATGAGATGGGAATTGTTGTAATTTACAATGTATTTTCTGTTAATTTCTAATAGGTACAGGTAACTGAGAAAACCTCACCTCTGTCCCTAATAGTCTCACTCTTTCTCCTTCCTTTCATCATTCCCTACTTCCTTCTCCCCCTCTCTTTTTCTTTTTCTCTCCCACCAAAAAAAAAATTAGGAAAAATGCCCTTCAATTAGCAAACTAAGGAAACTGTCCATTTGCTAGGATGGAAATTTTTATTATTGCAATTTTCTTCCTTTGCCCAATAATGTGGAGTTTACAAAATAGAAATTCTCAATTTCACCTGAAGCCACTGTCAAAAATTTCCTAAGAAATAGCAGTATTTCAGCTTACGTGTCTGCAGCTCAATTTCTACAGCTAGTTCGAAAAAGATGCCAAAACCCATATCTGAGAAGAGATAAATAATAGTTTTCCTATTCCAGAAATGTGTGCATAACTCAAACTCAATTTTGACTGAGGCATGGAGATGGAATTCTCAGCTCACAGTGAGTTTATTTCACAAAGACAGCAACTTTTCCACATTTTCAACTGTATGCTTAATTCCCTCCTTTAAAAATATCCTAAACTGCATCAAAAATCAACCCCTGCTGACTAGTGACAAGTTCAACATAGAGAGTGCCCATAAGAATCCCATGTTTTTTCTCCAGGAGCCCTCCTAATTAAAAACAGGTTGATTCCTTTAAGTAGCTTGAATTGCTCTATATTAGAGCGCCATGAATTCTAATCCCCTATAGGAGGTTGCTGAAGGGAGGAAGAGACAACTGCACAAAAGAAAACAGGGCGTTGTCTTGAGTACACAAGTACAAAGAGAATTTAAAGATAAGAGGTTTCATGTTCTTTTGCTATTCTGATTAGAATTTGGTTTTACTTTGATCTTTTCATTTCTGATGGTTTGTAGGACTTCAGGATGCTTCAGAATTACCTGTGAAACTTGGTAAACAAATGTTGCTTAGTCTTCTAACAGGTGAACTGACTCTAAATTAAATCCTAGGAATTTGACAAAGTATTTCAGATGTGATTGGGCACGGTAAAATTTGAGCATAGTGAATGACAGTTATACAGAAGAAGTCCTTGAACTCTCAGCAGTATTAGGAATCCATTAGGGAAGAGGGTTCTTCAAAAATCTCAAGCTATTGGAGCTTGAATCAGATGCCTGGGCCTTAGTTTTTTTTTCCTTATAAAAGATCATTTCTGGGTCGCAGGCCAAATGCATAGTCAGTGCATTTGGCCTGGGACCCAGAAATGTCTACCATTGGCCCATGGGATTCTGCTATAGGTGGTTTGTGTTGGATACACAGGGCATGAGTGGGTGGACAATTTCTACTGAGGAATGCTTTAATCACAGTATTGACCCAAAAATTGCAATCCGACAGCTCAGTATGGAATCTGATTTGATAACCTCCTTAACCCTGAGGGAAAGGCTCTTTTCCTCAAATGTTATTCGATAAAATTTTACATACTTCTGTAATTGGGAAGAAAATTAATCTATTGAAGGCTGCTGACTTTGTTTCTTATGAAGTATGTGAGTACTGTGCATTTCTTTTAGGAACTTCCTAGAAAGAAAACTTCAGTTCTTCTATAAGCTAGTTCTCTCTCTCTCTCTCTCTCTCTCTCTCTCTCTCTCTCTCTCTCTCTCTCTCTCTCTCACTCTCACTCTCCCTCCCTCCCTCCCTCCCTCCCTCTCCCTCCCTCCCTCCCTCCCTGTTTAAAAAAAAAAGTAGTTTAAAAAAAACTACTTGCCTCAAGAACTGACAAATTCTAGTGTTATCTTTGTCTTCACAGGTCAGATTGCTTCACCCAGACTGTTCTTCCTCATTCCTTGCCTCTCTTTTCCTCATGCTCACTTCCTCCACTGATACCAGTTTTCTGACTTCAGTAGCAAAGATGATGATTGCAAGAAGATGATTTTACAGTGTGTTGAGTTCAGCTCCAGTGCAAATCCCATCAGTCAGTTCCTGCGGCACCCTGGGAGTTACTCGGATTGTGCAAACTTAGGTCAGGTTGTCAGTGAAACATGATAGTATGATTGGCTTAGTCTTGGTTCATGCTGGGGGGAAACAACTCCTCTGAGACTGCAAATA
Organism: Peromyscus californicus insignis; assembly: GCF_007827085.1. Classification (NCBI taxonomy): domain Eukaryota; kingdom Metazoa; phylum Chordata; class Mammalia; order Rodentia; family Cricetidae; genus Peromyscus; species Peromyscus californicus. Next base: position 117,148,190 of record NW_026294584.1, on the reverse strand, counting down.
TTAAGTGAGGAAAAGAGATGTATGTGCGTGGTTGAACTAGTTGGTTGCTGTAGATTCTTCTCACCAATTAGAGGAGGGTTAGATTTGTGGAGAGAGCTCCAACCCAGGTGATACCCACCAGGATACTATGTGTACACAGATGCAACCTGAAATCATGTTCAGACTTTCTTCTTCCAATATTACCAGGGGACTGGTTTGAAAAAGCTAATATGGTATTTTGGACAGTCTTTCTGGCAAACACTGTAGAACAAAAACTAGAGATATCAGTATTTGGAGCTTTTTTATGTTAATAATTATCTTCGTGGGATGTCTTGAACTCTCAGCCAATCACATGGAGTGAGTATGCATACCTTGCTGTCTAAGGTATGTGTGGTGGTCAACTTCCTGTTACTGTAGCTAGCCCTGGAAATAATTAAAGTTTTAGGGAGGAAAAGTTTATTTTGCCCATGCTTTCAGAGGTCTCAGTCTGTAGTTTCTCTGCCATATTGCCTTTGGCTTTGTGGTTAGGCAATAAATGATGACAGAGGATGGTAGAATATGCTGTTTGCTTCATGATGGCTCTGGAGCAAAGAGAAAGGAAAAGGAGGGATCAGGGTCCCAAGAAACTCCTTAAAACATTTCCCTGGTGACACAGTTTCCCTCCACAGCTCTCCTTGTCCTCAAGGTTACACAACAGGTAAGACACCCAGCCTTTAACACATAGGCATTTGTGGGAACAATGATCCAAACCTTAGCAATATATATTTATTGGTATATATGTAATCCATTCTTTGAAACTTTAACCTTTTCTTGTACCATAGAACCCTCTGAGTAGCTAAAGAGGCCCATCCATCCCTCATCAGAGTAATATGTTTAAAATCATAAGTTAAAACCCATAGTATTATAAATTCATTATTTTTAATGTTATCATTAATGTATCATAAATAAATATGTCATATGGAAAGATGTGCTCCTTCAACAATGTATTCAATTGCTCACTAAAAGTAACTGTTGGTGTTTGTGTTTTTTTCCATTCCTTTACGCTAGTTGATTTCACAGACTTGTGGGAAATAAAGATGTCCATGTAATTCCCTACCTTTAGGAAAGATTCCCATGGACTTTCCCACCTTCACCAACTCCAGTCACTCTCAATTTCCCTTGGGATAAAGTCAAAAATCTTTAGCCCATCACACAGGCCTGGGGACAATCTGACTGGATTTAGGGTCTCAAGCTCTCACTTTCTCACTTAGAGCTCAGGCCATGCTGAGGAACGTGTGATGTCGGGAATTAACGGTGCCGTCTCATCCTAGGGACCTATCTACATAAGCTTTGCCCCACTGTTTGCTATTTTACCAGCAAAACCCACTGACCGTCACCTTTTAGGAGTCAAGCTTCCTTGCACACAGGCTTACTCCTAAGCACCTCTTCTATTCTGAAAAAGTGGTTAACCCCCCCACACACAAAAAAAAACATATAGGGGAAAAAAATCTGAAAAATTATTGGAACATAAATTTCTCAGATACTCCTAACAAGAGTGGGAGATCAGACAAGCCTCTCTGTGAAAGTTAAATTTAAAGATCAAATTGTCGCCACAAAAAAATCACCTGGGAGGGAAGAACCTCATTTGAGGAATTGGCTTGTCTAGATCAGGTTGTCCTGTAGGCATGTCTATGGTGGATAGTCTTGTTAATTGACCCTGTCCATTGTGGGTGCCACTATCCCCTAGGTTTGGCCCTATGTTGTATAATAACGGAAAAAAAAAAAAAGCAAGTTGAGCATTAGCAGCACCAAGCGAGAAGTACCGATGCATTGATTTCTTTCTGCTCTTGATTGTGGATGTGGTCTCACTCTGATTTTCCTGAAGTGATGGACTGTAACCTGGGATTGTAAACTACCCTTTCCTCTTCAATGATGCTTTTTGTTAGAGAATTTTTATAGCATCTGAAATTAAAGTAAGAAATGCTCCATTACAAAGTCAGTGCCTATATTACTAAAACTGTTTGAATGTGTATTTTAATTCTACATCAAATATGAATGTAAAAATATGATTTAAACAGGTTGATTATTTGAGTCAGCAAAAAGTGAAACCTCCATGTATTTATGTATGTTTTAAAAGATGTTATATTACTATACTGATATCAATAGTAAGTCCTTTTGCTATTTCCCATTTATCCTGTCCCAGGAATAGTTTTCTATTTTTTATAGTATCCTGTTTAATGTAGCTAGTATAATTGTCCCTGTGTTATGACACCAGAGTTGAAAAAAAATGAAAATTTTGCTCACCATCATAAAGCTGGTAAAATACTTTAGCTCAGGAGTAGAGTCAGATCTCTCATTTTCAGCTGTTGTTGCTCAATAAGTTTGGTGCTTATTGGTAAAATCCCATTTCAAAAATGTGTATAATAGCAATATGTGTGTGCCCAGAGATGTACATATGTACACATACATAATTTGTATGGATTGTTTTTAACCTTCTGGTTTAAACTCTTGGCTGCTTTGTAGAACTGGTATTAACAATTACTCATTGTTAGGATTTGGAAAACTTTTAGCCAGAAATGGTTTGTGAAGAAAATGCTATGTCTCAGTCATTGGTCATTTTCCTGCCCATTGAGATCTCAGTTCATCAGTTTTGATGAAGGTATCTTCTATTATTATTAATTACATTTATTCATTTATTTTACATATCAACCAAAGTTTCCCCTCCCTCCTCTCCTCTCATTTCTTTCCCCCACTCCCACCCCAATCCACTCCTTCTCCATTCCTGTTCAGAAAGGGTCAGACTTCCCATGAGTGTCAACAAAGCTTGGCATATCAAGTTGAGATAAGACTAAGCTCCTCCCCTTTTATCTTCTTGATCCAGTGATAGGATGGGAGTTCATGTGGAATTTGAAGATAATAAACCTGCATTAACTGTTACACCTTAAGACCTAATGACTTCACAATGGAAGCTCTTCATTGTTAAAAAAAATTCGAAGCCTTGCCAAACATAAAGCATAGAGAAATCACAAATTTTAATAGTGTCTTTAAAAAAATATATCCATTCTTATTTTCACAATTTATCATGTTTGTATGTGGTGTACATGTGTGGGTTTTCATCTCTCTCTCTCTCTCTCTCTCTCTGTGTGTGTGTGTGTGTGCACACCTGTGTAGGTGGGCTTGTGCAGGTCTGAGACTGATGCTGCAAATCATCCTCAGTCACTCTTCTGACTTCCACATTGAGGCAGAGTCTCTCATTCAAACTCAGAGCTTGTGGATGTGGTTAGCTTGCTAGCTGGCTTGCTCTGGAGCTCTCCTATCTCCACCTTCTAGGCCGGACTCAAGGGTGGCCTGCTCTGCCTACCTAGCATTTCCCTAGATTCCTGGTTAATTCTAACTGAACACTTTAACCCACTGAGCCATCACTCCACTCTCTTTATTTCATTCTTCCAATTTAAAACTTTTAGATTGTAGCCTGTGAAATGGATGCTTCCTTCAGTTTAAAATATGCTAATTTCTTTTAGATTTTGTCAAATTTTCTCTTGTCTACACTTCTAAGAATAAAAGAGTCATGACCATCATTCAGCTCTCCATCACTAATGGAACACCCAAACCAATCAATTTATGAAGAAAAATGGCTTGCTTTTGTCCACAGTTTTGGATGTTCCCATGCATGATGGCCCCATCACTTTGGGCCTTTGATGAGGCCACACATCAGGGCAAAAGCACAGTACACAATCCCCTCCCCCCCATCCATCTTATCAGCCAGGAAAGAGAAGAGAAAGAAAGGGATGAAAGTCCCAGAGACCCACTGTTGTGATACTGTGTTCCCCAAAATATTTTGCACCCTAATAAACTTAGCTGGGGTCAGAGAACAGAACAGCCACTAGATATAGAAGGCAGAAAATGGTGGCATACACACCTTTAATCCTAGCATTCCAGAGGCAGAGATCCCTCTGGATCTCTGTGAGTTCAAAGCCACACTGGAAACAGCCAGGCGTGGTAACAAGAGCCTTTAATCCCAGGAAGTGATGTCAGGAAGCAGAAAGGTATTTAAGGCATGAGGATGAGGAACTAGGCCTGGTTAAGCTTTTAGATTTTAGAGCAATAGTTCAGCTGAGATCCATTTGGATGAGGACCCAGAGGCTTCCAGTCTGAGGAAACAGGATCAGCTGAGGAATTGGCAAGGTGAGGTGGCTGTGGCCTGTTCTGTCTCTCTGATCTTCCAGTGTTCACTCCAATATCTGGCCCCGGGTTTGTTTTAATTAATAAGACCTTTTAAGATTTGTGCTACAACCCACAGCCAAACATTAGGCAGAACTTGAGAACTCACAGAAGAGGGAGAGGAAGGATTGTAGAAGCCAGAGGAGAACACAGCCCACAGAATCAACTAAGCAGGGCTCATAGAGGCTCATAGAGACTGAAGCTGCAAGTGCTGAGTCTCAGTGGGTCTGCTCTAGGCCCTCTGCACACATGCTGTGCTTGTTGTGCTTTTGTGGGACTCCTAACAGTGGGAGTGGGGTGTCTCTGACTCTCATACCTTCTTGTGGGACTCTTTTCCTCTTACTGGGTTGCCTCATCCAGCCTAAAGGATCGTGCCCAGTCTTATTGCATCTTGTTATGCCACATTTGGTTGATGTTCCTGAGAGGACTGCCCCTTTCTGAAGGGAAACGGAGGAACAGTGGATCTGGAGGAGGTGGCTGGGGGACTGAGAAGTGGAGATTTATGTGATGGGGGAATGTAGTAAGCCTCAGCTAATGGCTGAGCAGTTTTAATTACTATATGCCTCTGTATGTTTACTTGGGTCTGAGCGGCTGTGGACCAGGTGGGACAGGAAAACTTTCAGCTTCATGTATGGGAGGATGTGGTAAGGATGTATTGCATGAGACAAGAATAAAGAAAAAGAATGCGCCCCCAAAAGAAAGTCCCACAATCCCCCTAGGTGGCAAGCCCACATTGACTTAATAACCTCTCACGAGTTCCTGTCTCTCAAAGATTCAACTGCCTCTCAGTCACATCATCATGGGGACCCAATTCATTAGTAAATGAGCTGTGATGGGTGTGAGGTGGCCAGTCTACATCCAGTACAGCACTAACTTCATTTTCTAAGCTTTGTCATTCCCATCTTACCTTTACAAATTTTTATTACATCTCAGTATGACTTACTCAGAATATTACTCCTTACTTCTAAGTTGACTCGAGTTTTCTGTAACGTATTAAATCAAATGGTAATTGTGTAATGTCTGTCAACTCTCTGGGTCAATATATCTTTGTCCACATTAAGATAAATGAAATGTACAAAGCATTGACTAGAGATGGCTGGGTCTCGAAAAGTGCTGTGAGTGCACACACATCCTTCAGGAAACTGCTCAAGGCTCCACAGGACTAGCCATCTGCCTCCTGTGTCCTATCTAAAGTGTGTGGCATGAAAAGGGGTGCTCTGCAGTCTGCAGCTTATGGATTATACATGCAGCTTTCACCCGTGGCATTATGTGTGCACATGTGTCAGCCTCGGTTATTGTCAGGTACCGAGGGGAGGCAAGCCCTTGGCAAAATTGCACAATAAAAGTTATCATTGTCACATCACTCTGCTTCTTCCTTACCCATTTCTCATACCTCTCTAGAACTGCAGCCTCCCACGCTCAGCTTGCTCACCTCTCACTGGATGCCCAATTATGGCTTGTCCTGTATAAGCAGAAATCTTTCTTGGGAGAGCTCATTTTCTTCCTGTTATATAAATTCATTACCTCTGTTTTGCCTCAAAACTATAATGTAACTTTCCTGGTTAACATTCTCTCAGATATTTGGTTTGTGGCCACCTGATTTAATAGACTGCTTCTTGATGAATTTTCTAATTGGGGAAAATATGACCAAATATTTTAGTCCTAGCAAAATATGGCTTTGAATGTTAATGCCAAGAGTGGTCTCAAGCCATGTTTTGGTTCACTAATAATGTGTGTTTGCAATAGTCTAACATTTTTACTCTGTAGTTAATTCTTAGGTAGAAACTCCTTCAATAGCCCTTAAATCTTACTACAGAGTCTAGAAAGTCTAAATCATTGGACAACAAAGTCCCATTAATTTCCTTATGGAAGAATTTGGGATCATTAAAAGCAAAATGAATAAAAACATGCAAAAATTTCCTTTAAAAATTAAAAAATATCTCAGTTTTGAATATTTATGCAAATATACCTAGAATACAGCTAGAACTGCACTGCATTGCACCACTTATTCATTTTTATTTTTAAATGAGAATTCATATTTTGCTCAGACTATTAGCAGAGGTAGTCCCATTGAGAAGCAACCATGAATGTGTACAGGCAAACATGATTATGAAACAAAGAACACAGAGCTAAACTGCAGGACATTTATCATCAGTCGTTTAAGCTCACCTTTGCTCAGTCTAGCTCACTTCCCATCATTCCTCCTCTTTTCCTGAAGGACAGTGGAGTGGACATGACTGGAGGTAAATCTGCTGTTGGAGATCAGGCTGAGGGCATGCTGCAGTGCCTTTACAGCATGTCATTGTATGTAATTAAATTATAACCTTGTGTGGCACTAATCCCAGGACTTGAGTGGCAGAGGCAAGCCGACCTTGTGAGTTCCAGATCAGCCTAGTCTATAGAGTGAGTTCCAGGACAGCAGGGATACACAGAGAAACTCTGTCTCAGATAACCAAAAACTAAATTATAAAGTTGTAACTAGCCATTCTAGTTCATGAACAAGCTTCTTTCTTTATTTTTTTCTTATAGTGAAAATAGATTTTTTTCCCTCACATAATATATCCTGATTATGGTTTACAGTTGCCCCCCTCTCTACCGCACCCAGTTCTTCCCCACCTCCTCTTCCATCCAGATCCACCCCCTTCCTGTCTCTCATCAGAAAACAAACAGGCTTCTAAGGGATAATAAAATAAAATAAGATAAACCAAAAACTAACACACCAGAATAGGACAAAACAAACAGAAGAAAAAGAACCCAAGATAGGGCACAAGAAACAGAGACAGAGACCCACTCTTTCCCATACTTGAAATCCCATAAAAACACTAAATAGAAGCCATGATATATACACAAAGGTCCTGTAAGATTAAGAAAGAGAGAGGAAAAAATATGTAAAATCACATGAAATTAAAAAAAAAAGGTCATTTAAAAAAATTCCCTGACATGACATTATGAGACAAGAAACTTCCAGAGATGCCACTGAGTTTGTTTACTTTGGCCATCTACTGCTGAGCATGTAGCCTACCCTTAAGAGTAGTTTGTTTCCCCAGTGGGACTCCCTTAGAGGAAGTTAAATTTCATTTGAAAGTGGTAAGCAATTGGAGAGACTATCTGGGCTAGGGATAGGGTCATATGGCCCCTTCTCCTTTCAGCTCTGGGAACCCATTTGGTGAAGATCCATGCAGGCCATGCACATGCTGCCTTAGTCTCTCTGAGTTCATATGTGCATGGATTGTGTTGATTTAGAGGGCCTAGTTTCTTTGGTGTTTGCCATTCTCTCTGACTCTTATACACTTTCTGCCTGCTCTTCCACAGGGTGCCTTGAATCCCGAGGGGAGGGATTTGATAAAGACATACCATTTAGGACTAAGTGTTCCAAGGATTCTCGTGCTCTGCACATTATCTGGCTGTAGGTCTCCGTATTTGTTCCTATCTGCTTGTAGAAGGAAGGTTCTCTGATGATGGCTGAACAAGGCACTGATCTATGAGTACAGTAAAATATCATTAAGGGCCATTTTATTGTAACATTATTTTAGTAAAACAATAGTTTTTGGTTTTACTGTAGGTCCCTGGGCTGTCTAGTCTCAGGATCTTCAACACCCAAGCAGTGTTGGGAATGGATTCCGTCTTGTGGAGTAGGCAAATCAGATATTGATTGGGTACTCACATACACTGTGCCATGATTACTCTAGCATATCTTGTAGGCAAGACACTATTATAGATTAAATGGTTTGGTGCTGGGTTGTATGTTTCTCTTTAAATAGCATGCAGAGTACTTTCCTGTACCGAAGACACTAGAATGTAGGAGTGTAGGCTCTTTGTAGGCACCAGCTCACCTTCTCCATGCTCAATGAGTTGTGTAGGTGTTGTCTACAGCAATGGGGCCTTGCTGTCAGTATGTAAAGAGCAACCTATAGGCTTGGCAACAACTGAGATTGTTTAGAGATTCCCATGGAACTACTTTGGCTAATAGCTCAATAAGATATAACCCATTGCTGATACTGGAAGCTTCACTTGGTCACAACAAAAGTGCATTAGGTGATCTGTCTCCCTGTTATTTGCTGATTTCATTTAGATCACCTTCATATATGTACACATTTTAGGAAGCTTCTACTGTATTAGGTTTCCATACTACTCAAATGATTCTTTCTTTCTTTTTTTTTTTGTCAGAGCTGAGGACCGAACCAAGGGCCTTGCACTTGCTAGGCAAGCGCTCTACCACGGGGCTAAATCCCCAACCCCTCAAATGATTCTTAATTTAAGCTGTCTCACCCCATATTCCCTTACTCATTCCCCTGTTCCCTCCCTCTCTCCACTTGCTCCAGTCCCTTTCATATTTCTATAGCTATCTATTCTCTTGCCCTTTCCTATGGTGATCTATCTGCCCCAGCTGGTCCCTTTCTATACCTAACTTCTATGGTTTTACAGATTGTAGCTTGGCTCTATTGACTTAAGAGCTAATATCCATGTATAAGTGATTACATATCTGTATTTCTCTTTCTGCGCCTGGGTTACCTCACTCAGGATGATTTTTTTTCTAGTTCCATCCATTTACCTGTGAATTTTATGATTTCCTTTTTCAATGGCTGAATAGTATTCCATTGTATAAATGTACCACATTTTCTTTATTCATCTATATGTTGAGGGATATCTTGGTTATTTTCAACTTTTAGCTATCATTAATAGAGCAGCAATAAACATGGTTAAGCAAGTGTCTTTATGGTAAGATGAACTATTTTTTTGATATGTGCTCAAAAGTGATATAGCTAGATCTTGAGGGAAATCAATTCTCATTTTCCTGTAGAACCACCACTCTGATTTACATAGTGACTGTACAAGTTAGTACACTCACCAGCAATGGAAGACCAACCAATGAAATCAAATTGAAGACCCAGACATAAATCCTTACATATATGGATATCTGATTTTTGGAAAAGAAGCCAAAAACCCACACTGGAAAAAAGACAGTGTCTTCAACAAATGATGCTAGTCAAACTTGATGACTGCTTGTAGAAGAATCCAAGTAGATCCATACTTATCACCCTGCATGAAATTCAACTCCTAATGGATCAAAAACCCCAGCACAAAACCAGATACATTGAACCTGATGGATGAGAAAGTGGAGACTAGCCTTGAACTCATTGGCACAGGAAAAGACTTTCTGAACAGAACACTGTTAGCATAGACACTAAGATCAGCAATTCATAAATGGGACCTCTGGATATTGAAAAGCTTCTGCAAGCAAAGCATACCGTCATTTGAACAAAGGGCACCCTACAGAAATGGAAATGATTTTTACCAACTACACATCTGATAGAGGCCTAATATCCAAAATATATAAAGGACTAAAAAAAAAACTAGATATCAAGAAACAACTAACCCAATTTAAAAATGGAGTACATAACTGAACAGAGAATTCTCAAGAAGGAAACTCAAATGACTACACACTTAAAGAATTGTTCAACACACTCAGTCACCAGGGCAATACAAATAAAAACTTCTTTGAGATACTATCTTATACCTGTCAGAATGGCTAATATCAATAACACAAGGGACAACTCATGGTAAAGAGGATGTGGAGCAAGATGAGTGATTTCCGTTCTATCCGGATTGCTTGTTTCCTTGCCATTTTTGAAAAGAATGCAATGTCAGATTTTTATGAAAATATTTATAAAATATTATTGATTTTCCTTGGGTTATATAAGGTGTGTATTGTTTTCAGCTTTATAATAGTCACAGTTGGTAGTGACTTTTTATTCAAAATGAATACCTCTTTTTAGATCTGTTTTTATATTGGTAATCTTATATGATTCTTAAAGGCAAACCTTTATATTGGACAAGTTGTAAGCCATACACTTGGACTTCCAAGTACAAGCTATTCAGTTATTGCCTCTCCCACGTTTGAAGCCAGGAAAATACTTCAGTAGCCTTTAGCCCTTAAAAACTAGTCCTTTAGCTATATTTTGTCTCAAAAATTTCATTTCTGACTATCAACTGCTTGTTAGTACGCTAGCCATGGGTTAAGGCAATTTTCCTATGTTATTTACAGCTTTCACCAACAGCCACTTCAGTAAGACTGTATCCCACAGTGACACTAACTCATTTTCCATTTTTCTCTCAGGAACTTTGGTTTCATTGCATTTACCCTTGGAGGACTTCTTTTAAACCAGTTCCCTCAATACTCAGTTTCTCTCTCCTTTGCTTTGGAACAAACTCCCAAAGCCATATGATTTATGTTGGTGAAGCAGTTCTCTGCTATTGTACCTGTGTGTAAACAGGAATTTTTGTTTTGTTTTGTTTGGGGTACTTAAAGATTTTCCTACTCAAAAATCAGTGTGCTCACCTAGTCTATCTCTGGTTCATATCTATGACTGCCTATGTGTTGTTTATAGATGCTTCATCAGGATATATGTATGGCATTGTATATTTTAACATCAGTTTCATTGTTAAAAAAGTAACTGTACTTTTCAGTTCCAACCTTCATCATTCCTTGGGCTATGAATTTAAAAACATCTGTTTTACTAATTCCATGAACTGATGAGTCTCCCTAAAGTTTCAAGATGTTCCAAAGGTGGTTATATACTAGACATTTTACCAATTCCTCTTCAACATTCGTTCACATTGACAAAATGCAGTTCTATTAATTTGCGGATACTAAATGACTTGTTCAATAGTGTCTAGACTCTTATTTTTCTTCATGTTTCCACCTCTTGTTTGCTCTTATCAGTGGTCGTAAACAATGGTCAGAGTGGATATTATCCAACTACTTTGTATGTCTGCCTCTGAAGTAAATCTCAATAAATACGTTTTCAATGAAAATAGATTAATTTAGCTCAATCAAGTTTAACCTGAACTTTCAGTCCAAAATTTGTTGATGAAAGTGATTTTAAAATTATATTTGTCTATCTCATTGTATTATCATGGCATCTTTGACATGATTTAATTAAATCTAATTTAGTGTTTGAACATTTTATTGCATCTCTGGTCATTGTTCTGATCAATTCTAACTGTAAACCATTTACAGGAACTATAAATGTCAAAAGGACAAGGTCCAGTGCTCAATAACTCCAGAATTAAATTGGAAAAATTTTAAAGTCAGATAAAGCCTATTCTTCATTTCAATTTTTTCTAGTAAATTGCATAGACTTAAGAATACTATTAATTATTAAGGCTGTGGATACCAGTCAGAACTTGAATTTCTATGACCAAGTTTGCTAGATAATAAATTTGCTGTTTAAACTACATGGGCGTAGTATTGGTTTGAGTTTGCATCCTATAAGAAAAAGGTGATAGGAAGTTAAAGTAAGTGGAGAGATCCATGTTGGTTTTCACTAGGCAAGGTCAAATACCTGGGTCACAGCTACTAGGCAGGCTGACTTCTCTCTCCAAACATCACAGCTTTAAAGTGCTTTACATGTAGGTGGCACTTTCTTGTTACATCTATCATTTGAATTTATTCCCACTATGCCCCAGTATGATGAGAGGACATGCTTGTAAGACGAATTGCTAAAGAATCTTATTAATAAACACCCCAGTGCCAGATATTGGGGTAAAAACTGAAAGATCAGAAAAGCAGAAGGAAGCCAGCCACATTCTTACCACATGGAAATCCTCAGCCAAAAAGAGATACTTTCTGTATACCTATGCCTATATCCTTTCTGTCCCTGACATCTTACTTCCTCTCTCTGTCCAGCTACATCACTTCCTCTTTCTGCCCAGCTCTGTCACTTGCTGTATGTACAGACCTCCAGACCTTTATGGTTAACTGGCGTTGGAATAAAGGTGTGTGCCACTATGCCTGGCTCTGTTCCCAGTGTGGCCTTGAACTCACAGAGATCTGGATAAATTTCTGCTTCCCAAATGTTAGGATTAAAGGCATGTGCTACTATTGCTTACATATAATATAGTGGCTGGCTTTATCTTCTGATCTTCAGATAAGCTTTATTGGGGTGAACAAATAAAATATCACCACACATGCTATATTCCTTTTCCACAAAGATAAAATAAATGTTCCTGTATGTTAATATCTACATGGGGAAAATAATTACTCTCAACAGTAATTCCATCTATTGCTTTAAAATGATACAGTGGGGTCTAGAGCATTAGCTTTGTGGATGAGAGCACTTGTTGCTCTTGACAGCACCCAGCACCCACATTGTGGCTCACAACTGTCAATGACTCTGGTTTTAAGAGACCCAGTGACCTCTTCTGGCTTCTACAGTCACCATACTCTCTCTCTCTCTCTCTCTCTCTCTCTCTCTCTCTCTCTCTCTCTCTCTCATTGAGCACTCATATACACACATGTATAACATTTATGAACATAAAAATAAATAAATACCTTTTCAAATGTTACATTGTACAGACTTGTGTAGAATTCAAAGTCTCAAAGGGTCAGTGAAAAAATGAGTTATCCCCTGTGGTTTATTCATCCAAGTTATTTTTGCTGCTAGGATCACACGGGTCTTTGCTGAGATTTAAACGATACCTTCCAGATCTTGCCTTTACCAGCCCTTAGGTCTTGACAGATGCTTTTGAGTTACAAGTTTTGTATTGAGTTGTTGCAACTGAAACTTTCTGCACTATAGAGCCTTAAGTATTTATATGTCTTCATATAGAAAACACTTGCTAAAACCTGATCTTTACAAATATGTATGCATATCTGTTCAAGTACCAAGCTTCTTGACATGCTCAGTTTCACATGGGAACCATTTGAAGCTTAGAAGTATATATGTATGCACACACATTCATACATGTGTACACATACATATTCCCCAATGCATGTATCAAAATATATTGTTTTATACCATATTAGGTAAAAAAAAATATTTGGAGGCTGGAAGTATCACATTCATATAGATAGTACTTGCCAAAAATGTCCTTAGTTTAATCCCTTGTAAAAATAAATAAATAAATGAATGAATGAATGAATAAATAAATAAATAAATAAGCAATCATTTCATGTCACTGCATGTAAATACCTTTACTCTTGACTTTTATAATTGCTCCATTGATTGTGTTTTGGATAATTTATGTAATTGCTTATTTTAATTCTCACAAGATCTTGTTTTATACATGCAAATAATAAAGCTCAAAATTACGTGACCTTGGATCAACTACCAGATGAGAACAGAAAGAAAGAAAGAAAGAAAGAAAGAAAGAAAGAAAGAAAGAAAGAAAGAAAGAAAGAAAGAAAGAAAGGAAGAAAGAAAGGAAGAAGGAAGGAAGGAAGGAAGGAAGGAAGGAAGGAAGGAAGGAAGGAAGGAAGGAAGAAGGAAGAAGGAAGGAAGGAAGCTTGAACTCTTATGCCTCTCACTTCAGAGCCTGGATACTAGTCATAAGTAATCTCTGCTATTCACAGAGCATTTAAAAAATTGGATAACACTGTTCATTTTCATTTATGTGCCTCTTCCATGTAGAAGTGAATATGACTTATTTTGTAAGGAAAGTGGTAGAATCTTTCTTTCTTTCTTTCTTTCTTTCTTTCTTTCTTTCTTTCTTTCTTTCTTTCTTTCTTTCCTTCCTTCCTTCCTTCCTTCCTTCTTCCCTCCCTCCCTCCCTCCCTCCCTCCCTCCCTCCCTCCCTCTCTCTCTCTCTCTCTCTCTTCTTTCTTTCTTTCTTTCTTTCTTTCTTTCTTTCTTTCTTTCTTTATTGGTTTTTTCAAGACAGGGTTTCCTCTGTGTAACTTTGGTGCCTATGCCGGAACTAGCTTTGTAGACCAGGCTGGCCTCAAACTCACCTCTGCCTCCTTCTGCCTCCCAGTGCTAGGATTAAAGGTGTGTGCCACCACCGCCCAGCCAAGTGGCAGAATCTTAATCACCATGTATTACAAGCATGTTCAGAGGATGATTTGACGCTTCTAAGCATGGAAATTTGGATCTTTCAGACTCACAGTCATCCTTCTCTGGGATGCATTGCAGAAGATCTTGAAGGGGCCATAAACTATATTGTCTATAGAGAGTAAATAATGACATGGAAATGGGTTTTATTGTAATCCTTACATGGTATTTTAGTTAATTTTAAGTTGCTGTGACCATAAAGATAATGGAAGCCATTTAAAGGAAGAGAAGTTTATTTTCATTTGGGATTCATGAGATATAATCCTTCAAGGTAGGGAAGGCACGAAAAACTGAAGCAGCGTAGTCAGTGGTAGTGGGTGTTTCCCATGCAGTGCATTAACATCTCAGTAGATCAGGAAGCACACAGCTTGGACTAGAAGTATCTACCACCTCCAAGGCCCATCCCCAGCAAGCCAAGTCACTGAAAGGTTTCACAACCTACTAAGACAACACCAATACCTGGAGACAGACAGTTACAACTCATGAACCTGTGTGAGACATTCTAAATTCCAGTAACATTCCAATACCATAACTCACAGGACCAACAAAAACTTTTAGAGATTGGAATTCTGAAATGAAATGAAAATTATGTTTATAAAATTAACCTGAATAATCGATGCAATTTCTCATGAGGTGTAACCAGCAGTCACATGGTTCCTCAGCAGGTGAAGTCAATGCTTTCTGTGGGGCTGTTTGCAGAGTCCAAGAGATGAAGGTCTCAGCCGATTTTTAGAAAATGTGTTGCATATAGGTAGGTGTTAAGTAGTTTGCCTTTTCCTCCATAGCAGTCACCTACTCAAAAATTCTCTATACAGAATGCCACGTGCCCACAGACTATTTCAAATCAACAAATACTTTCAAGGTAATTTTGGCCATTTTATAGCTTTCCTTGCCCAGCCAGAACAGGTCTTTTTCTGAAGCATTATACAACATAAGCAGGCCTGTCAGACGGCTCTATGAGTAAATCACTTTATGTGCAGGATGGACTGCCTGAGTTTTACCCCTGAGACCCACCTAAGGGTGGAAAGAGAGGACCAAATTCGTATGAATATTGTGGATTGTACACATGCACACACAGTAGTAATGAAAAATAAATAAAGAAAAAACACAAGAGATCAAAACTTATGAAAAATTGCCTTACTACGTAGGGGAACATGACTCTAGTCTTCAGGTAACATCCAAACTGAAGAATTTTGAGGTCTTTATGTGATTATTGATAAAGTTGTTGTATTTTTTAAAAATGAGAAAAAATGTGTCACATAAGGCATTGTATCATACCATTTAATAACATTTTGGTTAAAATTATTTCACAGTCAAAATAATGATTTCATTTAGGCATATGATTAAAATATTTTCTCCGCCGGGCGGTGGTGGCGCACGCCTTTAATCCCAGCACTCGGGAGGCAGAGCCACGCGGATCTCTGTGAGTTCGAGGCCAGCCTGGGCTACCAAGTGAGTCCCAGGAAAGGCGCAAAGCTACACAGAGAAACCCTGTCTCGAAAAACCAAAAAAAAAAAAAAAAAAAAAAAAAAAAAATTTTCTCCACAGCTGTTGATGGAAGATTAGCATAAAACCACCTCTTCTCCACTCACACATAAGAGTAATGGGTTGTATTTATCACAATGAAAAGCACTTAACATGTGAGATCTTTGAAAGAGTTTCAAAGCTCCTCTAGGTATATCTTTCCTAATCAAAACCAGCAGACCTTGAGGAATATGTTTGCTTTTCAAAAATAGTAATTTTTCTATAAAGCACTTGAAATATCAGTGACAATTCAAAAGTGCACATTATTATATATAAACCATGATGCTGTCACAATGTCATCAGAAATTACCTTTATGTATTGCTTGGCATTAATTTTAAGGTCATGATGAAATTGGAAGAACAGTCTCTTTAGCATTTTACTGTAATGTATTTTTTTTTGTTTTTGTTTTTGTTTTTCGAGACAGGGTTTCTCTGTGTAGCTTTGCGCCTGTCCTGGAACTCACTTGGTAGCCCAGGCTGGCCTTGAACTCACAGAGATCCGCCTGGCTCTGCCTCCCGAGTGCTGGGATTAAAGGCGTGCGCCACCACCGCCCAGCTGTAATGTAATTTTTAATCTTTTATTTTTGGTGTGTGTGTGTGTTAGCCTGTTTGTATGTTTGTGCATCATGTGCTGCATACAGTGCCCATGAAAGACAGATGAGGACATTGGATACCCTGGAACTGGAATTAAAGGTGATTGTAAGCATCTTTGTGGGTGCTGTGAATCAAACCTGCATCCTTTGGAAGAGTACCCAGTGCTCTTAACCACAAGCCCTCTGTCCAACCCTTGAAGTGAACTCCTCATGATCCTGTATCATTAAAGAAATAAATGTGAAATGAGGCAGCTACATTATTGCACTAGGCTATTGAGTTTCAAGTCACTGTTTATAAAAACCATTGCAATGTTACAAGATAAACATAAGGAAAGCTCTATGTCTATGCTACATGGTTGTTGTTCTAGAACCTGAGAAACAGAATTCTTCTCCAAAGAGAAAATTAACTGCTTAAAAAGAACTCTAACAAATCACATCTTCTCTCACCCAGCAAATTTCAGATGACCCTCTTTGGGCCATGAATTGTGAAGATTAGAAAATAAATTTCCAAAGCCAGTGTTGAGAAATCCAAGCTCATAGTCACAAGAGTGAGAAAGTTATACCTTTCAGCACAAATATGTCAGGATTTTATATTTATTGAAATTATAGCCCTGATGAGCACAGTCAAAACAGGACACCAATAATTTCATCTGAGCTCACACAGAGCCCACAGGAGCTTTGAAATCCATGGGAGTTTCAAAACACTCACTCTCAGGTAATCTGGGTACCCACTTTTGTAAATGAGTCTAGCACAGATGGTGTAGTGGATACCTGATTACCAGGGTTCACTTGCATTTCTGAGGTTTTGTTGTAGTCAGACTGTGGCTACACTCTTACTTATACTAGGTTGATAATCCTCAGAAAAGTATAAGTGGATTTAAGACTATGGCAATTAACAGAAGACAATTTTCTGCTCCCTCTTTCATATGTGTTCATATTTATGAGTGCATGTGAATTTATGTGCATGCAGGTGGAGGCCAGAGTTTTATGTTATGTGTCTTTCTGAGTTGCTCTCCACCATATACATATATGTATATATGTATGTATATATACATTTACATGTATATACATATATATGTGTATATGTGTGTGCATGTGTGTGTGTGTGTGTGTGTGTGTGCATGTGCATGTATGCTGGCCAGAAAGCTTCAGGAATCCTTCTGTGTCTCTGCTTGTCCAGCTAGCACTGTGCCCAAATTTTTACTTTCTGCCATTTCTATTGCTGTTAATATCCAACTTTAATCCATTGTGGTCATATAGAATGCAGGATATTTCAATTTTCTTGTATTTGTTGAAACTTGCTCTGTGTCCAAATAAACAATCAATTTTGGAGAAAAGTTCATGGGCTGCTGAAAAGATAGTATATTCTTTAGTGTTTGGGTGGAATCATCTGTAGATGTCTATTATGTCCATTTAATTATCTAACTTCAGAGTCTATCTACTGAGATTTGTCTGGATGACCTATATATTGGTGAGAGTGTGGTATTGAAGTCATCTACCATCATTGTGTTAGGGTTGATATGTGCCAGTGCTATATCCAACCTCCAGGCCGAGTCAGGCTGCACATCCTATGCCCTGTCTAGTCTCGTTAGTCCACAGTCCTTTCCCTGCCTGAGCCATTCCAACCTCCAGGCATGGCCCACGGTCTACATCCTGAGTGCTAGTGCAATCTTGTGAGTTCTCCAGATCCTAGTTTGCCTACATTATATTTGGCCTTCAGGCCTAGCCAGGTTCAGACACTGGTAAATCAATGCAGCCTGATGAGTGCCTGGGACCTTGCCCTTCTGCACCATCCCCAACCCTCAGGCCTAGCCCCAGCCACACAGCCTGTATATTGTCCTACTTTGGTAAGTTTCCAAGACCCTGGCCCTCTCACACCACCCTCACACTTCCAGTCCTAACCCAGGTAGCACAGCTTGCACAAGGCCCACATAGATTACACCTTTTATTTCTTCTGCATGATTTCTTGCTTAACACTAAATTTAAATTGTCCCATTCATCCACTGCAAAATCAACTGAGTAACGGGCTGACCTACCAACTCCCCATAATTGATTTAAAATCAACCAGGCTTGAGCAAGAACAAAAACAAAACAAACATCCACTCAACAGAAGCAGCCTAGAGTCTCACATCTGACCACAGCCAAGGAAAGAAGTCCAAAAGCCAGGACTCATTGCAAGAACACACACATTGTGGAGAGACGAGAGAGGACACTCTTCCCACAAATCTACTATTCCAAAAGAAATTTTCTCCACTAAAAATTACCTAGATAAACCCTATGGTAAAGAACAATCATAGAGCTGGAATTATGTCTCAGCAGTTAAGAGCATTGACTGCTCTTCCAGAGGACTCAGGTTTAATTCCCAGCACTCGGATTATGGCACACAACCATAAGTAATTTTCATCCCAGAGGGTATGATGCCCTCTTCTGACCTCCCTGGGCACCATGCATGCACATGGTGAAAAACAAAAAATGAAAAATAATAAACTTCATCAAAGAATTAAAGGAGTTTAAAACAGACAGGAACAAACAGCTCCACAAACATGAAGAAAATACCAATAAACACCTGAGTGATTGACAAGAAGACAGAAAAAATATAGCTGAATGAAATGTCAAAGATAATCCAGGATTTGAAAAGAGGACCATTGAAGAGAGCGCAAACCGAAGTGAAAATTGAATTGAAAGACTACTAACTCAATTCGAAACCACAGGTGAAAGCCTTGTAAGTAGAATGGATCAAATTGAAGATAGAATACCAGGACTCAAAAATAAAGTAGAGGAATTGGAACACTCTTAAAAGCATGTGAAAAATTAAAGTGCATGCACATGCTTGTGTGTACACGTGTGCATGCATGCACACACACACACACACACACACACACACACACACACACACGCACACTGAACATTCTGGAATTTTAGATACCATATAAAGACAAAAATCTGTGAATTACAGGCATAGAAGAAGAATCTCAGGTCAAGTCATAGTGCACATCTTCAAGAGGATCACAGAAGAAAACTTCCTGAAACACCTGTAATCTCAGCACCTGGGAGATAAAGTCAAGAAGGCCAGAAATTTAAAGCTAGCATCAGCTATATAGAGTATTTGAGGCCAGCCTCTGCTTCAAAAGACACCACCAGAAAAACAAAAACAACCACAACAACTAAAATAAAACAGCCCAACTAAATTAAACTTCAAAAGAACTCATCCAATGAGCTTGGACTCAGGATTAGAAAGTTATTTCCAATGGTTTCTGAAATGGCCCTAAAAATAAACATTTATTTGTTTGTTTGTTTGTCATATATATGTATATGTATATATATATGTATATATGTATATATATACGTGTGTGTGTGTGTGTGTGTGTGTGTGTGTGTGTGTGTGTGTGGTGCCATAGTGTATGTGTTTATGGAAGTCAGAGGACAGCTTGCAGGCGACATTTCTTTCCTTCCACTATATGGCTCCGGTTCCCATGGATTGAATGCAGCTCTTGTCCTAAGTGCATTTACCTGCTGAGCTATCTCATCAGCCCCAACTTTTGCCCCGTTTTATTATGTATTTACATGAAACAGCATTCTCATCACTCACATTTACAAAATCAAAATATTGATGTACCCTGAAAAACATTGAAGATGCCCTATTTTTTACATTATCAAATAGTCAGGCAAAATTTAATGAAAAAACAAACACACAGAAGAAATCAAGAGAGAGTATATGAGGGGGTTTGGAGGGAGGGAAGGGAAGGGAAAAGTGATGTAATTGTATGATGATCTCAAAACTAAAGAGAAATAATGAATTAAATGAATATATTTATCTCAGTAGTATGCTAATTTGCTCTCATTTTTACTAAGTTGTACAATTCTATATATAAAAAAGATGTTTTTGAATAAATTTCTTTATAATTTATTGTAAGAACAAGGTTTATTTTTATATCTACTTTATAATCCTATATACCTTGGGTGCATAAAAAGTGTCTTGGGGGTTGTGAATAGAAAATGTTGAAGGAACTCTGATAAATCATGCACAAAGCAGTGACAGCAGCCAGAGTGATCTGGGTTCTTCAAGTGAATCATAGAGCTTTGGAGAGTGCTCGGGAACTATTTCCCTGATCCTAGCTTTCAAAAGTGACATTGCTTGGCAGACTCACATGCATTCTGTAGAATGTCACTGAACATCACCTACATAATAAACACCATGGCAAAAAACTGTAAATACATTTGTGGGTAGACATAACTCCCGCTTTTCAAAAGTTTTATTCAACGTGGGTAAAACAACAGAATAAAATGAAGCTGGTTGTATTTTATGTTCATCATGCCTTTCCCTCTGGGTTGTAGTGGGAGACAGGCCACTACATGCTATGTACAGAATAGCAATTAAAGGCTTTAATACATTTAAAAGTCACTTTGCCCAAATTTAGTGCCTGGTTTGTTTACTTTAAGCATTATATCATAACTATATGAATATAACTATTATGTGGTTTTTATTTATTATTGTTTGTATGTGTGCATTCATTTGTGTAGAGGACAGAGGTCTACTGTGAATATATTCCTCAATAGCTTTTCACCATTTTTGACAATTTTTCACTGAACCTGGAGTTCACTAATTGAACTAAAATGGTCAAACAGAAAGCCTAAACCCTGTCTCCGCCTCTCCAGTGCTGGGAATACAGATGTGTGCCTCCTCTGTAAGGTGGGTACCAGAGATTGAGCTCAGGTCCTCATGCTTGCATGAAAAATGCTTTTAATCTGGGGTCATCCTTGTGGATTCCTGGGAATTTCCCCTAGCACTAGGTTTCTCCCTAACCCCATAGTGTCTCCCTCTGTTAAGACATCTTTTTCATTGCTCTCATACCCTGTCCCTCCTCCAGCTCTCCTATACAATCCCATTCCCTCATGTTCTCATCCCCCATCCCATCCACTCTGTTGTTGGATTGGCAGGGGTAGGGGTGGTGAGCAGGAGGAATGATGAGGGAGGAATCTGTGGTTTGTATGTAAGATGAATAAAACAATTTCTTAAATGAAAATAATCTTTTTCTAAAATGTATCAACAACAAGAACAACAAAACACTTTTAATAGCTGAGCCATGTTGCCAGCTTCTCAGCTGATTTTTAAACTCATAGCTTAAAGACACAGTCCAGTTATTGCCTACTTATGAAAGAAGAGGGGACAATAGTAACTGTCTGTTTTCACAACTAAGTTTGCTAAAACACTCCAAGGACTCCGCTCCCATAGCAAAATTAAACATGCCGTGTGTGCACTGTTTCTGGGAGCTCAGTTGCTGCAAATTCTGATAGCAAGCTCCAACAAAGAACTCGTGACAGGAAACAAAACATCCTAGGGACTGTAATTGAATTTTTAAAGCAACTTCAACACTTTTTGAAATAATTAGGTCAGTTATAATATTTGAAATGTAAATGGGCCTTTCAAGAGGAATCAAATCATAAAGTCAAACCCATAGCATTATTACCTCTTTGGAATGTTTTAAACTTGCAATGACACATTGAAATTTTAAATTGCTTACTTGCTTCTGCAGCTTTGTGCATATTTTCCCCCTTGGTGCAAATTAGTCTCCAGTTTTTATTTTAGGATGTGCTTAAAACATATGAATCAGATTAAGTTGTCTTCCATCTGTACAAATGTGGCCAAATTTTCTTGCATTTTGTGTCAGCCGGCAAATATTTTCTCCTCTAACATCTACTTCAGCTATGAGGTTGAAAAAAATAAGCCAGACAGAACAGAAAGATGTACCACCATGATCGAATTTCTTTCAATTACTTTGGGTCTTACTGGAGCATACATCTTATATCTTATGGTCACTCATTCATCTCCTGTGTTTTGTTGCCTTTGTAATCTCATCGTTAACAATATATGAGAAGAGTGGTCCCTCAGATTCAGGCATAACTGTGATTTGTTCATGGCTGCTGGCCCACTGGAGTGGGTTGGCTTTTGTTATGAATCATTTGTGCACATGATTTAATATATGTATGGACCATAAGTCTACCTTTGATTTTTAAACATTTGACAGGTTGAGTCAATCTTGCATGAATATACGAAAAATGCAATGTGCATTCAATATTATCTCCCTAAGCATGGTGTTTTCAGGCATGTAATCATCTGTGCTCATGGCTGTTGTGAATTCAGAATCATTTTGAATTAGAGTTTAACCAGCAGCCTGTGCCCAAAATCTTGAACAAAAATAACCATTAAGCAAAATTGAAACAATACCAAATTGAAAAGTGTTGGGAAGTATATTGTATAAATACAACATGAATTTGCCATCATAAAGAGTTCAGAGTTCTGAATGCCTCATATTCTTAGAAAGTTAAACAACCTTCTAACATTTATTTCTGTTTGTCAAATAAAACCAAATTCAGATTCTGTTTCCTGGATTTTTTTCTTTTTTAATTTGATTTTATTTTATTTTACAATATAATTTAATTCTACATATCAGCCACGGATTCCCTTGTTCTCCCCCCTCCTGCCCCCCTCCCCTTCCCCCCAGCCCACCCAATACTACCTTTGACATGTAATGACCTCAGTTGTTTACTGAACGCCTAAAGAAGAAATCTATTTTGTCCAGTTTACCATACTTGCAGAAAATTGTATGAAATCCAAGTTCAAAGCCTAATACCTTTCAGATACAAACACAACACTTGGTAAAGAACACACTAGATGAAAAGGATGTGTATTATTTATTGTTTTTCCATTCTGGAATTTAGCCCCCACCCCACAACCAGAGATAGTTATTAACTTGACTTCATTAGCAATGAATTTTGCTTGGATTTTACTTTATCAATAGATGCTCATAAATTTCCTTTAGATCCTATCATCTCCAAGAATAACAACATATTCTTCCTTCCCCACACCCCATCTTCTCCTTCCTTTATTGATCTGCATAGGGATGCTAATAAAATGACTTTGTCTTGTTTGCTGTCAAATGTTTAGTAATCATCATTGTGTATGATTTTGCTATAATAATCCCAAGTTTTATTTGTACCCATGTACATTTTTTTCTTTTTTGAATAATGCTGGAAATGCCTAAGTTTTAACCAATTTTATATTCACAAAATAAATGCTTTCTAATTATGGTCTTTGCTATATATTCCTAGACTTGACATTGCTTTTCTTTCTACTGGTGCAGTGCTTTTTGTTAACCATTATTTACTTATTTTTATTCTTTGACAGTGTCATACACATGTGCAATGGATTTTAGTCCTTTTTGCCCACTGTGACCCTGCTTCATTCCTGTTACTCCGCTCACCGACCTCTTCTGAATGAGTCTTCTTCCCACTTTCTGTCTTCTGTGTTTGTGAGACCAGCTGAGCTATAATGGTGCTGCCTGCCTGAGCATGATGGGAGGTTATTTACAGGAACAAGAGCAGCTCAGCAGTGGCCATGAGGGGTCTCTGTAGGTGTCCAGGCAGGAAAGAGAACCACAAAGAGAGAGAATGAAAGATTGACTCAGTCAACCTGGATCAAGACTTTGGGCGGGGGTGTCTTATACCAGTGGTTCATTGTCAAGCATATTTAAAACATTGTATAATTTGAAAAAATGTTTTCCTGGTGTAATACAAACCCCAGTGCACAAGAAAGCGTAATTATATCAAAATTTGACTCAGGGTAAATGCCATTTCTTCCATGAAGATGGGTTCTAGAGACAGGCTACCTGTACTAACATAAGGGCCTACAGAAGAGTCTGTCCTGGTCTGGGTCATACAGGTAATGTAGAGGTCATTTGGGCTGTTAGCCACCTCTGATCCTGTTTGTGGGAGCTGGGGGAGTCTCTGGCTATACAAATAATGTAAGAGTCATTTACACTATTAGATATCTCTAGTCCTGGTTGTAGAGGCTTGATATGGCCTGGCCCAACAGAAAATGCAGATCCCCAAGCTATTAATCACCTCTAATCCCAAGCTTTCTGAAGGAAAGAAGAGTTTTGGGGGCGGGGGTTGCTGTTGCTGTTGTTTGTTTGTTTTTACGTCTTTTCCATTGGAAAGGCAATCCTGTGTGCTTAACATTACTGGTTTCTCTGGAGCTCTATGGGCATAAGGACCTTCATGATGTGCTTCAACAGAGGCTAAATCACTGAAGAAAGTGACCCTCCTTCTCCCAGTCATCATTAACTATCCATAGTCCTTTAAGAAGTATGAGGCATTATGAACTCTTCCCTCTTCCATGGTAAAATGTGATGGGACCAATCTTGTGCAGGTAACCACACTTGTAGTGAGCTCATGAGTGCATTGGTCACATTATCACATTATGACAAGAAGACAGTTTCATAACATCCATCCCCAACTGTGCCTCTTAAAAATCTTTCTCCTCCTGTGAGAATTCCCTGAGCCTTGGGGTTAGGGTGTGTGTGTGATTGTGTGTGTGTGTGTGTGTGTGTGTGTGTGTGTGTGTGTGTGTGTGTGTGTATTTGTGTGTAACAAAGATGTCCTATTTAGGACCAAGCACTATAGGACCAAGTACATTGTCACTTATTTGCATTTTAACAATTTGTGTTTTTCTGTATTAACCACTGTCCACTGCACAGAGAAGCTTCTCTGATGAAGGCTTATAGTTTTACTAATTTATGCAAATAAAAACATGACACACTTTGAAAAGGCAATTTGACACCATAATCTATATCTAGCAAAACAAAAGTACTAGGTTCTTCCTGAGGGCCTATGACATCTCCAGTGTTGGGTTCTGGGCCAGTTTTACAGTACCAAGCATGAGTTCCCTCTTGTGGAACTGTTTCCAAAATCTAATTAGATATTGGGTGATTACCAGCATAACATTCATGCCAGTATTACATCAATGAGTACATCTTGCCATGTCAACCATTGCTGTAGTTCATGGGACTCACAGCTAGGTACTATTATTGGTGATTTTTCTCCCCAGCAGTTCATAAAGCATTTTCTGGCACTGTGGAAGCTAGCCAGCGGACAAGAAGTTTCCAGGTCTGTCCTCGTATTACTTGTTTCAGTCATATCCCCAAAGCATTCTGTATTTTCAGCAGTAGGGTTTTGCTATCAAGTCCTGGTGGATAACCAAGAATCATGACAATATCCTGTATTGTTTGGAGGGCCTCTGGAAACTCTTTGACTAACATTTCATAGGGTAGAATTCCAGACCTGTCTGGGAATTTTGTTTAATGCCCTATGGTGCAGTAGTTTTAATGTAACTGGTCCTCTAAAATCTCACCGGGAGTGGCACCATTAGGAGGTACAGCTTTGTTAAAGTGGGTATGGACTTGTCAGAGGAAGTGTGTCATTGTGGGAGTGAGCTTTGAGGCTTCCTATGCTCAGGATACCACCCAGTGTCTCAGTTGACTTCCTTTTGCCTGCAAGATGTAGGACTCTCAGCTCCAGCACCACGTCTGGCTGCATGCAGCCATGCTCCCAACCCTGATGATAATAGACTGGAACTCTGAAACTGTAAGCGAGCCACCCCAATTAAATGTAAAATGAATTAAAAAATTCCTTAATAAAAAAAATGTTTTTGTTTGTAAGAGTTGTCGTGGTCACGGTGCCTCTTCACAGCAGTAAAAAGCCTAACTATGACATACTGCTTGTGGGACCCTTCTCCTTTCAAACTCATTTTTAAAATTATATTTTTGGTAAGCTTGTATAATGATAGTTTCCTTTTATGCATCCTTAGTGTTAGTCATTCTTCCCCTCCCCCCTCCTCTGCCTTACTCTCCCATCACCCTCCATATATCCTTTCATTATTCCCTTTCCCACCTTTGTATCACCTGTGATCTGCTAGTCCCACCCCCTTACTGCCTTTGATTTGATAATGAGTAATTTTTAAGAAGTATGGATTGTTCATCTATATTGTTATATCTGTCCTTGATCCCATATTGTTTTATTTCCCCACTTGGAATTACCTTAACTCTGTTGTGTATTTTTTTTCTGTTTTACAGAGTAGATTTATTTTTTGATTCTCAACTTCTGTAATAGTCTAATAGAAACATTTTAAGAGTCTAATATTTCTTCATACATTATATCAGCTACATTAGGAAGTACTTGATGTGCTGGACCATTATTTCCAAAAGATTTTGCTTCTCTTCATGAGCTATTTCTTGAGCATATTTTAATTATTTAATTTTCAAGAAGCTGGTGGCATTTTAGTTATTTTATTATTAGGTTATTTATATTATTATTTATATTAGGTTAATTATATTATATCCCCAATGTGATGTAGATCTATTTTTAGATCTATATTATTTGATCTAGAACATTTTATAGTTTGTTCATGTGAATGTGCATTATATACTCTATTTGGTATATAGCCTGTGTACATTCACAAAAATGTGCATTTTTATTTTTCAGAGAAATATTCTATGAAAATTGATTATGTGAAAATGATCAAAATTATTCATGTGCTCCTTTGTGACACTGCTGGTTTTAGTTGCTCTGAAAAGGAGCTCATATGTAGTCAGTGATTTGACTCACTTCTGGGTTGACATTTCCACCTCTACATTTTCATTAATTATACTACTTAATTTTGGCAAGAATAAATTCTTCACAAACAAGATGATGCTTGAATATTGAATCTTAATATCAAATATTGTTCCCTAGAATTTATGCTTAGAGTGTTTCAATTGATAAGACACCTGGATTTTGTTTACTCAATTAAACTTTTTAAGATAACTTTTCTGTTTGTCATGAGTTATTTTCTTTTTGTTTACCTAAAGATGAGTGAAAATTCCTTGCTAAATTTTGTTTCATAGAATAATGAGTTAGTGTGTGATAATGAGGATGCCTTATTATGCTGAAATTGGCAAAGTAAAACAGACTAGTTGGTGCCATAATAGAGCTTCATTAATCATTAAAAAAACTAGGCATCCTCTTTTCCTAAAAGGGTCCTCAGAGGTTCATGAAATGGTAAATGAATGAATGGGCTATCAGTCCAGGGTTTCCAAATGGCAACAGTTTTGCATATTAGTAAGATAAATACTTCAAGTCAAACTTGTGCTGTGATCTAGGAACCACTGAGGTGTTTGATATGTGAATACTCCAACAAAAAAGATATAACTCACCTTCAAACATGCATGATGAAATCCAAATGGTGGTGATTCATGAATAAACCAAATAGGACCCATTTCTAGTAGCAGAACTTTAAATGTCAGGCCAAGAAATTGTTTGATTAGTAAATACGTACTTCTGCCTGAGACCACACTGTTATCCATGGGCAAGGCTGCCACAGGAGACCATGTTGATGTCTGTGATCCATGCTGCCACTGAGGACCATGTTGAGGTATATATTCCATGCCTCTGCCTGAGGCTTTGTGGATGTCTGTGGTTCATGCTGCTGCTGGAAACGACGTAGAAGTCCATGATCTATGATGCTGATGGCTGTTAGCATTAGGGATGCTTCTTTTGCAGTGATAATAATGAGGGCTGACTCATAATTGAGAATGAGAGACAATGGAGGTTTCTGTGACAGCACCCCCACCCCGCAAAGAAACCATTAATACAGGCTGCTATTGCAGAGAGTCCTTAAAAATTGGGACAAAGATGCTGAAGTATGGCTTTTCACAGGTGATAGCTTCTGACAAGGGTATGGGAAAGAATTCAGTTATCTTTAAGAGGCTGGCCACTGGGAGCTTGACCATGCTCCAATGAGTATACGAACAACACAAATTGGACTTGTGCATTTTTTTCTTTTTGAGGGAGGGCACAAGGGTGGAAGGGTGGACCCAGAAGGAACAGGAAGAGAGTGTAATCAGAGTGCATGCATGAATTCCCAAGTAGTCAATAGTAATTATGTTGGAGGAGCAGGAAGTAAAGAGAATCACCACACACATATAAAGTCATATTTAACCTGGATATTCAGAGGTCTAACTGTTGTCTGTGTGTAGATTTGGAAGGTTCTTGAAAACACAACTTAAGTTGATTATGTGAAAAAAATATATATATATATAATTTATATATATACATATAATGTCACATAATATGACTATACATGCATGTGTGTAGATATGGAAATTATGGAACAGCATTATCATAAATAATATAAATTGGTTTTTGAAAGTCTGATATACTCACATGTAAACTATTTAAAATAATAAGTTACTTTGGTTTGGTCACTTGTAACAGAAAAATATATGTCTCTGCTCACCATATCCATGAGCAAATGTGAGGAAATAGTATAGTTGTCCTGTGGCTCAGAACTGATTTTAAATCTGGTGTTTATATTTGGTTTGTGTCTTTTGTACAGTTCTATTTGGGAATATTAAAGTTGTTTTTTTTATTCTAAGACCAGTCATCTACTAAAAGAAAATTGGTCCTGTCAGAATGTTATAATAGTCTTTTCTCATCCTTTCCATCCTGGAATCTCCAGGTCTTTGAAAGTAAAGAGTTAGAAGCAAGAAGTGTATATATATATATGTATTCAAACCATTTTGAGTAATTCCTGAGAAATATCAGTCATCTGCAGTCCTTATGGACCAGTAGTCTTTAACACAATAGGTCAGTCTTTTTTGTCTCTATGTTACAAAGCTGGAAACTGAACTGATTATGTATTTTTTATGTTCACAAAATGGTGAAATGAAAGTTTCATTTTTGTTTTTAACTCAGTTTCTGTAAGATTCTCTTTAAGCACGCTAAGCTTTTGAGTGATATGGAGAGTCTCTCTCTCTCTCTCTGTCTCTCTCTCTCTCTGTCTCTCTCTCTCTCTCTCTCTCTCTCTCTCTCTCTCTCTCTCTGTGTGTGTGTGTGTGTGTGTGTGTGTGTGTGTGTGTGTGTGTGTGTGTGTGTGTGTGTGTAAAGCATTACTGACATATGCTACGATTCAGTTTTTCATACTGGACAGTTTTCATACATATTAGCCTAAAACAAGGTATTCTTTGATATTCAGAGACAAACCATAAGGTTTCCATGAAAGAAATTTAACTTTCAAAGGCACAGGAACACACTAACACCATTGCTCATCTTAAAAGAGTTATTTTAATTTCACTTCATAGAATTGGTCACCCTCTGTATTTCATGTTCTTTTATTCTGGAAATAACAACTGATGCTCCCTCTATGTATACGAATAAAAATGAATTAAGCAGATGTCCTTTAGAAGAATTCCTTATGGGAGCTGCAGTGCCGTGGTTTATTAGCCTGTGTTTTGTAATGTGGCAGAAGCTTATGCTTTGAAAAGGATACCACTTTACTTTTTATCTTAGGTAAAGTAAAAATTATCAGGAGAAAACAGACTTGTTTTTTAGGTCTACTAATTAATTTTAATTTCTAATTAGAAGGAAAATCTCAATATGAGTTATTTGATTTTCCTTTCTTAGCTTCTTTAATTTTATTGTATTTTTAATTTTATGTGTATGAGTGTTTGGTGTATATGCATGTCTGTGTGCCTGTTTGTACACTTGGTGCCCACAGAGGCCAGAAGAAGGCATCAGATCCTCTGGAATTGGAGTTACTTACAGTTATGAGCCACCATGCGTGTGCTGGGAATAGGACCTGGGTCTTCTGGAAGAGAAGCTAGTACTCTTAGCCACTGAGGCATCTACCATTAACTTGCTTTTATTTTAAAAAATAATCTTATTTTATGTCAAACTCCAAGGCTAGGACATGACATCATGTTTGCTATGCACATCTTTAATACTTTTACTATAAAATTCTGGTAGTTAACAGGAATTGTTGGAGGAATGGTTTTATTTCAGGATTAAAGCCTTCATCTACTAGTATGTAGTCTGCTCATGTGTTATTCAGGGGCAGTCTGTGCTTTTCCTCCTGTGTCTTTCTCATTTTCTATAAAAATATACAAAGATGGATGCTGTGATACAAATATGAGGTTTAATTAATACTCCTTCTAAAACAAACAAGTTAACAAACAAAAAATGTTCTATGTCACTTCTCAAATTCATATTTTGGAATCACCCACCATTTATGTCACGACATAAGAGATTATTTTTTGAATGGGTGAGGTCATTGCAGTGAAATATCATGAATGAGGGCAATGTATTCACAAGGATGCTTTAGGGCTCTTTCCTTATGTGTCTCTGTGTCCTTTTGTGTCTGGTGCTGATTCTCTTTCCTCTGCCATGTGACAAGCAAGAAAGGAGGAGGCCTCACCAGATACAGAATCCGCATGGGCTTAGATTTTATATCTCCCAACTTCTAAAACTATGAAAAAAAATTGCTGTTTAAGCTTCCCAGTCGTAATGCATTTACTATGACACCTCAAATTGACTAAGACACTCACAAAAGGAGGAACACACAGCATTTTTGTGACAATATTTCATATTGCATAATGTTGCCAGGGTTTATCCTGATAATATTATGCCATCCTTCAGAAATCCTTTATCTTTATTTAAATTGGAAATTATGAATTTTATTATGTAGATTATGTAAATAGGTACTGTGACATATATTTGTACAAGCCTTTTAGACAGTGGTCTACAGTTGGGAAATCAATAAAAGATGTAAGTGTTCCCCCAGGTTTTCATACTGAAGTTTAACAGGACAGAGTACTCACATGACCTTGGTCATTTTTCTTAAACACAGGGAGCTATAATACATTAAATATTGGTGCATCTTCAGACCTCCAATGTATAGTTCTTAGGAGTACTTAGATTCCTCTCTGGAGGCTAGGGACACAGAATGGACAGCATCTGAAAGACTGTGAAAGAATAACCATCAAGTAGGGAAGGCTAGTTTGCAGAACCTGCTTTTGCTGTGATGATAGATGCATATAATTCCAATGCCGTCATAATTTAAATAAACTTCATTTGTTATACTTTATTTCTATAGACCTAGATGAATCTTAAAAAAGAAGCTAGCACATAGCATACATTCTAACCTCTTGCTAAATTCACAGTGAAACCTCCTGAATGGAAGCTTGATCATAAAAATAGCATGAGTTGAACAAAGGTTTAATCTCTAATCCAGTTAAACCAGATGAAGTAAGACTGGTAATGGCTACCTTGCGACTTTCTTGAGGTCTCTTTCCCACTCAAGGTTAAGGAGGCCAATCTTGGTAAGAGATACCGTGATAGACCCTATCTAAAAGGTGGCAAAGCACCAGGAAGGTAACTTGGCTGCTTTGATGACTACCATAGTAACAATGAGAATATCATTCTTTCATGCTATGGAATGTCTGGCTGTGTTCATACACCCCCAAAGAGCCACATGGTGAAATACTGATATAAAGGGAAGTTACACTGATACTGAGGTAGCTATGTTTATCACCCTTCCACTGATATACCGTCATCTGGGTAAGTCACCCTACCAGTTGCACTTGGCTTTTTAATTGCAGGTCTATTTGTTGTGCTAGTATTTGATGCTATTGGCTGTGCATAAGCAGGGGTTATAGGATTTGAGTATTCTGTAATTGTTACAAAACTACTTAAAGCCTGACAATTTGTACCACCACATGCTGGGACAGCTGCCTCATCTCATCTGGCACTGAGAAGAATAGACTTGGTAACTGCAGACTGTTGGTGAAGTGGATGTGTTAAGAATACCATGTGCCCAAACAGCCCATGCTTAAGTCATTGAAGTAATTCTAACTCGTGAATCAGGGGGCATAACTGTTGGTACCAGGCATGAGAGATGGTGTTTCAGTTCCAGGTGGCATCATTCCACCATTGGCATCATTATGATTTTACTGCAAAATGCCTGGATATATTTTCTCTGAAGGTACAATCCAGGTATATCTGTAGGAAATACTGGCATGAGTGGAGGAAAATCTAGCAATAGCAGAGGG
The DNA here is from genome assembly GCF_007827085.1 of Peromyscus californicus insignis. Lineage (NCBI taxonomy): Eukaryota > Metazoa > Chordata > Mammalia > Rodentia > Cricetidae > Peromyscus > Peromyscus californicus. Next base: position 117,116,360 of record NW_026294584.1, on the reverse strand, counting down.
ATATTCCTGGAACTCCTGAACTGCCAGCTGTCCTATTGAGCCACTGGTGGGATATAACCTTGTTGGGTTGAACGAGCTGTGGTCGAAATGAACTTGAGATTCTCGTCATTATATTCATCAGAATCATGTTGTTGCTGCTCTTCCCCCTCTGGCATAGCTTTTATCATCATCCCCTGACTCCTGCTTCTACTTTGACTTAATCTTGTGTTTTCTGTAGAAGAAATTGCCATCTTTCATCATTGTTTTCTTGAGCTCCCCATGTACCTTTTTACTACCTGCTGTTAATGGTGTAATGTTTCTTGTCTCAGTGTGAACCTATGTGTGACTAATAGATAAGGTTCATTCCTTTGTAAGAGTATAAAATATCATAGTGTATGCATATATATATATATATATATATATATATATATGTGAGTGTGTCCATGCATGTGTATGTGTGCACACGTGTAAATTTATGTTTATATAGTGATAAGTATATAGATTTCCTTTACTTACTGGCTGGTGTGAATAAGGCTGCTATCAGCATTGATGCATTAGTACATACACACATACACACAATACACATATATACACAGCACATAATATACACACCACACATATACACACACCACACATATATGTACACACATACACACACACACAGAGAATTGATAGACTATGTGGTAATTCTCTTTAGCTGTTTGGTGATCCATCCCAGTGAACTATAAGAGAAGCACTGTTTTATGTTCTCAAAGGAAGCAAACACCAGTTCGAATATTCAGTTTCTACTTTCTCACCAATAGTTACTATTTTCATAATTTTTAAAAAGCTGTCTTCAACACTGGAGAGGTAGCTTAGTGGTGGTTCCATCCCCAGCTCTCACATCAAACAGGCCCCCCAACAGTCTGTATCTCCAGTTCTAATGGAACTGATGCCCTCTTTAGGCCTCCATGGGCATTGCATGCTTATGGTGCATATACATAATATAGGCACAGACATATACACATAAGTAAAAAAAAAATAAATTTATTTGTAAAACTGTTGCTGATTGTGAACCTAATTTGCATGTCTTGAGTATTTATTATAGTTATTTCAGTTCCCTTGCTACAACAAACCACCTGACCAAAGAAACATAAGTTTGTTTTTGGCTTATAGTGTAATTGTAAGTCACTTCTGGATGTGTAGGCATGCTGACAAAAGGAGAAGTCTACTGGAAATATTGTGCCTGAAGTCAGGAATTTTAAGAGAGATAAATTTTGGTTCTTACCTTGCTTTATCTTTTCATGCAGTCCAGGACCTCAACCCACAGAGTGGTGCTGCCCACATTTAGCTTGTGTCTCTCCATCTCAATTAACCTAATTTAGAAAATCCTTCACAGTTGAGGCCTAGAAATTCATGTTTGTGATGATTCTAGAGCCTGTTGACAATCAATATAAACCACTCTAAGTCTACATCTTTTCAACTTGACTCATATACATATCACTCTTAAACCATTATTAGTCACTTGTTCCCTTAGGCTCAAGGCCATCTCATAATATATCATATATTTAGTCCTACTTTAAAAGTCACTGTAATTGTTAACACTGTTCAAAAGTATAAACATGAAAACTCTTCTGAGACTCAGGCATCTGTGACCTCTGAAGCTCCACAGGGGAAAAATTACACATTTCCATATATATGATGAAAAGAATACACATTTTCATTCTAAGAGGTAAGAATGGAGGCACAGTAAGAAAAGATGAAAAGAAATTAGTCCATTAATTTTTAATGCAGTCTCACTCAATTTATTTGAATGCTGAGGGAATGACGCTATATTCTTTTCTAGAATATAGCAAGAATGGCCTCTAGTTCAGTTACCAATAGAGCTGTCATTCATTTCTGAAGCCTTCTAAGTTGGACCTCTACTATCTGCAAATCTCTCAGCATTCTGGTTTCCTTAAAAATCACCAAATTTGCCCATTAAACACTGTTTACAACACTATAGGGCTTTTCTCAACTAACATTCCAAATTCTTCCAAAACTCTTTCCCCTCACAAATCTGTTCCAAGTGCTGAAGACCCACATGGTCAGATATATTGCTGCAACAGCCCCACATTTACTATTTATTTTGTTTTAATTATTTTCCTTGTTGTGATAATATATCTGACCAAAGAAACATAATGAAGGAAAATTTATTTTGCCTTATGGAGTAATGGAAAGTCCATAATTTTAGGAGAGAAAAGACAGGAGGAATAAGAGGTTTCTGGGCACATTTGCCCACAATTCAGAAGCAGAGAGAGAAAGGGGGAAGAATGATGCTTCTTAGTTTTTTCCTTTGTATCAGCCTTGGACTCCAGCATATTGAATAGTGATGCCCACATTTAGGGTAGGTCTTAATACTTCAATTATTATAATTCATGCAATTTCATACAGACATATTGAAAGATGTATTTTCAAGGTGATTGTTGAACTTGTCAAGTTGACAATGAACATGAACCATCACACTGGTGTAAAGCATCATTTCCTGTTCATTGTCCAACTATGTTTTCAGAAAAAATGTCACTTCAAGTCCTTTGCTTTTTTTAATTTATGCTTTGAAAAACTAAACACAAAATCACTGTATTATGTCAAACATTTTCTATCATTATATGGGTTATCTTTTACTCTTCAATTTCTCTTGGCATACAAAACATGTTTTAATTTTAATAATCGGCTTACCTGATTTAAGAGTGTGTGTATGTCTGTGATAATGATACCAAATCCAAGCAATCATTTTTAATGCATTATAATCAAGATTTCCTCCATGTGTTCCCTAATAATTCTATAGTTTAGCCTTCCCCTTTATTAGATGTTTATTTTGGTTTGAGTTCTTTTTGTATATTGCTTAAGATCAAGAGTCAATGTTTGCTAATGTTTGCATGTTTTCTGAGTGGCTAGTTGAAAAAAGTCTTTTCCCATTAAACAGTCTTCGCACTGTTGCTGAAGTTGCTGTTGTTGTTTACCTCTGTATGGAAAATTTAATTCTGAGTTCTTCATTCAGTTTTACTGATCAATAGTTCTATTTTTAATCCTAAATACCACACTGTTTTGAATATTGTAACTGTGATAAGTTCAACATCAGAAAGTGTTAGCTCTTCAGCTATATTCCTTCTCAAGGCTAAGGATTGATAAGTCTTTAAGATTACATATAGATTTTTGGATTATTTTCTGTTTAAAAAAACCCTCATTGGAGTTCTGATGTTGACTACATTGAACTTGTAGATTGCACTGGATTCTACTCTCATCATGAAAGTGTCATGTTTATCATCAACAACCAATGCTATTCCATTGTTCTGCTTATGTCTTCCATAATTTCATCGAAGTTTTATGGTTGATAGTTTCAAGTCCAGCACCTCAATGGTTAAATACAGTCTTGAGTATTTTCTTCTTCTTTTTGAAGCTCTTGTAAAATTTTTATTTTTTTAAAAATAATACTTAACTCATTCTTTGAAAATTTCATGTATTTAATGTCTTTTGATAATATCCATCCACCATCCCATCTCCCTCCAAATTTCATGTCCTCTTTTTATTGTTATTAATAATTATTATTAATATTGATAGTTCATTATTAATATTAATAGTCCCAAGTTCATTTAGAGCTACTTATATGCATGCGGGTGTGGGGCCATCAACTGGGACATAGCCAACAATATGAGCCTTTCTTCCCCCTCCCCCCAAAAAATAACTCTTCCTCCCTTAACAGCTATCAACTGCCTGTAATTCATCAGATAATTAAGTAGGGTCCTCACAGACCCTCACCCATCTATGCTCAAATTATGACTGGCTTTATCTTGGGCATGTAACCAGTTGCTCTAAGTTGATGTGAGCAATAGTCAGGTTGAGTCTAGAAGTCAGCATTTTACAACTCTCCTCCCCATCTATTAGCTCTTAAATACCATCTATCCCTCTGTCCACTACGTTCCCAGAACTTTGGGTAGCAGAGGTTGATATAACTTACCCATCTATAGCTGAGAACTATAGCTGAGAACTCATGATTTCTTATAGTCAAATCTTTGACAAGTTAGGAGCCTCTACATAAACCACTCCCCATTTCAAAAAGATATTCCCTCTCCAGAATTGAGAGTAGCACAAATCTAGGGGCATAAACATAAATATTTAGAAGGCAGTTTCATAGCATGACCATTTAATAAAACAATAACAGTCAGTTCTCCCCTAGAGCCTATGATCTCTACAGTCACAGACCTTTGACCAGGCATGAAATTCCTCCTGGGAGGAGACCTCATATCCAATCAGAAGGCAGTTAGTTGCCCCTATACCTGCCATGACGCTGTTGCATAAGTGGGTACATCTTGCCTCTCAGGTCAGCATTGTAGTATGTAAGGTTATAATTGGTGTATAAAATGAAATTATTTCTGTGTGTAAATTACATGACTTTTGACTTTGCCAAATATATTAGAATTCTCCTTCTTTCTCTCGTTGTCTCACTCTATATTATTGAGAAAACACTGGTATAGTTTCAAAAAGGACTTTCTGCTTTGTTTTTAGAGGCATATTTAAAGTAGCAGTATTTACCATCTCCTCTTTCCTCTTAGTTTGATGCATTCCTATTTGGTGATATGAATGGAGAACAGTGATAAATAGCATTCAGCACTCAAAGAGTCTGCCTAATCTCAACGCATTTCCAGCACTCTCAGTTAGAAATCAAAAGCATTCTAAGAAAACAATACTTAGCTGAAGTGTGATACTTTAAGCCTTCAAGTAAGAGATTTAAGGAAGAAAACCAATCAGTATGAAGTGCATTCTGAAGCTGGTTTCACCAGTTGGCACTCTTGAGCTGAGATTTTGGCATATGGAATTTTTATTTGAGCAACAAAATGCACCTAATTGTGTAATTTGCATATCTTTACTAATGCATGAGGAAAACGACAGTAAATAGAAAATGTTCTGTTCCTTGAAATGAAGGATAGTAGTGGCTCCTTTAGGCACTGTTTCCCAGGAGTTTGCACAGTTTAGATTACATTAAAGAAATTGTTAAAAGATAAGAAATTGGCTTAACTTAATAATAAATGATGTAAGAGAGTACTTGGAGGTATTTATGTCTTATTAATTATGTGTATATGTATGATAGAGATGTGAATTTCTTAAATTTAGCCCCAAATTATCTTTTATTACTAAATTTGATCCTTTAATCTGAATTAAAAATATAACAGTATCATATAACAGTCTGGGAGGCTTCTTAAATTTTATATATATATTGCTTTCTCTTGAGTTAGGCAAAGAAAATATCTATATTTGAAGGATAGAATTCTGTTACTTTTGCCATATTTAAGATATGATAGAAAAATGCTTCTCAAAACTTTTCTTGAAGAATCTCCTTCAGGGGGTAAGGCAGGTAACCCAGTAGGTAAAATGTTTGCTTCCAAAGTGTGTCAACCTGAGTGCATATCCCACAACCCACATATAGACAGACATGGTGATAGTGTAGATCTGTAATCCCATCACTATTATGATGAAATGTAAAACAGAGACTGGGGATTCACTGAATCTCATGGGCCAGCTAGCCAGGCACACTCAGCAGTTGACAAGGACCCTGTCTCAAACCAGGTAGAAGATGAGGATCAGTGTCAGAGGCTGTCCTCTGTCCTCCACACATATGCCTTGGCATGTATGTACATGCCTGAGAGTATGCCCCAACATACCCACTGTGGTGGTCTGAAAGAAAATGGTCCCCAAAGGAAGAGGCACTATTAGGAATATGACCTTGTTGGGGAACTATGTCACTGCTGGGGTGGACTTTTAGGTTTCTTTTGTTCAAGCTTTTCTCAGTGTGACTTTCAGTCAACTTCCTGTTGCCCGCAAGATGTAGGACTCTCAGCTATTCCTCCAGCACCACATCTGCCTGCACTCCATCATGCTCCCCTGAATGATGATAATGAACCAAACCTCTGAAACTGTAAGCAAGTCACCCCAGTTATATGTTTTCTTTATAAGACTTGCTGTAGTTGGAAGTTTTCCTGTGTCCTGGCCAGCCAGCAATCAGGACAAATCTCTCTCACTCATGTCCCCCAAGTAAACACACAGAGGCTTATATTAATTATAATTGCTCAGCCATTAGCTCAGGCTTATTACTAATAGCTCTTATACTAAAATTAACCCATAATTCTTATCTATGTTTAGCCACAAGGCTTGCTACCTTTTCTCAGTTCTGCCTTGTCATGTTGCTTCCTCTGTGTCTGGCTGGTGGCTCCTGACTCAGCCTTCCTCTTCCCAGAATTCTACTCTTCTGCTGGCCCTGCCTATACTTCCTGCCCAGCTACTGGCCAATCAGCATTTTATTTATCAACCAATCAGAGCAACACACATTCACAGCATACAGAACAACATTCCACAGCAAGTTGCCATGCTCATGGTGTCTCTTCAGAGCAATGAAATCTTTAAGACACCCATCCACACCACCCACAGATGATGGGAAGAATCTCGTTTAAACATACTGAGTCATACATATTACTACATAAATAAATATCAAAATGTGCTTATTACCAGTCATAGGCATGCATGTGTTTAAGATAGTGGTTTCTGTACTTTTCTATGATGAAGTTCAATGTCCTGGACTAGGGGGTTCCCTTCACAGTAGCCATTGCATCGTTCTTCACTGAGAAAAGCAATGTGTCCTTCTTAGAAATTACATTGCTTAGCCCATGTTGTATATCAGGCTGACTATACAGCTAGGTTTCTGTTAATGAATTGAACCAAATGGAATTTACTGAATGGAACTTGCAGGAAGGATGTTTATAAAGAGAGAGCAAGCTGGGCCATGGTGGCGCATGCTTTTAATGCCAGCATTTAGGAGGCAGAGCCTGGCGGAGCTCTGTGAGTTCGAGGTCAGCCTGGTCTACAGAGTGAGATCTATGACAGCCAGGAATACACAGAGAAACGCTGTCTCAAAGAAAACCAAGAGAGAGAGAGAGAGAGAGAGAGAGAGAGAGAGAGAGAGAGAGAGAGAGAGAGAGAGAGCAAATTCATAAAGTGGGAAGTTTGTCTATGGTGTCTGTCTTGCTACCAGTGTTCCACAAACATGGTGAGCAGAGCTCTGCCCATAGGGGTAGAACGTGTCAAGTCCACATTCCCTTGATATATAAGTATACATTTTTGCTTCTGTATCTGCCCTACACACATTGCAGGAAAATAAAGCCAAGTCCACTAAGTCGTTCTTTGGGGGATATCCTGCCACTCTTTAAATGACATTTGGAATCCTGTATTTCTAATCTTATTTTGTTAATAAATTATGCAAGCTTTTTCATTTTCTGAATTCACCATGGAATGTGTGCTATTAAGAAATGCTCTGCATAAGAAAAGCTCATGGCAAACATCATATTTAATGATGAAAGACTAATGGATTTTCCAACTATCCGAAAATCACAAAAATACTGCTTTTGCCATTTCTGTTTCATATATTATTGGAAATTATCCTAAGACTATTTAGGTAATAATGGATTAAAATAGGAAAAATTACCTCTATTCATCAATGAGTAACTTTATGTAAGGACCACAACAATATGCATAAACACTAATATCGCTTATTATATCTATATATTTCTTAATATAGTTGTATCTCTTCTTTTAACATAGCTCCATGAAGAAACATAAATAATTAACACAGAAATTTTTAAAATTGCAATTTGTTGCCATTTAGGCAGTTTAAATTAGGATCTAAATTCTACCACTCTAAAGAGACAATATTGGTCTCTTTTGACAATTCAGTGTTGTTTGACAACTCAAAATGTTGGTTATTTATTAAAGATGAATTGTTGTTTAAAACATGAAATGATGCTGATCAGGAATATTTTAGCACAGACTAAATCTGCATGTGTTTATCTACATTCTTCAGTAATAGAAAAAACATTTTTCTAAATAAATATAAGAATAAGCCTAATCAGAACAAGCTGACTAGCTAGACTAGTGGAATCAGGAATCTCTGGATTCAGCTGAAAGACCCTGCCTCAGTGGCTAATATGCAGAGCAATGATAGGAAGAAACCCCATGTTGGCCGGGTTATGCATGCCCATATAGCCTCACAACACCCCTTGAACAACAACATGCCACAAATGCACACCCATGAGAAAAAAATTAAGGTTGAATTATCCTACAAGATGTTTCACAACAAAGCTATATCTATTTTAAGTGGCTCTATTTTGTCCAGAAATCTATCTGACCTACTCACCCATCTAAGGACAGATATCTGTCCCCGTTTGAAATGATACTATACTTTTGTGTTGTCATTCCTGCTCTACAGAATAAAAAAAGTATATAAAATTTAAAGTCAAAAGAATGCTTTCTAAAATTGGAAATTCACTGAGATAACTTATAAGAAACCAAAGTAATGGAATCCTCACAGGTTGTAAGAAATTAACATGATAGATGGATGATAAATTTTCATATTTTATTGGCTTGTCTTTTACAGTACCACAGAGCAGACAGTGCCCTGCACATGGTAAGCAAACAGTCTACCAATGTATCACCAAGCCTAGGAGATACATTTTTACACACAAAGCATAGTTTGTGAGCCTGATATTTTGCTATATTGACAATCTAAAATGAGTTCCTCTCAGTGGTAATTTGATCATATTTTAATGAAAGCAAAGGAAACAGTACTTAAGGCAGTAGGACTCCTAAATTTCAGAAAAACTCTGACAACTTAGTACAGTAACAAGTAAGTGGTCATAAGCTTGCCAAGAAGCAATGTGATTGACTCTTAGGAGTCACCCTGCATTCTGGGCTCTGTCATCCTCTAAGTTGAGAAACCAAGGGGAACTCCACCATGAAGTTCCTTATTGTTCTACAGGTTATAACTAATTATTCAATATTATTAACAATAATTATCCCCTTTCTAATGAGCAGTTCCCTTTCAAAAAGCAACCTTTTTTTATTTGCCTGTCTGAATTTTATTTACTTATGCCCAAAGACACCCTACAATAGAAATGCAGTCATTATAAAAATAAAATATCAGGGGTAAAAATAGTCTTCTATAGTCCATTTGATAAAAGTCCTTGATCATTTATTCATTCATTTATGCATTCACTTTCTTACTCAGTGGGCAATGCCAGACAAATGTTGTTTCCAGCTTTGTGGAGCTTAATAATTTTACACAGCAATTGCAAGGGTAACAAAATGGTATATGACCTACAAAGGGACACAAACATGGTGATGTTTTTAACAAAGAATACCCTCCAAGTTTGACAGGTACTATTTTCTGAAAAGTAACGTCTAAGATGAGACCCAAGATTAGAGGAACATTTTCTCTGTGAAATAGAGGAGGAGGGACCAGCGTTCTCTGGACTCTGAAGTGGGGAATATTAGGACCCCAGGTGGAGGAAGTCTGTTGAGCAGAGGTGACTTCAGTGTGTGTTGAGAGGAGCATCCAGAGCTGATTCTCTGAGGTCTGGAAGCTTGAGTTCCAGGCTTGAGATCCTCTTCCATTCCGATTAAGAAACTGTGGGAAAATGTTAGTCTTCGAAGAGGCAAAAGACAGTTTGCATTTTAAAAGTGAAGTCTGCTTATTCTCTGGAGGATATATTGTGGGAATAAGAATAGAAGCCATCAGGAGGCCATGACAGCTGCAAGATAAAAGATGACGAGACCGTGGGTGAGTTGCATGAGGTAAATGCCATGAAGATGGAGCTGGAACAGTTTGGAGGCACAATCGGCATGAGTCGTGTGTATAAATAGGTATACAACCCACTGTTGTCTGCACCCATCAAGTGTGTCGGTTTCCAAGCTGTTCTGTCTGCTTTCTTCCCTTGTTTCTTTGAAATACAGTGTTGGTATCACATGGTCTTGCCTCTGTAATACAATGGTGACTCCTAAAGTTTTCACTGGACTAGAGGGCTTATCAGAAAATGCCTGTTCCTGTAGAGCAGTGATTCTCAATCTTCGTAATGCTGTGGACTTTTAATACAGTTGTGGTGACTCCGAACCATAAAATATTGTTGCTACTTCATAACTGTAATATTGCTACTGAAATGAATCATAATGTAAACGTCTGGTATGCAGGATATCTGATATCTGGCCCACGTGGAGATCTCAAGTCACAGGCTGAGAATCTGTGGAGTCTGCTCTCTGTTGGAAGGAACCTGACTCCTGAGTGCTTTCCTTTCTGCTGTATCTTAGCATTGGTATGTTAGGGTGTGACAAGGACTGAACAGGCATATTGGCCTGAGAGATTTTATAGGTACTTCAAATGCTGCCGCTCTCTCTTGGTCACACAACACAGAGCTTGTGTTACCTGATATTCAATGACTACTGCCTGATAATGAGTTTTGTCTGAAGAGTAAGAATGTTTGTGACACACAGACAGATGCTGCACTCTGGAGGAGCTTAGGAATTTTTAACCCAACAGCATTAAAGCAAGCTGAGCTTAGGACAGAGACCAGTGTGTATTTGATTGGTGTTCTCTGTGGCTCACTGACTTTTTAAATCTCATCAGTCATGGGCACTATTTAAAAGTCTCACAATGCAAGTAATGCTGATTTTAGTACTTAATGTCCTAGTGTAGTTTCCTTGCATTTGTTAGTTCTGTGACCGCCAATGAGACTATTGTCTGTGTGTATGTAAAACTGTGTGTGTGTGTGTGTGTGTGTGTGTGTGTGTGTGTGTGTGTGTGTGTGTGTGTGTGTGTGTAGGCAAGAAGCCATTCTTGGGCATCATTCTTCAGGGGCTGTTCATATTGTTATTTGAGAGAGGGTGAAAGAGAGGGTCTCTCACTGGTACTGGGGCTAGACCATGAAGCCACCAGCCTCCCCAGTTCTGGGATTACATTTGCATGCCACCATGACCTACCTTTTAAATAGATTCTGGGACTGAATTCAAGTATTCCATCTTATGCAGCAACTATTTTGCCATAGTCCCAGCCCAATACTGTATTTTTTTAATAAGGGGGGAAAGTTTACTTTATTGTAGCAGGAATCTTAAAAGTTCTTATTAATAAAAATCAAGCCTGAGGCCAGGTATTGGGGTGAAGTGGAAGATCAGAGAACCAGAACAAGCCACAGCTAACCTCACCTGGCCAACTTCTCAGCTGATCTTGTTTTTTCAGACTGGAAGCCTCTGTGTCCTCATCTGAATGGCTCTCAGCTGAACTGTGCTGCTAGAAGCCTGAAAGCTTAACCAGCCAAAAGCTTCTAGTTTCTGGCCCTCACGCCTTATATACCTTTCTGCTTTCTACCACCACTCCCTGGGATTAAAGCCTCGCTTTCTGGGATTAAAGGCTTGTGTCACCGTGCCTGGCCGTTTCCAATGTGGTCTTGAACTCACAGAGATCCAGAGGGATTTCTACCTCTGGAGTGCTACGATTAAAGGTGTGAGTGCCACCATTTTCTAGCCTTTGTATCTAGTGGCTGTTCTGTCTCTGATCCCAGATAAGTTTATTAGGGTGTACAATATTTTGCAGGACAAAATACCACCACACTTTATACCTTCATATCTCCCCTTGGCATTTTTACTTTTTCTTGGGGCTTCATTTCCTTCCACTCAAACACTTTTTTTCAATTCTCCATTCTACATCAAACTTTGTATCTTTATATTTTTCTACTCTCCTCCATCAATTGTCTGTGCATCTGTTGCCTGTTGACTAGCTTCTCCTGGTATCTCCCAGTGGTTAATTTCTGCACTGAAACCTTGCCCCAGCTCTAGAAGGTCAACACGCCTGCTTTTGTGGATCCTTGTAAGGATTTCACATCTTAACTGTCTCAGTGTGATACAGTTCTCAACATATGCATGTAATTTTGTGGCTCAGTGATCCAGAAATAAGGATAATGGAGAATATCAAATTGTCAATTGATGTAAAATTCACATTTTCACCTAGGTTAATGTTTGTGGTAGAAACTGCTGCCTGCTTCACAGGTCCATTCTGGCCTCCTTAAATAATATAAGCTCTTGAACTTATGACTCCTCCAATAAAAATTCTATTTGCTAGGCTTTTAAAAACAGATACATAGATGTACATTCTTCTAAGAGGAAGACATGAGTGGGATGTCTAGGTCATGACATTCAAGAACAGTGAAATGATTGCTTCATCATTACTTGGTGAAAAGTAAAGACAGAGTTGAGAAATGGAGTAATTTTTTTCAGATTGTGACATGGAAGCCATCTATTGAGCATGACAGCACACAAAGACCAGAATTAATTTGATTCCCAACTGGGAAGCAGGCCTATGTTATTTCCATCTAGATACCTCATGAATCCAGTTATTTTGTTTGGGATTGAATAGCTCAATGTTGCTTTGAAGGATTTCTGCAGAGGCGCTTACTGTTCATTGGGTTGTGATAACTATTATTCCCCACAATAATCTAGAGAGTTTGATAATTCTCAGCCCACTTTTACATGTGATCATTCAAAACATCTAGTTAGAAGCAGCAGAGATTATTTGTTTGTTTGTTTGTTTGGGGGAGGAGGTCCTGTGTGGTCCAGACTGGCCTCAAAACTTGTGATCTAGCATCAGAAGATCTTAATCTACTGGTCCCCCTGCCTCTCCCTCTCCAATGCTGAGATTACAGGTGTGGCACCTGGTTTAATAACGGATGGTGTTAGAGTTAAAACCCATAGCCTCTTGCATCATAGGCTAGTGCTCTACCAACTGAGCTATATATACTCAACCAGTGCATCCTCTTTTATTCATTTACATTGATGATTACATAACCTAAAGGGTTAGCATTCTTTCTAAAATGTGTTCTCTTACGTAAATGAATAAAATCTCATGCGTACTCATTTATCCAATGTTCAAACTCACCATATGACGAGTGTAAGCCACTAGTATTATTGTCTCAAACTACATAGAAGTTTTGTAGCCATTCAGCATGTTCATCTAGCACTCTTTCATAATTCCTGTGTGGCATATAAGTGGGCTAGATACATGTGTTAATTTTCTACAGCAACCTAGGTTGTCCCATAAGAGAGATTGTTAGCTTGTGGCTCATACAAGCTACCATTTATATATCTCTCTTAATGAAAAAGGAAACATGAGACTACCCATGTATCCAGGGGAATTCTTGTTATATAGCCTCTCTAGGTTAGTAGTGAGATAACTTTATTTTCCAATAAAAGGCCAGAAAGTGAATGTTCTAGGTCTGAGGATCATATGGTCTTTTGATGTGCAATTCATTTACTCAACTCAGTGCTATTGTCATAATACAGAAGGTTTTATACATAGTGACAGTATATGGGTAACTATGTTTTTGATTAAACTTTTATTTGAAAGTATGAGTAGCCAGCTGGTTTGGCATGTTGGCTTAGATTGCTGGCTTTTGCTCTAGAGTGTTGTTCTATGTAGTTAAAGCTGGCTTCCTATCCCATATGTATTTTACTCCTCTGAAAGGAAGAAAGGGAATCTAGGCACCAGGGTGGTATTGATTAAATGAGGGAAATCATGATCCTCAGGCTTCATTGGTAAGATCTTAATCATGATAAATAAAAGATACAAAAACATAGTCTTGTGCTAGGAACCCTGGATCTTTCTAAAATATGAAGGATAGAGGCCTGGTTTAAATGTCAAAAAGAAGTAAAGGGGTTAGAACTAAACCATGTGCTAAAGTAGATTTGGCCTTGAACATCTTGTAGTTGGCCAAATGTTAAGAGTCAACTAACAAAGTATCTGTCACAACGCATAACTCCTCGCACTACTATACATATATACCTCTATAAGAATCAAAGTCAAGACCTTGATTTGTGTTTGTAGAGTGGAACAGAAAAATCAAAGTAGAGTGAACAGGTCTCTGAAGGCTAAATGGGCATTCCTCAAGAAAACACAGGATGGAAAACAATTCCTCACAGAGAGAACTATAGAATTGCCTCAAGATAGACAAGTTGAGCTACCAGACTGCTACAAAAGACTGGTGGCCAAAAGCTTGTTTGTTTTACTGCTGATAAACGCTGGTATAAGTGTTCTGGTTTGTTTTCTGTTTCTCTGAGTAAAATACCATTACCAAAAGCAGCTTGAGTAGCAGAGGGTTCTCTTGACTTACAAGTTACAGGCTATCATCAAGGGGAGCCAAAGCAGGAGCTCGAGGCAGGAGACAGAAGCAGAGACAACAGGAGAAATCTACTGACTGGCTTGCTCCCAGGGAAGGGCCAGTTACCTTTCTCTTATAGGCCAGGCCCATTTGCCCAGGTGTGCTACCACTCACAATGGTGTGCCCTCCTATGTCATTTAGCAACCAAGAAAATATCCCAGACACATTCCCACAGACCAGTCTGATGGAAGAAGTTCTCCAGTTGTGATTCCCTCTTTCCAGGCATGTCAAGTTGACAACCAAGATTAGCCATCACACTCAACTCTGCAAAAACTCAACATTTCTGAAGCTAACAGAGTGTCTACCATATAGAACAGAACCAGTCCCAGCTGAGGAAAGGGGCTTTGAGCCCTCTCTGGACCCTAAAGACTTCATATGAATTATATGGAATAATGTTTTTCCTCATTTCCTTATTCAAAATAAGTCTCCTTGGGTACAGCTTGACTCAAAAAAGCAAGAAAGTGTGAACTTAACAAGTATCTCAGGGAGATGAAGGGAATTATTGTGAAGCCTGATGTCAACCACAGTTATTAAAGATTCCGAGAAGTGTGCAGGGGAATCCAGAAACTTCTAGAAAGTGAATAGCAGAGAAGTTGTGTTGCAACCCTGAGCTAGCAAATGGGCTTAAAGAGGCAGCATCCCCTTGAATGACAGTGGTTATAATGGTTGGGAGAATGGACTAAAACAGGGAGAGATGGGAAATAGGGAGTAGATGTGAAATGTAGTGTACAGAAGTCACATACAACACACACACACACACACACACACACACACACACACACACACACACACAACAACAACAAAACAAAAACAAAAAAACATCTTTTTCTTCTCCAGAGACTGAATGGGAATTTCTGGTTTTAAAATAAGGGAATATAAAGAGAATGCAGGAAAATCAAGAATATAACACAAATCTACACATTTATGATAAACTGAAAGAGGACCAAAAACACATTTCCATAAAATATGAATAGGGCTAGAGAGATGGCTCAGGAGTTAGGAGTGTTTGCTGCTATTCTGAAGGGCCTGAGTTAGGTCCTCAACACCGCATCATGTGGTTCACAACCATCTGTGACTCCAGCTCCGAGTAATCTAACATTTTTGACTTCCACAGGCAACTGCACAAATGCACACACACCTACATATACATGGTTAAAAATAATAATAATACATCTTTAAAAAGCTGATGAAGCATGAATAAGAATTTTAATTATATTAGGTCAGCTTCCTGTTTCTGATATTATATGACATGTAACTTCTATTATTTTGAAGGAAAACTTGGAATAGTCAATGGCTCTAATGTTTTAAAGTATTAGTCATTTGCACTGGCACAGTCTTTATAACTTTCCTCCACTTTACAGTTATCAGCCTACCTTCCTCACAATGCCAAGATTCTAAACAGGTGGTAATTGTTAATATCTTTATTTTTGTAAAAAATAATGTTCTGTTAGCTCAGTAAATGCCATGCACATAAGATTAAAAAATATACCTGAAATATTATATAAGAGGAGCTTTTCAACTCTAGTGCCTTTTTGTATACTTTCGAATAAGATATTGTTTGGGAAAATGGTGAATCTTGCTTATATGCATTCACAAAGCAGTGGACATAGACACATATCATGGTCTCTTGAAGATGAGTTAGGTATGTTTCTTAGTCAAGCACAGAAATACTATTCTACAGCCCAAGTAAAGAAGGACCAAGGTTTATTCCCACTCTTCTTAAATCATAGCTTGGAAAATCTGTAGGTCTTAAAAATGTTTAAAAAAGATGTATATGTTAATGTTGAAGATGTACCTCAGTGGTTGAGAACTTGCCTGTCATGCAGAAGAAACTGTCATGCACACAGAGACACAGACACACAGACACACAGACACACACACACACACACACACACACACACACACACACACACACACGGAGAGAGAGAGAGAGCAAATGGTTACTGCCAATTGCTAATAATAAATTGGGATCAACAGCAATTTCTTTTCCCTTTTAAAAAACTTAGTATTTGGCCCACTATCAATTTTGTTCTATATTCTTATTTAAAAACATATTATATTACAATGTTTGTCTTGATTCTTAATGGCATGGGTGTCTCATTAAAATTTCTGGCTAAAGCAAGGGCCTCACCTTCTGTATCCTGAACATGAGGATAAATGGCTCTACAAGGTTTAATAATGAAGAAAAGCTGCTTATAGGTGAAACACAAATACTGCAATTAATGAAGATGTGCTTCTGGAAGTATGCCTGACTCCATACCTCAACATCAGAATGGTTCTTCGTGTTATCTAGAAAGAGAAAAGTTCTTGCCTTGTAAAAAATCTGCTTTTTCCTAGGAATGGCAAGGTGCTTTTCTCTTGAGAATTTCATATATGTAGTTCAGCTGGCTTGACTTAATGCTTCCTTTAGGAAATAAGTGTGCACCTCCTGTGTACACTGGAATGCTAATTTTTAAATACTTCCAAAATAATCTGGTTTTGACCTTATTTTGTGAAATCCTGGCTTTTTAATTAATTTCTTTTCTTTACTTTTTAAGCCAGTGAACACCTGCTAGTTTCTCTAGAGATGAGCATCTAAGCTGGTCATCAGGCTTCAGATTTCCTGCAGATTTTCCAGTGTTAATCTAAAGTTAATGAGTTAGTAAAGTTCAAAATACATCTCCATATGATTACCCACAGCTAGACAAGAAAGTTTCTGTTTTTGTAAATTAATAATTTGAAGTTATATTGTATATATAGCTGAAGTTGGTCTGAAAAAGAAGATATCTTCAAATTCTTTTCCACGTTTTTCAATTTTTTTTCTTTTAAATTGAAGAGGGAAATTGATTAAAGGTTGTATTAATTTACCTTACAAAGCCCTTATAGGAAAGAATTAGAAAAAGTTCTTAGAAGATATATCAGATTGTGGTCCCATGTAAAATTCCAGATGATTATATTATTCTTATATGAATATCCTAGGGTCCATTTTAGTTGTTTGCTGTGGAATGTCATTCTTTATGAATGTGTGTTGCTCTGATTGGTTGATAAATACAATAGTGATTGGCCAGTAGCAAGGCAGGAAGTATCGGTGAGACAAACAGATGAGGAGAATTCTGGGAAGAGGAAGGCTGAGTCAGGAGTTGCCAGCCAGACACAGAGGAAGCAAGATGACAAGGCAGAACTGAGAATCTCTCATGATTATTTTGTGAAAGGCTGAGAGACTATGGGTGAGAGATTTGTCCTGACCACAGTACAGATGGGACACAGGAAAACTTTCAGTTATAGTTACTGTTTTTAAAATATTTATTTTTTATTTGCATTTGTATGTTTGTCTGTTTGGGGATATGGCATGTGTGTACAGGTCCCTGCAGAGACCAGAAATGAAAATTAGATTCCCTAGAGCTAAGATGCAGGTATTTGAAATCACTCTTGATTATCAAGCCATATCTCCATCCCTCACTGTAGTTATCACCACATTCATACATAAGAATCTGATCTCCAACCAGCTACTTATAGTATCATTCAGATCTAAAGCAGTTTGCTATTTATTTTTATAAAAGATAAAGTCAACTTGTTATTTTTCTGACTGATCATATATGAAAATGTTTAACAAAAACTAATTTGGAATTCCAAAGGATCAAAGTTCATTAAAGTGGCCAGGGTATAAAATATTAAGTGTGAACCCTACACATATATGTATACATATTTTAATAACAATGTTAAGATTCCTTGCATCACAACTTGAAAGATCTTATTTGCTTTTTACTTTATTAAACTTTCTATTCGTTTTAGCATACTGTTATTGGGATATTGTATTGAAATGTATTGAACCAAGACAGTTAAAAATTGATTTTGAAAATTAAAACTCAAAACACGATTTAGGAAGTTCTTAGAATTAAAATAGTCAAGTTGGAGAAAAAGATGCAAAAATGTAATTGAAATACATTTTAGGAAACTGTGAACAGTCCTGCACAGCAGAACAGTCACTTGTATGACTTTATCCCTTGCACAAAAGCTCAGATTAAAATTACCTTAGGTTCAGTAAAATTAGAAAAATAAATAAATTTCTTGCTTGAACAAAATGGCTGAATTACACATTTGATTTCACTTTTTCTAGAGAATTACAGAGTTACTTGTCTACTACAATTTCCATATGGGTCTACACAAAGACTTATCCATGGTTAGAAATACTGAAGTCACCTTCAGAACAACGAGTTTACTAAAGTAAGAGATTCAATTTCAAAGTGGTTAAACTAAAGTATAACTACATCCATCTCAAAAAAAAAATAAGTAGAAAAGATCACCCTATGCATTTTCCTTAATAGTCTGCAATGACGGAAATGATTAAAAAAAAACAGGAAATAATATCCTAAGTAACGATTTTTAATCCCATTAGGAGCAAATCTTTGCTTCAATTTTGAACATTCTGATATCAATTTTGAAATACATTACCATCTCTAAAGATATCTAAAGATGTTTTTAAAATTATGCTAGGACAAAAAAATACCATCATCACAGTGTCACCTCTAGTGGTGTTATGTTGGTTCCTTCCCTTGGAATATATGAATATTGTAAACTACATTTAAATATTCAGAATTTTGAGTGGCTGCTGTTGTTAGAGACTCCCATTCCCCATTCCTCTGTGCTTCCAGAGGCACCCTGTGGAAGTCTACTAAGGTTCAAGGGTTCCCATACCCACATGAGGGCTTTGACACAGATACATTATAATGAAAATGTTTGTGTCTCCCCCAGCTCTTACAGACTCCCCTGGATTTTCTTGAACAGAGCATGACTCTTGGACTTGTCACAGCAAAGTGCACTGATCTCCTGACAGGGTGGGTGCACTCATTACATTCAGTGTGGTTCTTTTGTTTTATCATGTTGCTAATCTAGATTTAAATTGAACTTGTCATGCAGGAGTGCATGTGTCCTGCTTGTGAATCCCTTCTGTTCTTGTTGCTATAGTGACCAGCAGAAATCCAAGGCATCTTCGTTTCAATGGGCAGGCCTTTCTGGGCTCCATTTAAGCTGTAGTTTTCTTCACTTGTTACCTTTGAAGGTTCATGTGATAAAGAATGGTCATCCCATTTCGAAGGTTCAGTTTTTATTCTCAGAACTTTAAAAGAAAACCACCATATTTGTGCTGAATTCCAAAGTAATTTCCAGAATTTACAGGTCACAGAAAAGATTATATTCTGAATTTCAAAATTATTATCATGTTAATAGAGCATTGTGTATTTGCACAATCTCCAGTCTCCATTTTTTTGTGTGTTTAAAGTCAAAGGGAACAGATGTGTACCTCAGGGAACGTTTTGCAAGGTCTGATTTGTGTTTGATTGTCAGAAGAATGAGGACTTCTACAGGCATGTAGTAGGGAGAAGCCAGGGAGGCTGCTAAATATAGTGTAAGGAATAATGAATTATCTGACTCAGTGTTAGCAGGGCTGAGCTTGTGAAGTGCCACTTGAGAACAACTGCAGCTCATGGTTATAAATAATATCACACTATGAATCTTTCAGCTTGCCAAGATCACCAGTTTGAGTAAGGCTGGTTTTCTAATGATCAGTGTAAGGAGGATAAGACAGAGATAAGATGTTTAGATGTCAATTAATTACTGAAAGAAATGGTTTCCTCGTGAAAATGTTCAAGTGGTTCTAAACAGTTCTTTCATCCATCCTGTTTTTATTATCTACTCATATGAATATTTCTATATCCCACTTGTCTTTAGCAAAATGAGATATAAGACAGCAAAGAAAACATCACTTTGAGGCATGTGATTGCTTTCTTGGGATTGACCCTGGATCCTGAGAACCTGGTATGTATGATGATAATGAACACAAAGGATCTGTTGAGCTTACTAATCCATTTTTCTGGATGTTTTACATTTTGAAAAAAAAAGGAGTATTTCTTCATAGAGTGTCCATGCTTAGATACTTAACCCTAACATTAGTCATCTTCATATCAATGATAAATACAGAATATATCTAATGCATTATCACAGGGCCGTACTCCAAAGAGATATTTCTCAATCAAGCAAACTTACTTGAAATGGGAATGCAGTATACCATTCATGACCCACAGTGACTGATTTCACTGATGTTTCCTCTTTCTGGATTATGTTGCCTCAGGTGTATTCATGGTATCAAATACCATATACATTTGTTTATTTGGAGTGAAAATAGCATAATACATATGTGCTTAGAGCCCTTGCTAGGGCATAAAACAAAAGTGAATAGAATAAGCTCATTGGCCTTGGGACTCTTGAATGAATTGCATATCAATATTAAAGGCACATGTGGTAGGATTCCATATAGAGTAGTATTTTTGTCTCTCTGGTACCCTATTTCCTTATCTGATTTCAACACTTTCATTAATCTTCAAAAAATTGTCACCCTCAATTCTTCTTAGTATATGTCCTATAACTCAGATCAGCCCTTTCTAAGCACAACTTGTGAGTGCCAAGATTAGATCTTGATAGAATTATCTTAGTCAAGTGTAACATGAATTGCTAAATGGTCTTATTTAAAAACAAACAAACAAACAAACAAACGGGAGCCAAGTTTCAAGGCAGCTACCTGTTAGCAGTTAGCTGTCTGAGATGGGGATCTAGAGAGAGCCCACAACCCACCAGGAGAGAAGAAGCCAAAGAGCCAGCTGTCTGCATTGGGGGAATGCGCAGAGGTGGCTAATTCTGGCATTTTTGGAGCCTGGGCCTGGGGAGTTTGCTGCAACAGAAACTTAGCCAGTGGGTTAGTGACTCCCACCTCCCAGGTGGGGTGGAGATTCTGGCCAAGTGTAACTCTTGCCTGAGCCTCAAGCAAGTGGCTTTTTTGTGAATTCGTGCCACAAATATTGAGTCGCCAGATGTAACATGAATTGCTAAACGGTATTATTAAAAAAAAAAAAAACAGAGACAGATATTGGGGTGAAAGCTGAAAGTTCAGAGAAACAAAGCAAGTCACAGCCAACCTCACCTCACCAACTCCTCAGCCAATCCTGTTTCTAGGATTCCTCAGACTGAAAGCCTCTGAGTCCTCACCCCTGAGGGTCTCAGTTGAACTGCTGCTTAGTTCCTGTCTCCTCATGCCTTATAGTCCGTTCTCCACCCAGCCATGTCACTTCCTGGGATTAAAAGCGTGTGTGCTTTCCAAGCAAAGGCATGAGATCTCAAGTGCTGAGATTAAAGCCACCACTGCTTGATTCTTTTCCCAGTGTGGCCTTGAACTCAAAGATCCATATGGGTCTCTGCCTCCTGAGTGATAGGATTAAGGGTGTGTGCCACCATTGTCAGGCCTCTATGTTTAATCTAGTGGCTGGCTCTATCCTCTGATCCCCAGATAAGTTTATTAAGGTACACAATATATCACCACAGTCATGGAACATATGTCATTGATTGTGAACTGATAGGTAATTGGATTTATAGCAAGAAGTTACTGTATACCATCACCTATCATGTGTTGCAAACTTAACTAAAAGTTAAGGGAGCATGGAGTGCAAACAGGACCCAGTGATGGGGGAAGACCAACTCTGGAATCATCTGATCATTTGAATCCACCAGACCATAAAGTCGGATAGCTACTCCTGCATGTTTTAATGACTTGCACCAATAAATCTACCTTTGTTTCTGTTTAAGCTCATTTGATATTGTTTTCTGCTACTCATAGCCAAGACTATTGAAAAATGTTGTAAAGGAAAAAAATCCCAGAAATGTGAAGTAGGTGGCAAAGAAGAAAGCTCTCGAATCTTAGAAAATGTTGTGCTTAGTCTTCTTTTATCCTTTTTATTGAAAATAGATTTTTTTCCTCACATAATGCACCCCATTACAGAGTGCCCTCTCGCCACTCCGCCCAGTTTCTTCCCCCCTCCCCTCTCAGCTGGATCCACCCCGTTCTGTCTCTCCATAGACAAGTGCTTATTCTTTTCATCCTTTAATATATAAACTTAATTTTAAAAAGATGTTTCAGTCAATTTAGCCAATTGTTTCCAGCCTGACATTTCTTATTTTCTCCTAATGGATGTGCTACATTTTGGAAGATTGACTCTGGTTTCATGAGGAGCTGATTTTCTTTGTTCTTATTATCACAGAATAGCCTTCCAATGAAGGAAGGAACATTTCCTTCCCCTGCTTTCCATTGTGGAGTACAGATGACTGACGCACCAAACATCGACTGTGAGACCAGTCAATCCTGTTGATTCAACAAAAGTTATCACCTGCCATTAAAGTCTCTTCAGTTCCTGAGGAGAACTGGCAGAACACGTGTAATAATCATGCCTGAAAATGTTGAGCAGAGTCAAGATTCTTCATCTTCCTTGTGGAGTAATGATTTGAGAAATAGGAGAGAGGAAGTCGTTCAATCTTAAGCACAACCTTGAATTATAAATAGTATTTAAAAACAAAGATCATTTAAATGCATTTCTGGTGGGGAGATGCAGAAGCCTTCCTGGATTTATCTGACCTGTGCCCCACTACAGTTATATTGCAAACTGAAATCATTATCAATAGAACTTGGGAAATTTGAGCATTAACTATTCACTAGGATACACTGAGATTTTTAATATGTTAGTTGTGAGGAAAGACCAAATGGTGGCTAATAAATAAAAGTTTAGAGCAATTTTCTCTTGAATGCAGATGTCCTTATTATCTTTAAGCGTCTGATCTTCAAAGTTAGCTACATATTGTAATCACTTGGGATGTATTTTTTAAGGTATAGATAATTTAAATATGCACTGTGAGGTATGGCCTTCTTCAGCCATATTTAAAAACTTCTCTAAGTTATTTTAAGGTGCAGTTGGGATGCAAGTTGCTACAAGTGTGGTTTTCATGTATGCACAATTACTTGGCAATATTAAGATTAGATTATAATTCATAAGGCCTTCTGTGGAGTCAAGATTCTGTCTTCAAGTGTGAGTACTGTACTGAGAGAGTAGCAGGAATGGAAAACTTCAGTTGGGTTTCTGGAATGAATGTTCACAGGGACATTTCTGTGTGTCTATCTTTTTGCTATCCTGAATTGAGATTAGAATCTCTAGTAACGTAGGCATGGTGGTACTGGATTTTACTGTACTGTAGGTCTGTGGGTTTGTTAATCCTACTAATGGTACCACTTTTTCTAAGGTTAGGACAAGTGACTGCTTCTGCGCCACATTTCATGGCCTCCTCTTCTGTTCCAATAGATAAGGATTGGGTAAATGTTTAATGTTCAAATAGATAAGGGTTACACAAAGGATTGGGCCTGGCTTCCACACCTCCACTCTCTCATTCAGAACTATCTCTTGCTCTGCTGGCCACCATCTCATTGTGCCATACTTCTCTCTGCATCTACATCTTTATTTTAAATTAAAATGAGTTTTGAATAGGTAGATTTTAAAGTCATATGCCATCTAGGTAATCCATAGCAAGAGCTTCCTCCTTCCTCGGTGTGGCTGTGCTTACAGATAATTCAGAAGTATTCTGGTTTTAGGTTTATAAGTAAAAACGAACTGTTCCCTTTACCTAGTATCTAGTGTTCTACTGATATTTACAACATCCAAAAACACTATCTTTTTCTGAAGTGAGAGGTGGAGCTATCTTCAACAAAGACCTCAATTTCACTCTCAAGAAACCTGATGCAAGTTCTGTTTGGCCTACTTAAAGATTAGGGACAGCAAGTAACAACGTTTGCACGATTTTCTTTTCTTGGCAGCATAATCAGCTTCAGGGAATTGGTTTCCTTGGGTGGACATTTTATAAGTTTAGATAGAGTGGTGAGCAGAGCCTTTTGTGGAGCCACCTTGGAAAATAGAAGTTTACACTAGAGATAAATGGAATGTATCTCTGGTCAAATGCAGCAGTTGAATTGAAAGTAGAAGCTGGGGATAGTAGAGAATCCTTGTGGCAGCTGTGTTAATAAGAGGGGACAGAGAGATGATTCCACCAATGCAGAGAGGGTTTCTTTCGGGCAGGTGGAGATAAGCTATCTGAAGAACATTTAATTCAATGTATTTTATGAGATTGGAACCAGTGATTGTTCCCCTCTCTCTTCAAAACACCTGCCCCAATTACCCATTTCTCCAGGTTGTATTAGAATATTGGGGCATCTATTTTCTAATTCTAGTATGTAAATTA
Organism: Peromyscus californicus insignis; assembly: GCF_007827085.1. Classification (NCBI taxonomy): domain Eukaryota; kingdom Metazoa; phylum Chordata; class Mammalia; order Rodentia; family Cricetidae; genus Peromyscus; species Peromyscus californicus. The sequence goes on along the minus strand of NW_026294584.1, from coordinate 117,092,256 downwards.
ACCCATGATAATATTATAGCCTGTATTTTGGAATGTGAAGGAGATGTTAATGGCCTCGTTAAGTTGGAAAATAATGCACTTATAGCAGTCCATAAAACACTATGTTTTTCTCCTCAGATCTCATTTGTTCCCTTCCCTTCCATGCCTCACGATTCTTAGAACCTAAATTCACATTAACTTCTGAGCAATGTGTGCTTCAGCTGTTCCTTGTCTCTAGAACAATCTGCCCTGAAATATCTTCATGACTTGCTTCTCCATCTGCCTTCAGCCTTTGCATAAATACCTTCGTTTCTGCAGCTAGGTTGAAAGTGGTAAAGCTCCTTTGCAGATTGCCAACCCATTTGTCATGTTCTATTTTGCTTTCTTATAACACTTCTCCCAGTATACATCAATATTTATGTATTATTTTTGTCTCCTCCACTCCTCAAACGTAAGATCCATGAAGCGAGAAGTTTGTAACTGTTTTTTCTAATGAGTCTTCAGAAACTAGAACATAATCATTGAATGAAAAAAAGTTAATGTATAATTGCCATCTATACTTCCAAGTTGTCCATAGGAAATCAGTATAAATCAAATTCTTTGTACACAGCTCATAAAGTTGTTTTGGGTTAATGGCTAGTAAATTTAGGAAATTAGAAATATATTAATTTCTCCCCAGTGATTCTCCTACCTCAGCTCTAATCTCTTTAAAGAGTCTTAGCTTCTATAAGTATATTCCAAAGTAATATACTTAAAACAAGAACTCTAAATGTGAGGCCATGGTGGCCTGGCTTTGTGTGGCACTATTACCTGTGGCTGGCCCTCCTATCTTTCTGCTTCCACGGACTTCAAACTTTCCCAGAGGTCATAAGAGGTACATGGCCTCAACTGGGGTTGCGATTGCTTCAGATACGGACTCTTACTTTGTTAACTTCAATTTCCTCATCGTGTCTCTCTTCCAGTTGTTTTACATCCAAAGTTTCTTTCCTAAGTTAATAACTTTCGCTTAGAGTAAAAAAGATCAGAGGTTCTAGGGTAAGGAGATGGCTCAGTTGGTAAAACACATGTCACACAAGCCTAAAGACTTGAACTTGAATTTCTAGAGCCACATAAATTGAATTTCTAGAGCAGAGTGCAATAGCACACCTCTGAATTCCTAGTGTTCCCGTGGTGGCATAGGAGGTGATGACAGAACTCCTGGGAACTTACAAGCCAGCTAACCTGGTATATGCAATGTCAAAAAAGCAGAGACCTTGTCTCCAACAAGGTGGAAAGTGAGGCATGACACCTAAGTTTGTCATGTGACCTCTATACACACACTGTGGAATGCACACATGGTCTCATTCGTTTGTACGAACACAACTCCCCACACAGTTCATAAAACATACAAACAATCCGAGGTTCAAGTTCTGCCTTTGTTGTTTTACAGCTGTATAGCTGGACATGTCAGTTACTTGCTTTCAGCTTCATTCTTTATGTCTGTGGCATGGGATCATCATTTCAATTTTTTGTTATGTGTAAGATGTTCCCTATTTCATGGGCATCATTGACCTCATGGTAAATATTAAATGTGAGTGTATAGGCAGCAGTGGATGTACCTACATGGTTATAGAAAGTTTCTTTCTCTTCTCATTAATTCTTATATTAGCTTTGTTTTTTTAAGCGATTCTCACCTTTTAACTATTCATCTGAAAACATCTTCCTTAATCATCTTAGAAAGCAATCATCATTTTCTCACTAGAAACTTTTTGCCTTGCCTAAGCAGCTTGCAATCTACTGCCACAGAGATAATTAAATGTTTCTCATGTGGAGATTGGCATGCTCATTATAAAACATAAATTTGACCCTAATACCTAACACTTAACATCATGTAGAATAGCATAAACTAATTTTTCTTCATGATAGCCCCTCTGGGACTTAAAAATAGTTTCCCTGTCTACCTAGATTTCATTGATGAGGATAACACCACAATAATAGTAATTGCTCAAAAATAACAGTAACTTCATCATGTTTGTGTCTCTCTCACTATCATTATTTCTTCATGAAGATATGTAGGTGGTACCATTTAAATAAGACATTCAATTGTTTAACAACGTAAGGAATCAGGCTAACCAGGTTTGAATCTGAACTGTCATTTAGTTGTATACTTGAGATTGACTTTTCCTATGTGTCTGTCTTTGTGTGTAAACTCTATGAATGTTATTAGAAGATATACTCTGGGGATTGTCCAACAAATGATGCTAAGAACATATTTTGTGTACTTAGAGAAGTGCCTGGTACCTGGTTTTTAAAGCATAAGTCAGTGGGTATTGAGAATCAACCTGTTGGGCCCAGAACTATAGCAAAGTTTTCCTCTTGTGTTCTGGAAACAACACTTTACTTAGAAAGAACGAAATTTATTTGGCTCCCTGGTTCATGTTGCCTCATTCTTATTCCATTTGGAGACAACAGTAGAAGAGATAAGTAACATGTTCTCTATGCAACATTAGAAATGCTAAAATCCAATCAGCCCAAAACAAACAAGCAAACAAATAAACAAACAAACAAAAACAAAGGAAAAAAACAAAAAATAAAAGGAATAGAAAAAAATTTAAGGAAATGAATTATAAGATGTTAAGTCTTAGTCTAAGACAACCATATTTTAAAAAATATATAATTAAGTGGAATCATACATATTTATGAACTCATGTATTTCTTAACAGCATATTCTTGTTCAGTGAGAACAAAAATTCCAGATGCTGTGTTAGATGAAGTTGCCTCCCTTACACCTTTCATTGCTGTATTCTCAGTATTAGTTAAGGACAACAAAGAGTTAAATTCATGTTTATGTACAGGATTTAAGCTTGATAAAATTGATGGTTGAGGGGGGACCTGGGGGAAGTTAGGGGGATGGATCAGCAGTTAAAAGGACTTGTTCTAGCAGAAAAATCAAGCTTAGTTCCTACATGATAGCTCAGACCCACCTTTTCCAGGGAGTTAAAAGCCGCTTTGTGGCTCTATCAGGAACTAGGCACACATGTGGTATATATACATACATGCAGGGAAAACGCTTATTCACATAAAATAAAAATAAATAAATCTTTAAACAAACAAAACCATTTGAAAACTTGATGATGAGTAAAATGGGATATGATTTTGTTTTAACTTAGATTGCAATTTGAAATTGTATAATACAATAATATTGATAAAGTTTACCTCTATGTTTTTAAATGAAATAATGACAACCTCCAGTTTTAAAAATCCTCAGAATTTCAAATTATCTATGATGATAATTTGTGGTAATTTGTGTTGTGTTATGGTAAGGCTAGGGCTCTCAGAGAACACCATTGCAAACTGAGAAGCAGAAAATCCAATCAATTTTTGTTAGTTTTCTTAGGAGAATACAAGCTTTAGATTGTGTAAGAACCTGTAAATGCATCATCTTCATAACACCAGGCACTCTCAATGCAATCACAGTGCCATTACCACCTAACCGTTCTTAAAATATAGAATATATGTCAGTGAAAAAAATGTCTTGCAAAGTATTGATGAGACATCAAAGAATGATTGAGAATGAAGACTCGAAGTCACAACAATTGATGGCAAAGCAAAATAGCAATAATGTCAGCCATGTAACAGCAAGAACTTGCCAACATGTCTTAGAGCAGCCAAATTGACAAGACCGATGGCATTGTGTAGAAATTCAGTAAACCAGAGAAATAAATCCTCAGATATATCTTCCCACTCCTACTAAGCTAGAACCACAGAAGGAGGTTAGAGACATGACTGCAGCTTACAAACGCTGGGTGAGATACTCGGGGGGAGGGGTGGGAGGGGTGGGAGGGACGTATTTCTCTTTTTAACTGAGTATGTTGAAAGAAAATACACAGCTGGAAAAATATGGCAGAAGGAATACATGAAGACACATTAAGATACAAATTAGGTACAACCAATTATGAAATAGTAAAAGAAGCTTGACATAAGACCACAATTTCCACCCAGAGATTTCTTTTTTTGTAAGTGTGATTTCTTTTTTATTGAAAAGACATTCTTTTCTCATACGATACGTTTCCCCTCCCTCCTGTCCTTCCAACTCCCTCCCACCCCTCCCGCCCTGTGCCTCAGGTCCATTCTCCCTTCAGATTCCAGTTTCCTTTCAGAAAAGAACAGGCTTCCAAGAGACAAGAGACAAACATGACAAAACAAAATACAGTAAGACAAGGCAAAAGCCCTCATGCAGTCTGGACAAGGCAACTCAATAGAAGGAAAAGAGTCCCAAGAGCAGGCAAAAGAATCAGAAACACACCCACTCCCACTGTTAGAAGTCCCACAAAACACCAAGCTAAACAACCATAACGTACACGCACAGTGCTTGATGCGGACCCACGTAGGCTCCATGCTTACAGCTTCAGTCTCTGTGAGCCCATGCAAGCCCTGATTAGTGATTCTGTGGGCAGTGCTCTTCTGGTGCCCTCCATCCCCCCTGACTCCTACAGTCTTTCTTTCCCCTCTTCCTAGCTCTGAAGGGAGGAACCCAGTGGAGACCTCCAATTTAGACTCTCTCTCCTCATGTCTTAGTTAGGATTTCTATTGCTGTTAAGAGACACCATAACCATGGCAACTCTTATATAAGAAAACATTTAATTGGGGCTGTTGTAAGTTTCAAAGGTTTAGTCCATTCTCATCATGGCGAGAAGCATGGCAGCATGAGGCAGACATGGTTCTGGGGAAGGAGCTGAGAGTTCTATATCTTGATCCACAGGCAGCAGAAGCAGACTGTGTTTCCTGCACAGGGTGTCATTTGAGCATATGAGATCTCAAAGCCCATCCCCCCAGTGACAACTTCCAACATGGCCATACCTATTCCGACAAAGCTGCACCTCCTAATAGTGCCACTCCATATGGGCCAAGCATTCAAACACATCAGTCTATGGGGGCCATTCCTATTCAAACCACCACACCCCATAACGTCTGGCTGTGGATCTCTGCATGTGCTCCCACCTGCTGTCTGAGGAAGCCTCTCCAATGACAACTGGACTAGGCACCAATCTGTGAGTAGGGCAGAATGTCATTAGGAACATTAAGAATTATTTCATTGATTGTTTGTTGTTTTGTCAGTCATGTTTGGTTCTACCCTAAGTCTCTGGGCTATCCACCCCCTTATTTCTGGTCTTCCAGGCAGTGTTGAGCATGCGTTCCCTCTCATGGCATGGGCTTCAAATTAGACTAGTCATTGGTTGGCCACTCCCACAAGTTTTGCCCCAGCACATCTTGCAGGCAGGACAGTTAGTAGGTCAAGGGTATTGTGGCTGGGTGGGTGTCCAGTTTTCTCTTTCCATAGCCTGCAGAGTACCTTCCTGCACCAAAAAGTCTAGACTGTAGGGGTGAAGGCTCCATGCATGCACCAGCTCAGCCTCTCTACATTCAATGAGTTGTGCGAATGTTGTCCTTTGCAATGGGGCCCCAACTGTCAATTTTCAGAGCACGACCCTCTGTCCTAGTAGATCACCCTGGGTTGTTTAGGGTCTCCAAAGAACTCCTTGGGCCAACAACTCAACCAAATGCAACCCAGTCCCATCACTGAAACCCTTTCTTGGGTTCATAAGATGGCCAGTTTAGACTTTATATCCTCTATTACCAGGAGTCCTCACTAGGGTCACCCTTATAAATTCCTGGAAGTTTCTACTGCACTAGGTTTCTATGGTGACCCCAAATGCCCCCTAATTCCGGCTGTTTCTCTCTCCCTCCATCTCCCCTAATCTGATCCCTCCTACTCCCATCCTTACCATTCCCAATTCCACCTGTAACACCTATGCTATAAGCTTTCAAAAGAGAGGAAAACTTTTCCATTATAAACTGGTAAGGAGTTAAAGAGAGGAAATCCATCCTGAGCAGAAAATTTTATTTTTATGATAGAAATGTTGCATACTCTCCAATAGAGGTCTTAGGTCTAGCCTTCTCTGCCCTAAGTATAAAAAATGTGAAGTAAACCTGAATTGCAAGTTCAGTTCTTGTAGTATGTGAGGCAGAAGTTCAGTGGTGCAGTTCGAACAACATAAAGTCTCTTGGTGGAAAGGGGTCTCTATTTTTGTTTGTTTGCTTTAATATTAACTCAATATGAGTATATGGATAGAATACATATACCAAAGATTTACATATTTAGTTGATATATAAATATAAGAAATCTAGACGGACCTTCCCACTGTCTAGGAACAGAAAGTACATGGGCTCAGGAAACAAATTTCATGGGTGAGTGGGCAGGCTATGACATAAGGACAATTGCAGTACTACTTTATAAAGCTTCAAATTTGCATTAGTACATGCCCATAGCTGAGGTCAATACCCGGCAAAGAATAAGCACCCAATAACTATTATTTGTATCTGAAAGCAACATAACACTAGCTCAAAAATTCCTAAACTATTACCAGTTTTACCTCTTAGTGTCTGCCTAAAAGTTGACAAGCAGCATAAAGTAGGTATGCATGTGGATTACTAAACAAAACAAACTATTTGGGATGATAAACTGCTAAAATTGGTCCTACTTCTTAAGTTTGTGCCTATGTACCCTTAGACTCTTTTTAACATCCCAGAGTCTCAATGAAGTGACATAAAAGATGAAGAGAGAACATTTAAAAAGCAGGTAGAAAGAGTTGTGCCCCTTTGGAAAATGTTACAATGTATCTAAAAGTTGAAGTGTAAAAAGGGATTGTTCTATCCTCAATAAAAACACACAAAAGGATAAAATGCAATCAGTGTAGTAGAAACATTTTTTGTTTATTTATTTATATGTTTATTCATTTCATCATACCTGGTTATATTTTCATGCAAGTATATAGTATACTATAAACCAGTCCTTGAGATTCACTACCCTCCCCTTTTCTCCCATCTCTTCTCCTGCTAGATTCCTTTTGTCCGTAGACAGCTTTTTTTCTATGGTCATGTCACCGGTACATGAATTTATGCATCTATATAAAAACCTAAGACCAACATATGAAATAAATATTTGTTTTTCTGATATTTGTTTAATTATCTTAATGTGATTTCCATTAGTTGCATCCACTTCCAGCAGATGACACAGCTGTGTTTTTCTTCACAAGTGAAAAAAGTCCATTGTGCTGAGATACCACATTTTCTTCCTTCTTTTTTTCTTTTTCTTTTTTGTTTGGTTTTTTTTTTCTTGTTTGTTTGTTTCATTTGGGGTTTTTGTTTTTTCTTTCTTTCTTTTTTTTTTTTGGGGGGGGGGGTTTCGAGGCAGGGTTTCTCTGTGTAGCTTTGGTGCCTGTCCTGGATCTCACCCTGTAGACCAGGATGGCTTTGAACTCACAGAGATCTGCCTGGCACTGCCTCCCAAATGCTGGGATTAAAGGTGTATACCACCACTGCCCAGCTGTTTTTTTGGTTTTTCATGACAGTTTCTCTGTGTAACAGTCCTGGCTGTCCTGGAACTCATTTTGTAGATCAGGCTGGCCTTGAACTCACTGAGATCTGCCTGCCTCTGCCTCCTAATTGCTGGAAGTAAAATCATGCACCACCACTACCTGGAAGATACTGCATTTTCTTATCTGCTCTTCTGTGATAGGCATCTATTGACAGGTGCTGCTACAATCCAAAAAGGAGTCAGTGTAAATGAGTGTGTACCTTGCTATAGGCAACCAGACCTACCCTGGCTTCCTCATCAGAACCTGCATGCTACCTTTCATATAATCTGTAAAAATATGAAGACTGAAAGAAAATACTTGCAGGTCATAGAAGGGGCTTGCTGATGTTGGTGTCCCTGCTTCCTTTAATAGTGGGAATTATTGCCCATCCTCGTTTTCTCTGTGGGGCCTCATGTTTCCCTCTTTTCTCTCCAACATAGGGTATTTACTTTCAACCTACAGATTGCATTCCTTCCAAAACACCCTGTCTTCCCAGACCAACTTCCCCATAGCCACAAGAGAAAGAATTTGATTAAACCACTTATGGGGCTATTTGCCAAATAGGGGAGATCTTTGTCAAAGTCATCTGGTAGCAAGTAAATCATTCACTGCATAATGGTATCCATCCTACTTTCTGGATGAAGAACGCAGTTTGGAGACCCAGTTATTTCCACTTCACAATAGCAAGGACCCTAGATAAACAGATGACAACTGTGTTTTTCCTATTTCTACTCATTTTGAGGTTGTTAATTTTCCTTCTTTCCCAGCTCCACCTAACTAAGGAATGACTATTTTTAACAGTATAAGATCATTGCTGGCAATGATTCTCTTTGTCTAACTGATTTAAATCTCAGTAAGGACTTTTAAATTTTTGTTTGAGAGTTGTTAATAAATAAGCAGGTTTATCTGCTTATTTACGTGGATTTGGGATATCAGAAATTTTTCTAGATTGCTAGGTGTGGCTATGATAACATACTTCTACCAAAAGCAACTTAAAGAATACAGTATTTATTTTAGTTTATGCTTCCAGAGGGACAGAATCCATAGTAGCGGGGAAGGCATGGTATGGTGGCAGGAGGAGGAAGCTGGATGATCACATTTTCTTCTACACAGGAAAGAGAGAGAGAAGGAGAATCTGTAGGGGGTAGTGCACAGGAAGTTTGATAAGCTATAAACCCTCACAACCCACCTGTAGTAATGCTTTTCCTCAGCAAGCCCCCTCCCCCGTCCTAAAGGTTCCACAACCTCCCTAAGTTGCTGGCAGCTGGGGACAAAGTATTCAAGTACATGAGACTATGAGAAACATTTCTCATTCAAATCACTGTTGGGACTGGACCCAGAGGCTTAAGCATGCAAAGCAAAAGTGCTCTATCAACGAGCTCTATTCAGCCCAGACTTCTTCCCTTTAAAGGTCTGAAGCTGTTATTGGCTCTTTGGGGTTTGCTATTTTTGAATTTTCTAAAAAAATAAAATTGTAAAATTTCAAGTTTGATATCTGAAATATATCAAGACAACCAGTAGAGAGATTAGTCTGCTTGTAATCTCCTGTATGTCAAGACCAATATGTTAGACATGAAATTAAAAAAATTATTGACAATCAGCTAAAAATTATGTTCATGTCATAGTACAGGGTTACTTCTGTCACTCAATTCTTTTCTTAAAATCTTTAAGCAAGAAAAAAACCTTAGTTTTAAAACCTAAATCTTACTTTAAAAATCCATAAACACATGCACATAACCACTTATAGAGCATTATTAACTTATTTATTTGAACTTAATAGAAGAGTATTTTTGTTCCAACACTTGTTTGAACTTAAAAATGACAATAAAATGTGCCAGCAAAAAGAATGATTTCTCTCTCCCCCTCTCAACTACTCATCCTCATTTCCAAACATGAGATACAAGTCATCAATTTCATTGTGACTTAGCAATTTATTTACACAGTTTTACTGCTGTGGACGCAACATAGCTGAGTCTTGAGCTTGATGAAATATTGTTATCCACATAATTCATTTTCTGCTGCTTCAACAAGGTGTTTGGATTTGTGGGGGCTCCCATTTGAGGTTGAAATTGAATTGAAAATTCATGCGAAGGCTGTACAGACGAGGCAAGTCTATCAGAAAAGCGTCCATTAAATTTATTCTCTGGTGTCTGGCAGCAAAATGTGCTCCTGAGGCCTTGAAAATAGCTCTCATTATCATATCGATTGGAGCCAACAAATATAACTCAAATCTAAGGTGAGTGTAAGTTTATTCCTAGATATTTATAGTGAATTTCTAATATTTATTTTATATATAGCTCACTTTGAGTTTAGTGTAAGGTATTAATGATTACAGCATAGTTTATAATTTCTTTTTAGACAGTCCTCACTTATTAAAGATGCTATTGATTGAAATGAAATTAGCAATACCCCATTAATTTGTAGTTCATCTTTTAGTACCAGCCATAAAATAAAGCAAAGGCCATATTCATTATAAATTACTCTGTAAGTAGATCCTGTATGCAATGTAGAAACAGGATAGTACAGATGTTTCCTGGACAGATACCAAGTCACAAGAGGGAAATAATAAACAAAAAGATGATGTTTCTTCTCCAATATAGTTTCTTTTATTTGGAGAAATGGGAAGCAATTTGCTAAGTTACGGGGTAAATATACTTATACTCTGTGATGGCCCAATGTCAAGTTTTTCAGAAAATATTTAGAGCTGGGGAAGTATTTGAATGTTACACATATATACATAGTATTGTTATTATACTCCAGACAATATGATTAAATGCTAGAAGAACCGGGGGGAGAAGCTACCTTCCACCCATGACTGTGCAGTAAAGACACCATTGACCAGGCTGTGGAATTTCTTACACTTTGTGATAAATGTTGCTTATTTCAACTACCAGGAGTCTCATATATAAAGACACAGCAAAATAATCACACACACACACACACACACACACACACACACACACACACACACACACAAAAGGGAGAGAGAGAGAGAGAGAGAGAGAGAGAGAGAGAGAGAGAGAGAGAGAAATAGCATTAAATTGGGTCAAGAGAAATGATAGCGAGATAATCCTATAACGGCAACCAAGAATATATACCCATAGAAAGAGATAGGCATTCCCAGCAGAGAGTTGATTACTCACAGTTCTTCAGGGAGCTGGCAGGAAACAAATGACTGAGAACCATTAAGCAGTTTAAGGATTGAGAAAAATCAGCAACTTAGTTACAGTAGAATACAATACTTAAAGTCATGGATTCCTAAAGTTTAACCTGAGTTTCATTCCTCCTTTACCCCATTACTGTAGGATCTTGAGCAAGATGTTTCCTCTTTAAAATAGATATAAAGATACACTCACATCATAATATCATTAAGTTCGGGAAGTGTTTAAAATATAGTATGTTTATTGTATTTGTTACTTTTATTTGTTATCATTTTTATAATGAATTACTTGACCAGAACCAAGAACCCCATTTCCCAGGACTTTATGAATGAAAATCTAAATACAGTTTTTCTTTCATTTTGATATTTATGATCTTTAGCATCAAGCAGGTTAATTAACTTGATAGAATCTCTAATTGTATAAAAAGGAGAATAAATTCACTTTTTTCTATCCTATTATTAATATGAATATAACATTGTGTATATAAAATGTCTGACCTAAAAAACTATACAAAAATAATATACAGAGAGGAAATATAAAAACAGAAAAAATTAAATACTATGCCAAAGTTTCCATCATAAAAGAATAATCAATTCTATGGGTTTGACTGAGGTATCTTAGAAGGTCTACAAATAGAATCTTTTAGCAATATTTATTCACTGAAGCCCTTATCTCAAAATAGTTTTGTATGCATTCATGTATATACATGTACATATGTATATAAGGTACCATAGCTGGAGAGTTTTCTCTCCAGGTCCCACCAAGCCCTGACAGTCTGACAGCCCACTTATAAAATAAACACACAGACGCTTATATTATTTAAACTGTTTGGCCTAATGGCTCAGGCTTCTAACTATCTAGTTCTTACATCTTAAATTAACTCATTTCTATAAATCTATACCTTGCCATGTGGCTCATGGCTTACCAGCATCTTCACATGCTGCTTGTCATGGCGGCAGCTGGCAGTGTCTCCCTCCGCCTTCCTGTTCTCTCAATTCTCCTCTCTGTTAGTCCTGCCTATACTTCCTGCCTGACTACTGGCCAATCAGTGTTTTACTTATTGACCAATCAGAGCAACACATTTGATATACAGACCATCCCACAGCAAGGTACATTTGTAAGTAAGTATGTAGATATCTGAGAATAATCATTCGTATTTTTCTTTGGTTGCTTTACTCCTTGGTTCTGACGTAAGATCTCTCACTGACCTGGGACTCAAATAGGCTAGGCTGGATGGCCACTGTCTTAGTTAGGGTGTCTGTTGCTATGAAGGGACAGCATAATCATGGCAACTCTTAGTACGGAAAACATTTAATTGGGGCTAGTTTACAGTTTCGGAAGTTTAGTTCATTTTCATCATGGCAGGAAGCATGGAGGAATGCAGGTAAACATGGTGCTGGAGAAGGAACTGAAAGTTCTAAATTCAGATCAGCAGGCAGCAGGAAGAGAGAGCAACACCGGGACTGACTTGAGCATCTGAGACCTCAAAGCCTTCCCCCAGTGACACACTTCCTCCAACAAAGCCACACCTACTCCAACAAGGTCACACCCCCAATAGTGCTACTCCCTATGGGGCTATTGGGGCATTTTTGTTCAAACTACATTCCACTCCCTGGCCCCCATAATCTTGTAGCCATATAATAATGAAGAAATGTATTCAATCCAACCTCAAAAGTACCCATAGTCTGTAACAGTATCAGCACTGTTTAAAAGTCCTAAATTCAAAGTTTCTTCTGAAATTCATACAATCTCTTAATTATAATTACCAGTAAAAGCAAAATGAAAAAAGCAAATCACATACTTCCAACATACAATGGCACAGGCTATACATTACCATTCCAAAAGTATGAAAGAGGACATAGTGAGGAAATACTGGACCAAAGCAAAACTGAAAACCAGCTGGGCAAACTCTACATCTCCACGTCTGATGCCAAAGTTCTCTTCAGATCTCCAACTCTTTTCAGCTTTTTTGACTGTAACCCATTTCTTTCCCTTGGGCTCGCTCTACTCCCTGTTAGCAGCTTGCCTTGACATATATCCTATACCTCTGGCATCTCCAAAATCTTGGAATCTCCAAGGCAATCCAGGCTTCAACTTCACAGGTTCCTGCAATGGCCTCTCTGGGCCTCCAAGCAGGGACACCTCTGCCACACACCTGGCCTTGGTGGCTTTCTGTAGTTGCAGAGGGAGACTCTATAACCTTTTTTTTTTTCTGTCCTTGACTCTGAAGCCAGAACCACATGGCTGAAGCCACCAAGTTCTGCTGCTTTCTAGGACTGAAACATGACTCCCTCGTTCAAGAATATCTTCATCAAGCCGGGCGGTGGTGGCGCACGCCTTTAATCCCAACACTCGGGAGGCAGAGGCAGGAGGATCTCTGTGAGTTCGAGGCCAGCCTGGTCTACAAAGTGAGTTCCAGGAAAGGCGCAAAACTACAGAAAAACCCTGTCTCGGAAAAAAAGAAAAAAAAGATTATCTTCATCAAATTTCTGGTTTTGATTGTTTCCTTCACTGCCTAAACTTGGCTGTCCTAAAACTCAATCTGTAGACCAGACTGACCTGGAAACTCTGTAATCTGCCTGCCTCTGTCTCCTGAGTGCTAGAAGTAAAGGTGTGTACTACCATACCTGGCTCCAAGCTTTTCTTTAATTCATTTTCACAAGTTGGAAACCTAGCTGAGTGGGGTCTTGCCCTGAAGTCACAACTCCCTGTATTCCATTTATTATCAAAATTTTCTTCTACCTGTTTATCTCCTTGAACACTAGGAGTTAGTTCCCTTACACTTCCTAGTGACCCCTTTCTTTCCAAACTCTACATTTTGTATTTTTCCTTGCTCAGCTTGCTCCTTTTCATTATAGATCTGCATAAGCATGGCCATTAATAACCAAGTAACAGTCAATACTAGGCTGTCTGGAAATCTCCTCTGCTAAAGCTCTAACCCTTCAATTTAGTCTCAGGCTGATTTTTGGAAAAGGGCAAAAAAAACAGCCACATTCTTCACCAAAATATGAGAACAGTCTCTAGGCCACAAACTAACATTATTCTCCTCTGAAACCTCTTGATCCGTGCCCCCACAGTTCAAATCACCCATCAGCATCACTGTCCTCCATATTCCTAGTAGGATGGCCCATTAAGACCTACTTAAAACATTCAAGTGCTTTTCTAATGCAAAGTCACAAAGTCAAATTCTTCCAAACAAAGGCCTGGCCAGACCTATCAAAGCAATACCCTAGTGCCTAATACTAAGTCTTCTGTCTTAGTTAGAGTTTCTATTGATGTGAAGAAACACCATGACCACAGCAACTTTTATAAAGGAAAACATTTAATTGAGGCTGGCTTACTATTTCAGAGGTTTAGTCCATTATCACCATGGCAGGAAGCTCATCATGGTGAGAAGCATGGAAGCATGCAGGCAGACATGGTACTGGAGAAGGAGCTGAGAGTTGTACATCTGAATTGGCTGGCAGCTGGAAGAAAGAATGGCACTGGACCTGGCTTGAGCATTTCAGACTTCAAAGTCCATCCCCAATGATACATTTCCTCCAACAAAGCCATGTGTACTTCAACAAGGTCACACATCCTTAATAGTTCCACTCCCTATGAACCTATGGGGACCGTTTTGATACAAACCACCACAACTAGTGAGCCCTAAAGATTTACCTGGAAATATAGGTATGTACATCACTGTATCCTGTTTTTTTTTTTTTTTAAGTGAATCTGGGAATGCTGTGTACTTCGCTAACAGAGCTATTGCGTTCTCATGAGCCCAGCACTCACCTTTTATGGGAAAAAAATTGAATTCTTTTTCAGCATTCTGAAGTTGTGTGTTAAAGCTAATGGTCTGTGTGTCACTATTCATAATCAGGCATTGCTATCAATAATACATATATTTATGAGGTTGAAATGCCATATATATTAGTCAAATGTTAAAAAATTTAGTTCAAACTGGCTCTAGTTTAGGAGCAAGGCTGATGGGAGCACAGCTTCTTCCAACATGGTGACAGTCAGAAGATCCAAGCATTAGCCTCTCTCTCTAGACTCAGAACTGCTGGAGAGTCTGTCTAGCTTCCTGCATTACAAAGGAGAGATTCATAGGCATCTCTTTGGGTAAATGCATCTTATGTGGTTCTAGTAAAATATTCTGTCCTGGCCAATTTTTTTTTTGTCCACTTTAGTCATTTGAGAAGATGGAACCTCAATGAAAAAATACTCCCACCAGATATATTGGCCTGTGGGGAATTTTCTTTATTAATGATTGTTGTGGGAAGGCCTAGCTCTCTGTGGGCAGTGCTATTTCTTGGCAGGTGATCCTGGATTATACATACATACATACATATATACATACATATATATGTGTGTGTGTGTGTGTGTGTGTGTGTGTGTGTGTGTGTGTGTGTGTATGTGTGTCAGCTGAGTCAGCAGTGAAGAGCAAGCCAGTAAGCAGCATTCCTCCATGGTCTCTGCTTCAATTAATTCTTGTCTCCAGGTTTCTGCCCTGCTTGGGTCCCTGCACTAATTTCCCTCAGTAATGGAATGTGACCTGAGAGTTGTTAGAAGAAATAACTTTCTTCCCAAGATAACTAAGACTAAATCCCATAATATCCAGCTAAGACAGAAGGTCTTGAATCCTTGTCTGAGCTAATCAGTGCTATCAAAGAGTCATTGTTATAATAATGGCTTCTAGATCATATTACATATTATATGATATGGATATCTAGATCATATTGCACAACATACATAGTATATACATATATACACATATATTTTATATTGATCTTCAGATCATCTTATACACACACACACACATATTGTTAAGTCTCAACCCCTGGGAAAAATGGCTGAGGTGATTATTTAACATATCAGAGTGGATGTAGCTGCCAGGTTCTCCCATCATTCCTCAGTCCCTATGTGTTACAAGGTATGGCTGGCATACACTACCCTCAAACCCCCAAACTCACCAGTCCAAGAACTGAGCTACCCTTCCCTCAGAGGTTCTTCCATATATAATCCAGCTATTTGTTTACCCACCCCTTTTGTACCTTATCCCTCTTGGCTGCTACACCTGGTTCCCCTCTTCCTCCCCCCCCCCCCCCCCCCCACCATGCTCCTCACGTGGCTCAAGGTCATGTCTACTCTGAACTCTTCTGATGTCTCTGACTCTGGCTATGCTCTCCCTTTTGTCTAGAGTTAACTTTTTTCTACACCATACATAGGGGCAGTCATGTCCTTTCCTTTTTATTTCTTTTTTTTTTTCATTCATATATATGATATGTTGATTTCAAGATTGACTCTGGTTACCTTTTGCATGACAAGTTGACACTTTTTACAATAATTTAATGTGAATGTGATTAATAGAAAAGTTGGATTTATGCTTTAAGAGAGAAATATTACAGTTCAAATCTTGCACTTAAAAAGCTTTCAGAAACTTTGTTTCTGTCATTTTTATACTTTATAATATACAGATAAAATGGTGCTTAAATGTGAAAGCAGGGCAGCATAAAATGAACGAAAAACCTGTTACGGTCAGTAGACCAGCAAAAGAAAGAAGCAAGGTTTCCTTGAATGTTAATTCAGAAAAAGCTATTTGCTTCTAAGTACAAATGGTACCCATTAAAAATCCCTATAGTTGTTCTCCCTCAGCTCTAGAGATGTCTGAGGGACAGAACCTGAGACACCTGTCCCTTGTTTTCAATCCATGACCTTTTGGATTCACCTAATCCCTTTCCTAGCCGGGACATCCAGATTCTTGAAGTCTTGCTTCCTGGCTCCAGTAAATTCTTGAATATTCTATTAGCATGCAAATGCCACAGTGACACTCAGGCCTTCCTGTGCATTGAATGAAAGGACAGAAAGGTCACTAACTTAGAGTCAACTCGGGGCCCTGCATGAATTCATGATTAGCCCTGATCTTTTTATTTGAAATGAGTTTTGAACACAAAGTACACATCCCAGGGAAGGGGGGTTTATCCTGACTGAGTTGAAACTCCCCACATGTTCCAGGGATGTCTTGAATCCTCTCCCAGGAGCAGCTAGAATGAAAAAAGAACCGAGTTTTCAGCACAGTGGCAGGAGTCTTTTCTACCTAGTCAGTGCTGGGTCCTAAACATTGCTAAAAATTCTGATGTACATCTGACTCAGTCCATTCGCACCACAGCAGAATACTGGCCTATTTCTACGGAGCACCTGGTCTGAAATACATGCCCCAAATCTTAACTTATATATGCAATTGCAAGCATTTTGAAGTTGATAATGAAGTAAACTATTGAAAAGTTTAACAGTATGAGAATGAACAGTTTCAAGGGTGGTGGAGGCCCAGGACAATGTTCCAGACTGAATGATCAAAGCAGCCAGCAGGAGGCCTGTGTGTTTATGTTGAGCTTCAGAGATTTTTAACTAGAAGGTTGTAGCCCATATTTGAACATTTTACATTCTTGAGGTAAGGTCCAAAATGGCAGTGCTGGTGATATTGTCCTAAACAGAAGGACTTTAGTCTGGTAAACAGAAGGAATATTGGATAAACAAGGTGAGTTTCTGTTCCCTGAAAAAGGAGGTCTCTCAAGGTGGTTTCTGTTTACCAGGTACCTCCCTTGATCAACCCCAAAGGTCAACAACCTTAAGCAAGGACTTCTAATTCCTGGTCAGTCCCTAACAGCCTCTATCAGCTCAATCACCCTACCCTGCTGACACCTAAAATTACCTTACTTTTCTGCCATTTTGCTCTACTCTCTGCCCCTGCAGCCTCCTCCGCCCCTGCCCTCCACCCCCCTTGAGAGATAGTCTTGGCCGTTTGATCCCCAATAAACCTTTCTTTCTACTCATGGAAAGTCCCACTTTTGTGGTTTCTCTGCACCCTCACAATATTTCTTAAGTCTCTACACTTTGGAAAGGCAGGGAGGGAGATATTGTTAATCCTGATATTCAAAAGAAACAAACCAATTCCACCATTTTGATACAAATTTGAAGTAAGCTTTAATCAAATACTGACCAAAACGGGCTTTGGTCAGGACCATTCCAGGTATTTCTCAGCTGAATGGCCCCAAGACACATTTTTCAAGGGCTTATAAGGACAAACACATATGGCCACCATATTTTCCCATGAGGCTTTGTTATTTTCCAAGAACTAAAACTCCCAGCATTCCAGGAGTTACCTGATCCATGGGTGGGTGGGACTTACAGGTTAACATTGGGTCTTAGAATATCATATTAGAAGTGAATGGCCACTTACAAATGTTTGGTATGCATCCTACCAATCTATCTTCCAGAAACAAATATTAACTATAGTTTATTTTTATAAGCAATTGGTACCAGGTGGAGATAAATGTATGAGTGTGTGTGAACCAAAAATTCTTGAAAATTTTAATATACACAATTCATTATTATTAAGATCAAAAGTATTTATCTTGTTCAAATGCTTTACCGTTTGTCCATAGTTGGACTACTTTTGGTAGTTTGGAAAATATATTTTTTGTGAACTCCAATTCTCCCTAAGTTGCTGATAAAATGAGGAACTTACTCATTTGATTCATTGATAAATAAAACTTCCATTTGTTCTGTGGTGCCTGGAGGGTATTTGTCATGGTCCTGTGTCCAACTCTCAGCAATGGGTAGGTTTGAGAATAGAATCCTGTTTATACTTTCTGTGTAGTTGGGTCTGGACAAAGTTTTCATTCAAAGATATTGAGATGTGTGCTCAGATCTTTAAATATTAAGCACATAAAACAAAGTTTATGCTACTTCTACCATCTGGTTCCAGATCTCAGTACCTCTTGTGGTGATTCTTTGTGCTGCTACTTTCCTGTTGTTGTGATTAAACACCATGACCACGCAAGCTATAGAAGGAAGGATTTATTTGGGTTTATGTTTCCAGAGGGATGAGAGTCCATCATGGTGAAGAGGGATGACAGCAAGTGACAGGCATGATAGCAGGAAGCTAAAAATCATTTCTTGAACGTAAGTATGAAACAGAAATAGCAAAGTGGAAGTAGGAGTAAGCCTATTCAAGGTATCAAAGTCCACATCTGTCTAAGTTTCATCTCCTAAACTTTCCCAGACAATACCACCAACTGGGTACAAAGTTTTCGAATACCGAAGCTTATGAAGGACTTTTCTCATTTAAACCACCATATTCTTCTACAGTGTTCCTCTTTGTGAAAACATGGGTAACTAGCTTTGTCTTTCACAAAGCCTACCTATTATCAGCTGTGCTTTATTTTTTTTTTTTTTTACCAGCTTTTCTTCTAAACTCCACTCTTGGAAGTCTAGTCTAGTGACTAGGGCCCAATTGATTGAAATTCAAAAAAAAAAAAAAAAAAAAAAAAGCTAAACATTTTCTGCTTAAATTATGCCAACATGTAACAGATGCTGAATATATAATGACAGATGAAATCCAAAATGATACCCTCTTGAGTATAGCTTAAAATGTAAGCAGAATATTATAGCATTTGTCTTAGTATCATAATTTGCACCAAAAATATACCAGTATTTCAATGCAAGGGGAAATCACCTTGAAAATAAATGAAAAATATACTTTAACAATGTTGGCCATTGACTCTCAATTCTTTTTCCTTCTAATGTTCCAGATCAAAATAGTTGTACAGTTTAAATTTCAAACAAATACTTATGGCATTCCTATACTATGTCAGAAGCTGTTACAAGATCTGGAGATACAGCACTGAATGACAACAAAAGGTCTGTAATAGAGTGGTATAGATGATGATGGAATGGATTATAACAGATAGTGCTACTAAGAAAAATAAGGCAGAGCTAGGGGATGAAGGTGCTGTTCAGTTTTAGAGGGTCATTAGGAAGGTTTCTCTGATGCAGTGACATTCCAGTCTCCTACATACAGTTCGTGTGGGAGATGCACTAAGAAAAGAGTGGTAGTCTGTTCACACACAGTATCTTTACTTGTACCCTTTGTGGTTAATATGTGTGATAACTATGTGAACGAGGCAAGTGAAAAAGGAACCACAGAGCTCTAAGGAGGAAAAAAATGTAATAGAATGAACTTGGTGGATATACAATGTAATCTATATGTATAATTGTGTTATATTTTCTATGTAACCTTATTTTGCTGTTTGGTGGTACTGGCCATTGATAATGCTTAACTTTATCTAAGCACTGTACTTCAGAAGGATCCTGGAGATTAAGACACAACTAACTATACCCCACTTGTATTAAGAAATGGCTTCTTCCAAAGAACCAGTCTTTCCCATGTCACTTTATAGGATTTGAAAGTACAATATCCCTTTGCCAAAGACAAGGTCAGACATAGACTCTGTATTCTCATTCTTTGTCTCATGAATGATTGATGATTTGACTATATCAAATGTCCTTGACAAAATGTAGTGAGGCTTCTTCCACCCACAGCCATACATAGCCTTTATCAAACCCACAAAACCTCTTCAATACTCCCTGCTAAAACTTCCTAGATGAAGACACATTCCCTGACAGTTTAGCTGGAATCTCCAGCTTGGCCACATTTCTCTCTCACCAAACCCTGCTCTCTCAGAAAAACCACCCAAAAGTCCAGTTGTGGCAGATCCTCCCCCGAAGCTGCTAGCTGCCCACGACCCTGCCTAAAAGTGCACTATACTTGGGCACAAAGCCAGCTTGTAGCTGACACATCATCACCCCTCGACTACAGGGTACATAAACGTCAGGCTTTAGATCAGCCATGTGATTTTTCCTTCCCCCTTCTCCCACCTCGATCTCTGGAGGAGTCATCTGGGAGCAGCTTTGCCCAGAATAAACCTGGTCTTTCACTTTTTAATTCAGCTTAATATCACTTACCACGTCGGTGGAGAAACCTGCCATCAGAGTGCAGAAAACTGATTACTGACAAACTGTCTAGGGATGATATGAGCTCATCTTGCACCTCATATCCGGCTCTTTGTCCTCATTTATCCTTTGCTCTTGAGACATTTAGAGATCTTTCAGTTGTGTATTCTCCCCGGTTCCATTCTTTTCCTTATAGTATACTATTCTTTTTTAATCCAGCTGACCCTTTCCTAATGCCTAAAATGCTTTGTAAAGTTCTAGATTGTAATGTACATTTAAATTGTCATTTGTTTATACTCAATCAATATAGATTATGTCAGGTTCCATTATTAATTCCTGGAAGCGAAATAGATTAAATAAATAAATAAATAAATAAATAAATAAATAAATAAATAACCAAAAAAAAAGGAAAGAAAACAAAATATGAAACAAAACAATCAGAAACCTTCCCTGTGAAAGATTACAGTGGTTTGAATAAGAATGGTCCTCACAGACTCATATACTTGAGTATTTAATCACCAGGAAGTGGAACTCTGATAGAATTAGGTGGTGTGGCCTTTTTGGAGGAAGTGTATCACTGGGGGGTGGACTTTGAGGTTTCAATAGCCCATGCCAGGCCCAGTCTTTCTCTGTCTGCCTGTCTCTATCTCTCTGTCTCTCCATCTCTGTCTCTGCCTCTCTGTTTCTCTCTGTCTCTCTGTCTCTGTCTCTGTCTCTCTCTCTCCCTCTTTCTCCCTCTCTCTCTGTCTCTTTGTCTCTGTTTCTGTCTCTGTCTCTCTCTCTCTTTCTCTCTCTCTAACTCTCTCTCTGCCTATGAATCAGGATGTAACACTCCGCTAATGCTCCAGCACCTGCCTGCAGGCTGCCATGCTCTCTATCATGATAATAATGGACTAAACCTCTGAAACTGTAAGCAAGACCACAATCAAATGCTTTGCTTGGAAAGAGTTGCCTTTGTCCTGGTGTCTCTTCATGGCAAGAGAACAGTGGCTAAGACATGGAGATAGATCAACAAGTGATCTGTTTAATATCTAATATGATACTTCACGCAATGAAAAACTTTAAAGTTAGGAAGAGAGAGCTAGCTTGTTTTTTGAGAGGGTTACATTTTTAAGCCAAGTTGTCAAGGATCCAGTTAAATAATGTCTGCACGTTGGAGTGGAATGCATAAACTGCCGGTATCCAGTCCTGGGGGCTGTGAATGACAGTTGCCCAGGCTTCCTAACACCAGTGGTGCCCAAGGTCAGCAAAGCATGTCCTCTGATCATCTAGAACAGTATTGCAAAACAAAATCACAGATGTTAGTGGGGTTATTTGTGAAATTTCCAATTTGCATTTCCAAGAGATGTTCCTATTCCAAACATGTTAGTCCAGCAAGTAGAAGCGTTACCTAAATCAGTCAGTACCCATTATTTTGAGGTCATGTTCTTTAGGATTTTTTCAGTTCAAAAGATTACCATGTCCCAGAGATCACAAAAAAAAATCCAAAATTAGACCAAACTTATATTTTTAAAAGTTATATACTCTAACAGTTTTTTTTTTTTTTTTAAAGAGACAATGACTGGAAATTGATACTGGAACAAATGAAACTCCTTTTTGCTGGCAAAACGGAGTTTCTGGCAAAACGATTAGTCATTCCAGGGCTTTCGGTCCTATGTAATCCATGCACTGCATGATCACACAATCTCTGCACATGTGTGACATAGCTCTGTAAGCTCATATGCGCATGTGCAGTGGAATCCATAAAAAGTGGGTCACAGACTCCTCCCCCTTTTTCTTCTCCACCCCTCTCCCTGCACATATCTTCCATAGGCCTAAGCACATCCTCTTCTGTCCCTCCCTAATAAACTCTGATAGTGGGTTTTGTTGTACCTTATGGCTTTTCTTGCATGGTAATAGTGCCGCTTAATGTATAACACTGTGCCACTGCACTTTTGGGGTTCATAGTCTTACTAATAAAATAATTTAATAGTAGACTCAAATGGGAACTCAAGGGAAATTTTATTAGAGTATAAAAGAAAAACTCCCAGAATAGGCAAACTATAAATCTCAGCAGCTTCTTGGGAGGTGAGGGGGAGAGAATGGATGAGAGAAGAGTAGGTAGCTTTGGGGTGGTGGTAGGGTGAGTCATATAGTTTAAGACAACAAGGAGATCAAAAACTGTTAAGTTTCAAACCCTAGGACAAATGGCTAAGATTCCTACTTCATATATCAAAATGAACCTGGCTGATAAGTTCTCCCAATATCTTTTGGTCCTTACCTCTTATAGGGCCCTGCTGGCTGGCATATGCCGCCCCTTACCATAAACTTCTCCAGCCCAGGGGCTGGGCTGCCTTTCTCCCAGAGGTTCTTCCATATATAATGCAGCCATTTTGGTTAACAACACCTTTCTTACCTTTTGGCCCCCTTGGCTGCAGTACCTGGTTCCCTGCTCTTCCCTCTCCCTTTTCCTCCCCACTTTCCTCACATGGCTCAGGGTCATGTTCACTCTGGACTGTCCCAGATGTCTCTGCCTATGGCTATGCTCTCCCTTTTATCTATAAAAAACTTTCTCCTCCACCATGCTTAGGAGCAGTTGTGTCTTTCCTTTCCTTTTTATTTTATTTTTTCATTCAAAAACAGCAGAAAAGCAATCACTTCGTAGAGAGGGAAGCTTCAGAGAAAGAATAAGGAAAGCCAATGTACCAGAAAAAGCATACTTCAGTTCTGGCTAACATCTGAAAGAAAGGCAGAAAAAAAGATGAAAAGTTTGTGCCTGTGGTAGTTTGAAAGAAAATGACCCCCATAGGCTCATAGGGATGACACTATGAGGAGGTGTGGCATTGTTGGAAGAAGTATGCCTTTGGGGACAGATTTTGAGATGTCAGATGCTCAAGCCAGGCCCAATGTGGTGTTCTTTTCTGCTGCCTGCTGCTCTAGATTTAGAACTCCCAGCTCCTTCTCTAGTGCCATGTCTTCCTGCATGCTCTCATGCTTCCCACATGGTAATAATGGATTAAACCTCTGAAACTGTAAGTCTGCCTCAATTAAATGTTTTCCTTTATGAGTTGCTGTGGTCATGGTTTTTCATCCTGTCAATAGAAACCCTATCTAAGGTATCAGGGATTGGTACGTTGCTGTGATAGGCCTGGCCATGCCATTGTTTGGGGGAATTTGGACTTTGAGACTTTGTATTAGAAAAGCAACAGACTGGTTAAAGAGGAGTTTAATGGGCCATACTAGTGGGAGCATGGAGGACAGTGGTGCTGAGGATGATCTGAACTGTGGGGGCCTGGATCAAGAGATTTCAGAGGAGAAAAGGTTAGCATGTGACCTAAAGGCTGATCCTATGGTATTTTGGTGAAGAATGTGGCTGTTTTCTGCCATTGTCCAAAATATTGAGGCTCAGTTGAAGAGTTTTTTAATTAATTACATTTGTAGAGAAGATTTCACAGCCTAGTGTAAACTGTGTCCTGTGGTTCTTAGTGGCCATGATTATGTAGATATATAATGAAAAGAAGCAAACTGAACAAGGAAAATTACAAAATGTACAATTTGAGGAGAAAAGGGGCACCAGGAAATGGAGTGCAGCTAATCCTTGTGTTCAATGAGATAAACAGATTAAAGGAAAGCCTGATGTTAAATTGAATAATGGGAGTGGTGACCTCAGGGAAAGATCCCACACAACTAGGCTTCTAACTTGTGTAAAGGAATTAAAGAAAAGCTTAGATCCAGGTGTAGTGGTGCAACCCTTTACTTCCAGCACTTAGGAGACAGATCTCCGAGTATAAGGTCAGCTTGGTCTACAAATCGAGTTTCAGGACAGAGAAGATTAGATAGTGAAGGCAACCATCAAAACCAAAAAGCTAGTAAAGATGTGACTGAATAAGGGGGGCATGTTCCAGTTCTAGCTAGCAATAGAATTTGGCAGTTTCAGCCATATGGTTCTGGCTTTATAGTCAAGGATAGAAGAAAGGGGTTATGGAATCTCCCTCTGTCATTAAGGAAAGCAACTGAGGCCAGGCATGTGCCAGGGGTGTCCATGCATGGAGGCCTAGAGAAGTCATTGTGTGAAGCTGTGAAGCTGAAGTCTAGATTGCCTTGGAGACCCTAAAATGTTGGATATGCCAGAGCCATGGGATAACCGCAAAGGAAAACTAAGAAGGAGTGGAACCAGCCCAAGAGAAAGAAGTGTGTTGCAGTCAACAAAGCTGAGAGGAGTTGGAGGTCTGAAGATCATTTTGACATCAGACATGAAGATGCAGAGTTTGGAGTTTGCCCAGTTGGTTTTCAGTCTTCATTTGGTGTAGTATTTCCTCACTATGCTCCCTTTTCTCCATTTTGGAATGGAAATGTATATTATATCCTGTGCCATTATATGTTGGAAGTATGTGATCTGTTATTTGATTTTGATTTTATAGGAGATTACAGTTAAGAGATTACCATGAGTCTTAGAAGAGACTTTGGACTTTTAAACAGAGTTGAAATGACTATAGACCATGGTGACTTTTGAAGTGGGACTGAATGCATTTCTTCATTCTTATATGGCTACAAGATTATGGGGACCAGGGAATGGAATGTGGTGGTTTGAATGAAAATAGCCCCCATAGGCTCAAAAGGAGCAACATTATTAGGAGGTGTGGACTTTTTGGAGTCAGTGTGTTGTTGTTGGAGGAACTGTGTCACTGAGGGTGGGCTTTTAAGTCTCAGATGCTCAAGCCAGGCCCAGTGTGGCATTTTCTTTCTTCTACCCGCTGATTCAGATTTAGAACTCTTAGCTCCTTCTCCAGCACCGTGTCTGCCTGCATGTGCCATGATGACAATGGACTAAACCTCTGAAACTAAACCATCCCCAATTAAATGTTTTCTTTCATAAGAATTGCTATGGTCATGTTGTCACTTCATAATAATAAAAACCTTAACTAAAACAATGCCTTTCTGACTCAGGCCTCAGAAAGTTGATAGACCCAGTCATAGCATACTCATAAGCACTTCACCAAGGAGGGAAGAAAACACACTATCTTACTATAGGACTAATTATTCTGCCTTTCTCTTCTAAGCAAACTTAAGGTGAGTTGGCCTTTTAGGAGTGGTCCCTTGGACAACTGTGTGATCTGGTCTAACTGGAGTGTTAGGTGTACACCCAAGCCAGCAATTTTACTGTCTTGACCAGAAGTAGTTTTTCCTGAGAAAATTTTATTGCTACTGAAACAGAATGATGTGTCTTTGGGGTGTTTTGACAATATATATTTTTTAATGTTGTAGCTTAAGTAAAACACTTTTTAAAATGTTTTCTGTAGCCGGGCGGTGGTGGCGCACGCCTTTAATCCCAGCACTCGGGAGGCAGAGCCAGGCGGATCTCTGTGAGTTCGAGGCCAGCCTGGGCTACCAAGTGAGTTCCAGGAGAGGCGCAAAGCTACACAGAGAAACCCTGTCTCGAAAAACCAAAAAAAAAAAAATGTTTTCTGTTATATATCTATCAAATTCAGTATTTAAAAGAGTAATAATGCTTACTGCAGGTTTTAAGGCAGCAACATGGCTGAAAATTTGAAGGCTTAGAGACCGCAGGTGTAGATTAATTTACATTATTTATGATTGCTTAGTGTTTATCAACAGATTATTCCTTCTGTAGTTAGATAATATAAATAAAATGAAAATGTACAGGTAGATTATATCCAGTATTTATAAGACTGAGGAAATATAAAAGCAATGTAAATAAATTCATATTTTGAGGAATACAACTTAATAAACCCTAGGTAAGCCTCTCTCACTCCCAATACCCACTGTTTCTTTCTCAAGATATTCCATCAGGATCTAACTCATTTCTCATAACTAGCTTTAAAATAATAGCACTGGGGTTCCAAATGAATGAAACTCACAGAAAAACAGATAATTTGGAAAATTTATATCAAAATTTATGACAAAATTCACAGTTACAACTACTGCTTCGCTTCCCTTAAAAGTTCAAGGATAGTTAGCTGATAATCTCTCTAACATGCAAGGCCACTCACAAAGCAGTAATATAAGGTCATCTCTAAGACAAATAATCTTTATTGAGGGCTCAAAAAACTATAGGCAACTACCAAATTCTGATAGTGAGAGAAATTGTCTTATTGGTATTATGGTATTATTGGTAAATTGGTAGTATGCAATACCAAATGGACACCCATGAGAATATACATACAAGTAACTTACACAAACTAAGCAGGTTGTATTTATGTATTTAGGATTATAGATGTAATACATATACATATATGTATATAGCAATAATGAATGAATAAAGAGGCTATGACTTTGAAAGAGAGCAAGGAGTGTTCTATGGAAAGGGAAAGAAATTATGTAAACATATTATAATCCCCAAAATGAAATGATTTTAATTTTTAAATTTTGTTTTTAATTATGTGTATGTATACATGAGTGAAAGTGTCTCCAGATTTCAGAGGCTTTGGATTCCCTGCAGCTTGAATTACAGGCACTGTGAGCTGCCTGATGTAGATGCTAGTATCTTAGTTAGGGTTTCTATAGCTGTGAAGAGACACCATGACCATGGCAACTCTTATAAGGAAAACATTTAATTGGGATGGCTTGCTTACATTTTCAGAGGTTCAGCCCATTATCATCTTGGCAGAGAGCATGGCAGCATGCAGGCAAATATGGTGCTATAGCTGTAGCTGCGAGTCCTGCATCTTGTGGGCAACAGGAAATCAACTGAGACACTGGGCAGTATTCTGAGCATAGGAAACCTCAAAGCCTGCTCCCACAGTGACATACTTCCTCCAACAAGGCCACACCCACTCCATAAAGCCACACTTCCCAATAGTGCCACTCCCTATAAGATTATAGGGGCCAATTACATTCAAACTACCACAGCTAGGAACTGAAATCAGATCTTTTGCAGAAACAGTGTACACCCTTAACCACTGATCACCTCTCCAGCCTACTGCTGAATCTTTTCTTAGTCATAATAGTAAATTATTAAAATAGTTGAATTTTCTAAGTTCCTCAGCAATGAAGGTCTAATCCTTGTAATGCCTATCACTGAACCTGAATGATACAGAATAACTTCTTAATCATAGAGTGTTTCATATGAATAAACAGGAGTATTGAGATTGTTCTACAAGATGAATCAGTTAATTCATACTGTTCTTGGAAAGCAGAAAGAAATTTTTTAATTGAGTTTGAATTTGTTCTTTAGATTTTCCTATTTAATTCTCAACAAAGCCAAATTCAAACAACAAGAACCTCTTTATTCCTTGTTCTTCTGCCCGACTCTGTAGGCAGAGTTTTCCTGTCCTGACTGCCTGCTCCCAAATAACAGGCAGCTGCTTCCCAGATAACTGACTCAGAGACTTAATATAAATTATAAATGTTCAGCTGATATTTCAAGCTTGTTAGTAACTAGCTCTTACATTTAAATTAACCTATATTTCTTATCTATGCTTTGCCATGTGGTTTATGGCTTGTTATCTCCTTTTTTTAAGTCCTGCTTCCTCTACAACTGGCTAGTGACTCCTCTGACTCCACCCTTCCTCTTCCCATCATTCTCAGTTTGGCTTTCCCACCTAACTTTATCCTGTCAGCTATTGACCAGCCAGCTCATATATTAAACCAATCATAGTGACATATTCATACAGTATACAAAAGAATTATTTCACAGCACTACCCTGTTTGAGGAACATATATTTGTAGACAAAATTCTAAACAGTCTTAGTAAATAAGAAACACAGAGCCAAATACAGAGGAAATAGCCATAACTAACTTTAGCTTACCACCAGCAGTAGCTTCCCCAGAGAGAGTTTTTTCCTACCTAACTTGTGTTTTTATTGCCTTTCTGTTCGGCCTTCTCATTGGCTCTAAGCCCAGCGACATGACTTCCTCATCACTGCCTCTCTATACAGACCTCCAGGTCTCTATGGTTGGTACTGGGATTAAAGGCTCATGTCACCATGCTTGGCTGTGTTCTTGACCACACAGAGATTCTGCCTGCCGTGTGATTGGATTAAGGGCATGTGCTGCCATCACCAGACCTCTGCTTAATAGCTATTTGACCTCTGATCTCCAGGCAACTTTATTTATTAACATACAAATAAAATATCACATTTCCTCTCAAATAAAATATCACCACATATATTGACACAAGGAAGCAGTCAGGAATGGCCCATTTTTTTCTTTTTAACTCATCACCATTGCCTGAATTTCTATGGTTACTTCAGGCCAGTGTTGGTTGGTCACTGATGAACAGTTGAGTATATGTTAATAGCTCTGCTGGTTCCAGTCTTTGAAATACAGAAAAAAAGTGCAGTATCAGTCTAGTTATTAAAGCAGCCAATGGCATTATCTTCTGAGCAATTGAGCAATAAACAACCTGAGTAAGAATTTAAGCTTCAAGTAGTTGAATATTGGCTCTGTACCCACAGCCTCTGTTGTAACACCACTGGAAACTAAGAGAATTGTATCATCCATCGATGGATAGTGTGTCTAGATGCTTGACCATCACCTGTTTTCTCAGGTAGAAGATTTAACAGAGAGTAATATTTCCCAGTTTGGGAGTGCTAGAGACCAATATAATTCCGCAGATATGATGTGTGACACCAGACACAAAACAGTTGGCTGCGTCTAAAATGGGCCACTTTCCTGTGAGGATTTTGCAAAGGGACAGATTGTACCAAAATGTAATTTAAAAAACAAACAGTGCCTGGATCCTACCTATTTTTGCTAATTGCAGCAATATTCAATGGTTTCCGGTTGGAATAGCTGTTATTTACCTTGCTGAGACAATCATTTTGGCATTGGAAAACCTTCCAGTGCAAATTAAATTCCTAGCAGGACAAACATCATTTATTGGTCCATTCATCCAATAATTATTGAGGACTGGTTTTGTTTTTAGTGGTGTGTGTGTGTGTGTGTGTGTGTGTGTGTGTGTGTGTGTGTGTGTTACAATACTCGGGATAAAGTAGAAAAGAAGACTCAATTCTAAAGAAGCATTTCTCTTTAGCAGAACATATAAGCAAATACAGGTGACTGAATACAATACCTCTGTGCTTAATATTTGATAAGGATATAGACAGCAATTATAGAGCAATGTGACTAATCTTAGTTATGCAAACGTGATAGCTAAACTGAGAGATGTAAAACAAGTAGGAACTAGTCAAATGAGGGTGTGAAAATGTAAACAGGTGTGTCTTCTTTCCAGAAGAATCACTACTTGCAAAGTTTCTGAACTAAAGAGGATCATAAAATAAGCTCACAGCCATTGTCCTTCATTCCAAGATCTTGTGAACAGTACTCCAAGGCCAGTGTCCTTGTCAATCAGGAAAAGTATTTGGCATCACTTCCAAGTTCTATGGGGGTCTGTTGAAGGATTGTCAGCAGAAATCAAGGATAAATCCAGAGATTTGGGGATGTGGAGAACATTAGAAAGAAATCGTCCAACCCTTTAATAATTGGATATATGTTTAATATACTAGATTAATAAAATATAGATGACTGAGGCTGAAAGCTTATAGTACAGATAGTCTATATTTCCCTAAGATGCTAAGAAATTGCTGTTGTGATTCATTCCAATATCTGTGGCCACCACCCATGCTTTGTACTTCATGAGAAGCCTGTCTTCATCTGCATACTGAAAGAGCTGGTCAAGATCTTTCTGCACACAATGTCTTCCCCAAATTTAAGTTTTAGAATAAGTAAATAAAATTTCAATAGAATAATTCCGTGTTATATTGTGAAATGAACCTCATTTGAAAAGAACTGCTGCCAAATATAGTGGATATATTATTTTTAAGTCAACCTTGCTGTATGAATCTAATTCTCTCCATAATTTCCTGAGAAACAAATAATACTTTTATTGGAGTACATGCCATTTGTATGCTTTAGGAACTTTTAAAGTTTTTATAAATATTATTGGTTTATTCATACCTAAACATTCAGGTCCTTGAGAGTCCAAGATCTAAATGAAGCAAATTCAAGGTATTCAAGACCAGGTTTTTCTCAACCTCTAGAGGTTGGAAATGTAACTCTTTAAAAGCTGTATGTAGCCTTCCTATGTCCCAGAATGAGATCATCCAAAGAAATATAGTCCAATAACTAAATGGTAAAGAACCTACCTCTTAATCAAAAGGATAAGTCATGAGAGCAAAAGTTAGAAAAAAAATTAAAAGAAAGATGAAAGGATAGGGAAAAAAGAGAAATGTGGATGACTGAACCATGCTTTTACTGAAAAACACTCGTCTATCTGAAACTTGCTCCATAAAGACTTTAGCATTCCACTTTCTCTTCTTCCTGTGACCTTTACATGTACTCCAGAATCATTCCTTCCGCAGTGTCTGCCATCTCTATAACAGCCACTTCTTCCTCTTCTCTGCTTTTGATGTCTATCCATCATTGTAGCATCTCTACTGGTCTAGCTTCTATGCAGGACAGTGGCATAACATGTACACCCCTTAGAAAGGGATGCACAGGAGAAAACAATTGAGTCTGTGGCCAGTCCCACCATGGAGCACCTAGTGGGGCAAGCAAAGACTGTGGACTTTCCATATTCATTCATGTTCTTAACAAATGTACAGAAATACCAGAATGCCAATGCAACTACATATTTCATTCTAATGCAGCTAAACTTTAAAGTAAGTTCGTCAAAAGGAAAAGCCAGTCCTATGAGGATTACACCATTAAGTTATCTCCTATACTTGAATTAGTTTCTAGACTGTTCCAAATTTTACAGCATTGCTTTGCTTTCCTTCACTAGCCACATGCTATTCTAAACCTTTACATAGCCTTGTTCTTAAGAGGTAAATCAAAGCCTTGAAATTACAGTTAATTGCGGTGCTAATTGCCAAAGAATATACCTATAAATTAGAACACAACAGCAGTATGATCATTCAGGAATATGGAGTTTATAATTAAAGACAAAATTTATTAAAAGGCAGAAACAAAGAAGAATGCTTAAACCATGTAATTGTTTGTTTTTGAGAAATATCCAAGAATGCTGGCTCTTTCTATGTCTTCATAACATAAAAAGGGTTTTGACAGCTGGTTGTGTTTATAGTCTGTGCAAAAATTTCTGGTTTATTGTTAGAAATTGTAATAATGTTAGAAATAATGACAAAGCCAAATGTTTACAGTATAATTGCAGTTCTCCAGAAATCTTATGTGCCTGGTGAAAATGAAAACTAGACAACCTCTCAAAAGATGGCTAACACCTTTGTTCAAATGGGAAGGTAACAGGACTGTTTCATGGTAATCATTACAATGGAAAAGTGCTTGAGGATCTGGCTCCTTATAATTATGTTGAGAGTGGTCCTTAATGAGAAGGGGTATTTTGGAAACAGCAGTTAAATTAATCACTGCATAAAATGTCAAAAGATGAATGTCACTGTTCTCATATTGACAGTATCTGCATTAGTACATATCTCTAATTAGTTTTTTCTTTGAAAATTTACAGATGTTTTGTCAAATGTTCCTACCAAAAATGAAATGTTTCTATAATCTTGACATATTGTGATGTTTTAGACACCCTGCTTCAACTTCTTTTATGCCCAGCAATAATTTATTACAACAATGCATTTCCTAAATGAGTAATTCTGTGGAGTATGGATATTTCTGGCTTTTGGCCAGGGTTTCATTATGTAGCCCTGGCTGGCCTACAACTCAATATGTAGACCAGGTTGGCCTCAAACTGATAGAAATCTACCTGCCTTTGCCTCCAAAGTACCAGGAATAAAGGTGTGTGTCATCCTGCCCAGTCTTAAATTATTAATTGGATGTACCTCTCAAAAAACAGCAAAGGGGAGGGTGTACCCATATGTTTTCCTACTGTATTCTACTCCTTGCCTTCACATTTCTCAAAATCACAGCAAACCACTCTAAATCCACCTCTACCTACTTTGTAGCATTTCCTCATGCTGTCTGGATAAATGTTTTTCTAGTGGCAAGTTTCCCTTTGCTAATTCCACTGGCATTTTCATTTCTCCATTATTTAGATGTGATACATTCAGGATGGCTCAGGTGTTGAGGTCTTGAGAAGGACTAATCCCATCTCAGGTGATACTTTAACTATTTACAAGTTAGTATTTTTTATTTCTAATGATTTCACATAATATATTAGCAATAAATAGTGGGATTACTTAGAACACCCACTGCTCAAATAACTTTCAAATGATTTCCTCTGTAAAAATGTCCAAAGAATTCCTTCCCTAAATTGCAGTACTCAGTACTTTCCTGAATACACAGGTTTGTTGGCAAGAATCAGTATGTGGATGCTTTGTTAAGATTCTCATTCATTTCCTATTCAATGTTTTAAGACTGCTAGACTGATTACTTTCCAGTCCAGGAATGCAATCCTTTCCTTTCTACATGGCTGCTTTTGCTTCATTTTTACACCTGTATAATAAGTTCTTCTTATAGCTGAAGAGTTAGATCATTAATTTAAAGACAACAACACTGAATCCTGTGTATGCCTCTAAATAGAACCTTTGTTCTTCAGAAACTGAATTTCTTCCTATTTAAAACAATGAAATTAGTGACTTGGAATCACATTTCCCTTATTTATTTATTTCCAGAACTACAGTAAAACAGGTAATTAAATGAGACTAGGGAATTTGATTCAAGTCAGCTCTTCTCCTCCCCTAAATTCATCAAGGCAACTGGGGGAATAATTGTATTGAAAATATTAAATTTGGTGCAAGTTGCTGTTAGATTTGATTTTTACATATAATATAGGATCTTCTCATTCATTGATTTTCCCTGCAATAGGGATGTGTATGAATCAAGAATTCATGTAGCATGGCTGCTGAATAAGCTTTCCATGAGAGATAGGCACAAGCATGGACTCAGTACCTCCCTGCAAAAAACGAACCACCCACTTACAACCATGGTGAACAGACAAAATGGAATTGCATTAGAACAGAAATAATCAACAATAACTTAGGATAATGATGAAAAATCTACTAGATTAACCTTAAATAAATGCCAAATAAAGAGAATAGAATAGCATTCATTAAAGACCTATTAAGAGTGATACTTAGTAGTAGACAGTCATTACTGGCCAAGCATTTCATATTTTAGGTAAACTAAAATACACAGTTATTTGTAAATCTACCTTTCACATGAGGATAATGTTCAGAGTCTTACAAATAAATGCTAATTAGTGGGCCAGCTGAAATATAGACCCAGAAGTATTTCATGCTAAAGCCTGGCTTTTGCTTGCTACCATAGGCAGGAGTTGGAGAGATGGCTCAGAGGTTAAAAGTGATTGGTGCTTATCCAGAGGACTGTAGTTCAGTTTTAGCACCCATAGCTGACTGTAATTCCAGCTCTGAGGGATACCACATCCTCTTCTAACCTCTGAGAGCATGCCCCTTCAATGCACATACATACACACAGATATAAATATATGCACAAAAATTTTTTAAAAATCTTTAAAAATGTAATAGGCAATGAGTAATTGAGTCTTATTTTCTTTGTTTGTTTGTTTGTTCTTCCAAGACAGGGTATCTCTCCATAGCCTTAGCTGTCCTAGAATTTGCTCTGTAGACCACACTGGCCTCTAAATCACAGAGATCTGCCTGCCTCAGCTTCTTGAGTGCTGGGGTTAAAGGTGTGTGCCACCACTGCCTGGTGAATCTTATATTCTTAGTGAAGGAAAAGTGGTAGATAGAAGATGGGGGATGACATAGAAATCTAAGGGTGCATAAAGAGAAGCAGTTATTTTAGGCTACAAAAATGTCATCAGCATACAAGAGGCAATTTCTGATTGATAGTAATTTTGTTACTGAAAATTTGGGGGTGTTCCACCAGGTATAACACATGCCATCATATAAAGAGAGCCCATTATTTGTGCTCTTAGTCTTGTTTACAAAAAGATTTAAAAATGAGTTCAAATGGAAACTTAAGGACTCTTAGGTTAGAGTTTGGAAAAAAAAAGCAGGGAAGGCAAGAAGTTAATCTCAACACTTTCTAGGTGGAAGGAGATAAAGAAGAAAGACTCATGCTCTTTTGGATTAGGACCCAAGAAATCAAGTATGTTCAGCAGGGGAGCTCGGCAAGCA
The DNA here is from genome assembly GCF_007827085.1 of Peromyscus californicus insignis. Classification (NCBI taxonomy): domain Eukaryota; kingdom Metazoa; phylum Chordata; class Mammalia; order Rodentia; family Cricetidae; genus Peromyscus; species Peromyscus californicus. The sequence goes on along the minus strand of NW_026294584.1, from coordinate 117,057,915 downwards.
ACTACCTAGCAGACAGGGAAGGGGGTGTCAGAGAAAGATTGAGAAAGGCAGGACTATCAGACCAGTATTTGAAAAACAGAAAGGAAAGAAAGGAGAAAGAATACATTTTGAGTTTAAATTGAGGACAGGCTTAGCAGTCAAGATATCTAGATACCTGTACTGGGGGAGGGGCTTCTGTGTTAGTACATTATCTCATTAAGGGAATAATTATTCCTCCCATTTCCTTTGTATGTTTTCAGTGGGTCAGCCTTCCTGAAAAAGGTCTCCTGGCCAAATTATTGACAAGGTCTGTTGTATTAACTCCCAACAGGAGAGATAATGTTATGTGCTATTCTTTGGGGCAGGTCAGAATGTCCACAGAGGGCTAGAGGTATAATTCAGATCCCATTCTTTTGACCTGGACAAAGTGGGTTTCCCTTAATGGGCCTTAATAGAGCCCACAAACCTTCATCTTTTTATATAGCAACTTATATTTTAATGGCAAAATAGTGATGTTTCCCTTTTTAGGACTACTAGGAAAGCAGGAAGTGGGCTCCAAAGCCAATAATGAGAGACAGATCCATCCTCAGTGGCCTCTAAGCCTGCTAACATCTCTCTAGCTGTCAGATCTCCCTTTGGCAGATTATATCACATAAGCTACTGGAGTTTGGATGCTAGTTATGTGAACATGCTTGCTGTGTGAATTTCATTAAGATATACAATGGTATGTCCTTTGCTGTAGGTACGTTAGATGTCAATAAGAATTCTTTGTGAAAGGAGCTGATGTATGTGTAAGTCTTCACTGAATGTGGATTTATAATCCATGTATTCAGAATATTGGTAGATTTTTATAAGCTTCTTTGCCCCCAGTAAAGTCAAAGATAGTTCAGAAAGATACCATATTCACATACTACTTACAAAGATGAGAGAGCTGTCTGGAAACAAAGTAAAGATCTAGACTAATCTGTCTAATCACAGTGTTAGGGTGCTATGACTTTATGTGTTGCTCTGGTTGGTTGATAAATAAAACACTGATAGCCGGGCAGTGGTGGCACACGCCTTTAATCCCAGCACTTGGGAGGCAGAGGCAGGTGGATCTTTGTGAGTTCAAGGCCAGCCTGGTCTACAGAGCGAGATCCAGGTAAGATGCAAAGCTACACAGAGAAACCCTATCTCGAAAAATCAAAAAAAAAAATTAATTAAATAAAACACTGATTGGCCAGCAGCCAGGCAGGAATTATAGGTGGGATAAGCAGACAGGGAGAATTCTGGGAAGAGAAAGGCTGAGTCAGGAGTTTCCAGCCAGACACAGAGGAAGCAAGGTGACAAGGCAGAACTAAGAAGAGGTACCAAACCACACAGCTAAACATAAATAAGAGTTATGGATTAATTTAAGTGTAAGAGTTAGTCAGTAATAAGCCTGAGCTAATGGCCATACAGTTTGTAATTAAGATAAGCCTCTGTGTGTTTATTGGGGTCTGAGTGGCTGTGGACCAGGTGGGACACAGGAAAACTTCTGACAACATTAGGGTGACAGAAAAACTTATTGGTGAAGTACTTTCAAGGAGGTTGATTTCAAGTCACTTGTGCTCAATCATCAGCATCTCATTGGCAACTGCAAGGGCCAATCAATGAAAGAGGTCACCATTCACGAACTAAATGAAATTTGTAAGACCCAGTTTATATCTACATAAAATGTGAATTACAAAGTAAGTGAAAAAGAAATCCCTCTGGTCATTGAAAAATATTATTCTGAGTAGAATTATGTTGATATTTAATAGTTCTGTTTCTTGGTCTTATAATTATGTCATATTTATCTCCATTTAAACTTAATTATTCAGAAAAAGGATCTTGCTAAACTACTTAAATGTATAAATTCATTTGTCTACTACAGTTTAGTTTCAGAAGTTACACTTGAATAGCCACAATGGATAGATTTTCAATTAAATAAATGGTACACTTCAAATGCAAGTACATTTTTGAAGCCTCCATAAATCCTTTCCTTCCAATGATATTTATTCTTTCTTGAATTTGCTTTTATGAAATTGATTAAAGAAAAAAATGTGATTAGAAATATAATAATGCACATTCAATCTCAACACTGAGGAGGCAGAAGCAGGTAGATCTCTGAGTTCATGACAAGCCTGGTCTACGAATTCCAGGACAGCCGGGTCTACACAAAGAATCTCTGTCTTGAAAAAGAGGGGAGGAAAAGCAAACAAAGCAAAAAAAAATATGATAATGTTCCTAACATTCTTATATACCTACCAAACATGATTCAACAATATCGTACTGAAAATGTATACTCATCATTCAAAAAAGGTGTAGATAGAATGCTCATGCAACACTTCATTAACAGCACTCTCCTACTCTAGAACTAAACTGGAATAAAATAAAGTAGGGATAAGTATTCAAATTTAGAACTTAGGAACATTGTGTGTATATGTGTGTGTGTGTGTGTGTGTGTGTGTGTGTGTGTGTGTGTGTGTGTGAGAGAGAGAGAGAGAGAGAGAGAGAGAGAAGTACTGGATATAAATATTTGTATGCATATAAATATGAAGGAATCAGGGGAAGTTACAAAATAAATTTGATAGCTATACAATTAATTTTGCAATTAAATATTTAGAAAAAGTGATGAAATGTTATATTTTGAATCAAGATACATTAGATCCCTCTGTGTTAAAAAAATAATTGTTTAAAAATAGTTCTGTTGCTCAAAAGAGTTTTTTTTTCCTGATTCAAACATTAGCACACGCATGTTAAGGTAAATAAAGAAATACAATGGACAAAGTCATACCATAATAATAACAATGATCTTTCAGCAAATGAATTGTTGGTTGTGCAATAAAATGTGTTAGATTGTCAGTGAGCATGCATTTGAAAGTCACTGCCCCCCAAATTCCACCCCTCCTTTCCCTCTGCCCAAAAATGCCCTTCATTCATTACTGATTACATTAATCCAATATCCCAATTGCCTCCAAGGTCCACAGTACTGCTGGGCAGTATATGAAATATAGATCTTTGTAAGTTATAATCCTTGCTCTCAAATCCTTGCCTTCTCTTCATATAGATGTATATAAAAAAGCTAATAATATAAAGCATCACCTAAAGTCTGCTGTGGCAAAAAATATACAATATAATAGTTTGGAAACTAAAGCCAGTTCTTTAAAATTAAACCACCTTGTGCTAGGCATCAGCAAGCATCATTTACACTCAAATCAAGACTGCAGTTTCTCACTGAGGGAAACTCAGCATGTAAAAGATCATCTTGGTTTGTAGTCATTTAGTAAATATTTGGTGAGGAAAGGAAACAGTGATTCTCTCAAACAACACTCCCTGTGCAGCTGAAATTAGCTTTCCATTTAAAATATTCAAATGGAGACTTGCAAAGTAACACAGTTTAAATCACATAGTGGCACAAGATGAGAATTAAACTCAGGTCTACCTGTCACCAAGATTTCAGTTATGTTACTGGAAGTTGATAAAGCTTGTAAGAAATGATCCACTTTGGTGCCAATTTGGACAAAAATATGTAGCAAGAAAACTGTCCAGGATTCTGCTCAATTTTTAATATTTTGAAATGAATATTGTAATTGGTCAAATTAAGTCTTGTAATTGTTGAAGCTTGTGTACGTCTGTTGCAAGCTGTCAGACCACTCGCATGTCACTATTCAGCTACCATGTGCCACAAACGTCATTAATAAAGGAACGTTGGCACTTTCTTTTTGTTGAGAGTGAAGAGAAAGAAGAAACAAACCTCACCATTCTACAGGATTTTACATACAGCAGTAGAGAGTGCCACGTGTAAGAGACACACTTGATTAGACGAGTGACAACTGTAGCCCTAACATATAAGAAAAACTGATATAAAACCAGAAGAGGTAAACAACACCGTGAGATTTATGTGAAAAATGTATTGCTGAAAGAGCACTTTATGCATATTGTGAACTTGTACTCTGAGATTGAAATAATTTTCCCCTTCAGAAAATATTTATGCTATCTTTAAAAATAGCCTAGCACAGATTTTATTTTTAAAAATCAAAAAGAGAACTACAAAATTATGAAATAATATTACATATTCAGAAGTATGTCATATCATAATAACAATGAAATTAGATGTCTCATTTGCTTATATAGAAAGACATTTTTCAATGTTGCATATTTAGCACAATGCTTGCAATCTAATCAATACTCAGAAGAGGAGACACAACATCAGACATCTATTTATTCCATAGGAGTATGGATTTGGGGGACACAGAATTAATATGGATCTAGTTCCAGAATAGAAAATTGAAGAACTTTCAAATAATTGTCAATATGTATTTTGTCAAATTATATCAGGGAAGACAATTGTGTGATGTGCATGTGTTCCCTTTTCTTCCCCAAATACCCTTGGACCCAGGACCAGTTCCACGGCTTGCTTTTGAAACAGTAGAGATATACTGTGACATAAACAGTGCTTTGCTAAGCTATTTTATATAAATTGTTTTTTATCATTTGCTCAACAGCTCAATAACATTGAAGTGTGCAGATGAACATTTCAGTTAGAGTTCAGAATTGAATAGATCTAAAAAATATATATTCTAGCCATCTCTTTTTAGATATCTATACTTGATGAGTAAATGAAGGAATGATTCTCTCAAACAACACTCCCTGTGCAGTAGACATTAGTTATGCATTTAAAATGTATTCAAACTAAGACTTAAAAAGTAATGTTTTCTCAATATATGTGAATATATACATTCATATTGTTAATGTTGATTGACAATTTGACAATATCTATAGACATCTAAGAGACAAACCCTGGGTGTGTGTGGTGGTTTGAATAAGAGTGGCCCCCATAGGCTCATATATTTGATAACTTAGTCACCAGGGGGTGGAACTCTTTGATGGGACTGGATAAGGAAGGGTGGGCTTCTTGGAGGAAGTGTGTTACTATGGGTGGTCTTTGAGGCATCAAAAGTCCAGGCTCAGGCTCTTCCCTTCTCCACCTGAAGACCAAAATGTAGCTCTCATCTGTGATCCAGCAACTGCCTGCAAGCTGCCATGCTCCCCATAATGTTGATAATGGACTGAACCTCTGAAACTGTAAGCAAGTCCCAATTACTTGCTTTCCTTCATAACAGTTGCTATGGTCATGGTGTCTCTTCACAATAATAAAACAATGATTAAGACAGAAGTTAGTACCAGGAACTGGGTCATTTCTGTGATAGGTCTGACCATGTTTTTTTTGTTGGAGGTATATGAAAGACTTTGGGACTTTGGACTAGGAAAGTGGTTGGATGCTTTAAGTACGGATTAAAGGGCTACCAAATTACCATGTGATCTGAGCTTCCCTTCACAAGCTAGGTGTTATCTGACCCACCAAGTCACAAATTAGGATGTGCGCAGCATCTATCTATTATCAAATGGATGTAGTACATACATGATTGGGTCTGAGCAGATCCTGAAGGCACATACAGGTTACATGAAGAAATTGCCCAAATTCCTATGGTTTTTGTTCCTGTTACAATGCTATCTGCTCCCAGCATGCACCTACAGTCTCATGGAGTGTGACCTATTATTAGTTGATTGAGTAAGAGAAGACTAGTGTCTGGTTTACTGATGGTTCTACATGTTATGCAGTTACCACCCAGAAGTGAACAGTTATAGCATTATAACCCCTTTCTGGGACAACCCTGAAAGATACCAGTAAAGAGAAATCTTCACAGTGAGCAGAACTTTGGGTAGTATACATGATCATACATTTTGTTTGGAAGGATAAATGGCCAGATATGCAATTGTTCAATGATTCATGGATTGTAGCCAATGGATTGGCTGGCTGGTCAAGGACTTGGAAAGAACATGATTGGAAAATTAGTGAGAAAGATATCTGGGGAAAAATATGTGGATAGATCTCTCCAAATAGGTGAAGGATATGAAGATATATGTGCCCCATGTAAATGTGCAAGAAAAGGCAAGTTCAGCTGAGGAGTTCAATAATCAAGTAGATCAGATAACCCATCCTGTGGATAGTCAGCCTCTTTCCCCATCCATCTTTGTCATTGCCCAGCGGACCCATGAACAAAGTGATCATGGTGGCAGAGATGGGGGTTATGCATGGGCTTATCAACATACCTGACCTGGATATAGTTGCTGCTGAGTTCCAGATCTGCCAAAAACAGAGGCCAACATTGACCCCTAAAAGTGGCTCCATTTCCCAGGGAGACCAGCCAGTGATCTGGTACCAGGTTGACTACATTGACTACACTGGACCACTTCCTCCATGGAAAGGACAATGCTTTGTCTTTACTTGAGTAGATAGTTATTCTGACTGTGAATTTGCCTTTCCTGCATGTAATGTTTTTGCAAAAAACACCATATATGTACTTACAGAATGTCTTACCCACCATTATAGTATTCCATGCTGTATTGCTCTAACCAAGGAACTTGCTTCACAGCCAGAGTTATGGGATACCTACCAAGGAGAGCTGCAGACAAGGTGTGGAACCAGCCCAAAAGAGAGAATTGTGTTGCGGTCAACAAAGCTGAAAGGAGTTGTAGTTCTGAAGAGCTCTTTGGCATAAAACTTGGAGATACAGAATTTAAATTTTTCCCCATGGGTTTTTGGTTTTGTTTTGGTTCAGTATTGTGGTAGTTAGAATAAGAATGACCCCTGTAGCTATCTTTCTTGTTGGACTTTCTTTTGGGACTGCCAGCTCCCCAGTAATGACACAGAGACTTACTATTAATTATGAAAGCTTGGCCTTAGCTTAGGCTTGTCCCACTAGCTCTTATAACTTAAATTAACCCATTTATATTCATCTATGTTCTGCAATGTGGCTTTTTACCTCTCTTCTACTCTGTAAGTCTGACTCCTTCCATGTCTTACTGGCTAATCCTGCACACCTAGATTCTAACCCCAAGTTCCTCTCTCTGCCCAGAAGTCCTGCCTAACCTCTCCTGCCTAGCTATTGATCAGCTCTTTTTTAAACCAATTAGGTACCTTAGGCAGGTGATGCAAAACATAGATACATCTCACAAAGTGTAAATAAATATCCCACCACAAGCCCCTATAGGCTCATAGACTTGAATACTTAGTCATCAGGGAGTGGCACTGATTCGAAAGGATTAGGAGGTGTGGCCTTGTTGGGGGAAGTATGTCACTGGAGATGGGTTTTAAGAACTTTCGAAAATCCAAGCCAGGCCCAATGTCTCTCTCTCTGCTGTCTGCAGATCCGGATGTAGAACTCTCAGCTACTTCTCCTGCACCATTTCTTCCTACATGCTGCCATGCTTCCCGGTCATGACAATAAGAAACTTATCTCTGAAACTGTAAGCCAAGCCCAGTTAAATGCTTTCTTTTATAACAGTTGCCATGGTCATAGTGTTTCTTCACAGCAATAGAATAGTGACCAAGACAAGGATTTCCTAAGTTCTCTTTTCTCCCTATTGGAATAGCAATGTATATTCAGTGCTATTGTATGGTGGAAGTATGTGATCTGCTTTTTTTAATTTTGATTTTACAGGGGGTTGCAGATAAGACATTGATATAAGTCTCAGAAGTGACTTTGAACTTTGGACTTTGAACCAATGTTGAGACTGTAATAGACTATGGGGACTTTTGAAGTTGGACTGAATGCATTTTTGCCTTATGATATGCCTACAAGCCTATGGGGACCAGGGAGAGGAATGTGGTGGCTTGAATAAGAATGGTCCCCATAGGCTCATCTATTTGAATGTTTGGTCACTAAGAAGTGGAACTCTTTGATAGGATTAGAAGAATTATTAGGAGATAGGGCCTTGTTGGAGGAAGTATATCACTGTGGGTGGGCTTTGAGGTTTCAAAAGCCTGTTCTAGGCCCAGTCTATCCCTCTGCCTATGGGTCAGAATGTAGCTCTCATCTACTGCTCCAGCAACTGCCTGCTAGCCAGCATGCTCTCTGCCCTGATAATAATGAACTAAACCTATGAAACTATAAGCAAGCCCCCAATTAAATGCTTTATTTTATAAAAGTTGTCTTGGTCATAGTGTCTCTTCATAGCAATAGAACAGTGACTAAAACAGTGTGTCTGTGAGTTAGCTTCTAGATTAAGTTAGATGATGTGGGAAGACCCAGCTTAAATGTGAGCCTCACTATTCCATGTGCTGGAGTTCTGGATTGAGTGAAAAGGAAAAAGGGAACTGAGCACCATTATTCATCTCTCTCGCTCTCTCTGCTTCCTCAGTGCAGGTAAAATATGACCTTCAGCTCCCACCACCATAATTTTCCTGCCATAGTAAACTGTACATTGAAACTCTGAGTCCAAAGGAACCTGCCCATCCT